>NW_028234406.1:38318256-38325756 GCF_977035675.1 Penaeus japonicus
TGAAATAATGAGGTGTGTTCAGCGTTTAGTGCATACGTATTTCGGTGTGTGTAAGTGTGTATTTTTAAATGCATGAGGTAGATAGACAGATGGAGAGAAGGAGAGGTGTGTGTGTGTGTGGGAGAGAGAGAGAGAGAGAGAGAGAGAAATATAGTATAATAAAAATAATTTATGCATAAATACTATAAGTAAAAGGTTTATATGCATATATAAAGGAGTGAGAAGTATTTAAAATAAAGAAATTCACATATACATACATATGCATATATATATACAGTATATATATATATATATATATATATATATATATATAATATATATATATATATTTATAATATATACATATATATATATATATATATATATATATATATATATATATATATGTGTATGTGTGTGTGTGTGTGTGTGTGTGTGTATACACGTTGTTACGTATCTTATTCATGCATTTACTTATGCATATACTTTTAGTCGGGTCATTATTCAAATCATATATCATCCTTTTTTACATTATGAATAACTGAAATACATGCACATGCAACATCTTCACGCTGGAGATTCATATAAAAATAAGACTGTATTACTTTATGACTTCCCATTTGTCACAGCCCGTCGCGTGGAGGTAACTGGTTTTATATTTATGGCTGTTAGTTGTGAGGGAAAAAAACTGTCAGAAACGCCATGATTTCTGTCTTTTCCGACACAGCTGTCAGCGCTTGTTATGTCTCCCTGTCTGACTGTGTAGAGACACGTGTCAGATCTCCTTATGATGTTTGTTGTATAAAGATTATGTATAAACGCACTAAGTCGTTTGATCTGACTCAACAGGTAAACAAAACAAAAACAAAAACAAAAAACAAAACAAAAAAACAGACAAACAGAATAAATAAATAGGTAAGGGTCAAATTGATAACGATTAGATATAAATAGATATGTACTGAATGAAACTCATCTTCTCACCCCATGCAATATGTCGATGCTGCGAATCTCATCCCAGCTGATAGCATCACCACACGCCAATTATCATAATGTCTGTGTAAACAATCGGCTGACCAGGAATTTTGTTTACATTTCGTGAGAGAGATAGAGAGAGAGAGAGATGGGATGGAGAGAAAGAAGGAGAGAGAGAGAAGGGAGGGGGAAGAAAGAGGGTGAGAGAGAGGGGAGGAAGGGGAAAGAGGGAGAAAAGAGAGAGAGAGAGGGGGGGAGAGAGAGCGAGAGAGGGAGAGAGAGAGAGGGAGAGAGAGAGAGAGAGAGAGAGAGAGAGAAAGAGAGAGAGAGAGAGAGAGACAGAGAGAGAAATGTATAGATAGATAGAGAGAGAGTGGGAGATGGACAGATAAGTAGATAGAGAGAGATAAAGAGAAAGATAGAGAGAGATAGAAAAAAAACAGACAGACAGACATATCCAAGTTGCAGGTAGAGACAGACAGACAGAAATACACTTAAAAACATACATACAAACAGAAAGAAATACACTTACAGACAAACACACAAACAAACACAAAACCCACACTCGCTCATCCGTGACGCGTCGGTCGGTTAGCACAGCATCCTCCGACCACAGGCAGGCAACCAACCACCCGAGTGCTTAACATTCTGCCATAAATCCCTAACGCTACTTTACCGTCGTCACACCTCCGCGACCATACATCCGGGACTCCGTTCAGTCAATCTAACTTCCACTCACTGATATATATTGACTGGATCTACAAAAAATAATGATAATGATAAATAAAAATAAAAATTAATAATCGAGATCTCATCTTATTCTCCCCTTCTTACGTTCTCTTTTTGTCTCCCTCGCATTATTATTATTATTCTATTCCATTTCTTCTTTATCTTTCTTACCTTTATTATTTCTTCTCTTCTTCTTCTCACTCTCCTTCTTTTCTCTTTTCTTCTATTTCTTTACTTGTTCCTACTTTTCTCTCTCTCTCTCTCTATCTATCTATCTATCTATCTATATATCTATCTATCTATCTTAATCTCTCTCTTACTCTCTCTCTCTCTCTCTCTCTCTCTCTCTCTTCTATTTCTTATTTTTCGTCCTTTCTTCTGTAGTCTTCACTTGTTCCTACTCTCTCTCTCTCTCTCTCTCTCTCTCTCTCTCTCTCTCTCTCTTTCCTCCTCCCTCTCATCCTCCCCCATCCTCTCCCTATCTCCCTCCTTCTTACTTCTATTCCTACCCCTAAGAACCCGCTCTCTTCTTTAATATGGCGCTCACGTTTCATTTTTTATTCCCGCCAGAAATCCCAGTGTGGATATTCGGTAGTTCTAAGACAACAAAACAAAAAAGTAAACGCCGACTGCTGTTTTAGTTGCTACTTTTACGCGGAAATACAAAGCGTTTTTTTTTTCTTTTTTCTTTTCTTTTTTTCTTTTTTTGTTTTATCGATGCGGATGCAGACGTTCCTGATGGTTTTAAGGCTCGAATGAAATTTTCTCATTTAAAAACATGAATCCGTAACCTTATTTGCCGTTCGTGGATTTATGCAGTCGCTAGCCGTACGTGGACAGCTACCTTCTCACTTCCCCATATCCCCCCCTCCTCCTCCTCCTCCTCCTCCTCCTCCTCCTCCTCCTCCTCCTCCTCCTCCTCCTCCTCCTCCTCCTCCTCCTCCACCCCCTCCTCCACCCCCTCCTCCACCCCCTCCTCCACCCCCTCCTCCACCCCCTCCTCCACCCCCTCCTCCTCCCCCTCCTCCTCCCCCTCCCCCCTCCTCCTCCTCCTCCTCCTCCTCCTCCCCCTCCTCCTCCTCCTCCTCCTCCTCCTCTTCCCCCTTCCCCCTCCTCCTCCTCCTCCTCCTTTTTCTCCTCCTCCTCCCTTCCCCATGCCTCACCATTCCCATTTTACCTGAAGTTGAAGTTAAAGTTGGAGCCGACAGCGATACATGCTTAAGGGCTCCGTGGTTGGTTTTAATAATGCAGTATTTTCACCGTTCTTTTCTCTTAATGTAGTCCGTTACTTTCCTTCTGCTCACACACACACACACACATACACACACACACACACGCGCACATACACACACACACACACACACGCGCACACACACACACACGTAGAGCTTGTCAAGCTGTTCTGTTGATCCTGTCAACGTAATCATATACCCGTCGCCTTCCATATATATTCGCTAGTCCCTTAGTCCTGTTTTATCATTATCTTTCTTCTTCCACATTCGTATCTATAAGAAAGACACAGAACCAACAAAAAAACAAATCTATCCAACAAACAGCAAAACATTGCATATCGTTATTCACCTTTTATTTCTGTTATCTCTCCCCTTTTCTTCATGGCTAATCATTCATTCATTTTTGCCCCTCCACGGTGAATCATTCATGTAAACGTCTTAGTTACGGTATCATTCACAAGCGACCGGTTCTGTGAGCTGGCCATTTATCTCTCGGAGTACACGTCACTCTTATCTTCCGATCTTGCTCCTGATTGTCTGTTCGTAAACACCTATCCATTCGCTTTGGTGTGTTTTTTTCTCTGTAACTCCATTCGTTACCTTTATATATGTATAAAAGATAAGACAGAATGATGAAAAATATCTCAGCCACACCAATGCACAGCGGGTTATTCACAGAGACACAAGCAGGCACTCAAACACAGGGGCTGCTTCATCAAAGCACAGCAGCTTTTGGCCAACAATTACGAACGGTCTCGGCGCCTGATCTGCATCTTAATTTGGTATTGGTCTAGGTAGCGCTTCCCCCACCTCTCTTTCGCTCTCTTTCTCTCGCTCTCTCTTCTTTTTTTTCTCTCTCGCTCTATCTATCTATCTATCTCTATCTATCTATCTATCTATCTGTCTGTCTGTCTTTTTATCTCTCTCTCTCTCTCTCTTTCTCTCTCTCTCTCTCTCTTTCTCTCTCTCTCTCTCTCTCTCTCTCTCTCTCTCTCTCTCTCTCTCTCTCTCTCTCTCTCTCTCTCTCTCTCTCTCTCTCTCTCTCTCTCTCTCTCTCTCTCTCTCTCTCTCTCTCTCTCTCGCTCTCTCTCTCTCTCTCTCCCTCTCTCTATCTATCTCTCTCTTACTTTCTCTAGTAAATTCTCCCATTCTCTCTCCCTCTAGTTTATTCCAGCTTTCTCTCTCTATTGTCTTTGTCTATCTATCTAGATGTGATATATATCTATGCGTCTGTCTGTGCCTATCTATCCAGTTACCCATCCATCTATCTGTCTGCCTACTTTCTAATTCGTGTGTGTTTATATGCGTACACATACGTTAGTCTTCCTTTCCTCCTCCCTCCTCTTTTCAGTTCCCCTCCCTCCCTACCATCTCTTCTTCTCTCCCTCTCTCCTCCTTCCTTCTCTCCGTCTCCATCCCTCCTTCCCTCACTTTCGCCCTAACTCCCCTCCCCCTTCACCTCCCTTCTCTCCCTCTCCTTCCTATCTTACCCTCCCACCCTCTCCCTAGCTCCCCTCCCTCCCCCTTCCCTCCCTCTCCTTCCTTCCCTCTCGTTTCCCTCAATCCCTCCCTTTCTTCCTCCCCTCACCCTCTCCCAAAACTCTCCTCCCCTCGCCCTCCTTCCTCTCCCTTCTCCGCCCCCGGACCCCAATCCCCCAGGGGTCTCTCTGCAAGGCTCTTGGCCGTCCCTCGAAGCAGCAGTACCTCACGGGGTCTCCAGAGGCCGCGTCGGGGTCAGTCCTGTTTGTCCAATTAGTGGGCGACCGCACGTCCCTGATCTATGGTTATTGCACTAAACGGATCTTGCGGCAGCCGAAAGCAAGTTACACTGCTCGGCCCTTTCTCTCCCAAACCCTGGAACTGTCCCTCACCCTGCCACGGATTTGGCTGCTTTTTCTTTTTTTTCTCTCTTCCTTTCTTTCTTTCTCTCTCGCTCTCTCTCTTTCTTTCTCTCTTTCTTTCTCTCTCGCTCTCTCTTTCTCTCTCTCTCTCTCTCTCTCTCTCTCTCTCTCTCTCTCTCTCTCTTCTTTCTTCTTCTACGTCTTATTCTTTTTTCTTCTATTTATCTGTACTTTTCATTCTGTTCTTTCTTTTCTCTTTGTCAGTGTGATTCTGTTTCTCTAGTCACATCTCGGCAATTTGTTTGTTTGTTTCTCTCTGTCTGATATATGTGTGCATATATATATATATATATATATATATATATATATATATATATATATATATATATATATGTGTGTGTGTGTGTGTGTGTGTGTGTGTGTGTGTATGTATGTATGTATGTATATATATATATATACATATATATATATATATATATATATATATATATATATATATAAAATATATATATATATATATATATATATGTATATATGTATTTTTTTTTTTTTTTTTTTTTTTGTGTGTGTGTGTGTTCAGTTTTTACTTATGTATACTGTGGATACCAAATGTCTTGCCGTTGTAATTATCAATCATCAATTACGCTTGCATCTCTGTTTCATTTCTTTACTTAATCCGATTTGTTTTTAGTATGGATAATGATAATGATATGATATCAACAACTACAACAACAGATGCAAAAATGATGATAACAACAGCATCATTGCCATAGAATGCAACCAGCAACAACAACGAAATAAGAACAAAGAATGGGGGACAAAGGAATTTAAAAAATAACGACAACACCAAAAATAAAACATACACAACAAATAAACAAGAAGGTTTAAAAATGATAATAGTAAAGATAATGATGATAACGGAGAAAATTTTCAATAATAAAAGAAAATAATTGAACATAGAGAGAGAAGAGATAAAGAAACGAAATTTATGTTCTTACACGATGTCCAAACTTAGGCGTGCGTTGACGCTAACTCAAAAGATAATTTTGATAATTAAGATGCTCCTCGCCCCCCCCCTCCCCCCTACCTTCCATCCTATTTGCACCCCATACCCTTGTCGTCTGAATACCCATCTATTGTATTTGCATCCCCCTCATCCTTGCTATCTGCCCCCTCAGCATCCCATCTGCACCCCCCTCCCCCCCACTAATCATTCCATCTACACCTCCCCCTTCTCCATGCCACCCCCTTCCCCGTACCCCAACATAACATCTACATCTTCCTTCAATTTACCACCTTCACCCCCTCCCCCCTCCCCCCTCCCCTAGTAACTCCGTCTGCCCCTTCCACCATCCCACCTGGCACCCCCTCCCCCTTCTGCACCCCCTCCCCTCCTCAATTTCAGGTCACCCCCCCCCCCTCCACATGAGAAAAGGTGCCAAAGGTGCGGATAAGTTTTCCTCAGCGTGGCAACGGTTGTTAACATGTCGTTCACATATCATCCCAAATGCAGGTGTCCTCCGTTACTCCTTTCCCCACTTCCCTCCTCCCCTTCTCTGCCTTCCCCTCTTCACCCCCTCCCACTTCTCTGCCCTTCTCTCCTTACTTTTCCTCTTCCCTCTTTCTTCTTACTTTTCTTTCCTCTCCCTCTCCCTCCACTTACTTCCATCTCCCTCCTTCCATCCTTCCCTTCTCATTCTTTTCTTTTTCATTTACCCCTCCTCCCTTCCTTCATCCCCTCCTTCCAACCTCCCTCTTTTTTACTTTCTACTTTATCCCTTTTTTCCCCGTCTCTTCCCCTCCCTTTCCCCCTTTCCGTACTTTCTCCTACTCCTCCTTCCCCCTGTTTATTTTCCCCCTACTTTCTCCCTTCCCTCTCCCCTCCCCCCACTTTCTTCTCATACCCCCTTTCTTCCCTCCCTCCTTTCCCATTTCCCTCAACCCTCCTTTTCCTCCTTCCCTCCCCTGACTTTCCCTCGCCATCCCTAATCTCTCACCTCCTCCTTTCTCCCATCTCTCACCCTCCCCTCCCCCTTTCTCTCCTATCCCTTTTCTCCTCCCTCACCCCTCACCCCCCCTTTCTCCCTCCCTCCCTCAACCTGTCCTCTTCTCCTTCACCCCCCCCAACATACCCATCCCCCTTACCCATCCCACCTACCCATCCCCCTACCCATCCCCCATACCCATCCCCCCTATCTATCCCCACCCTACCCATCCCCTTACCCATCCCCCCCTACCCATCCCCACCCTACCATCCCCCCCTACCCATCCCCCTACCCATCCCCTCTACCCATACCCATCCCCCCCTACCCATCCCCACCCTACCCATCCCCACCCTACTCACCCCACCCTACCCATCCCCACCCTACCCATCCCCACCCTACCCATCCCCCCTTTACCCATCCCCACCCTACCCATCCCCCCCTACCTATCCCCTCTACCCATACCCATCCCCACCCTACCCATCCCTCACCCTACCCATCCCCCCCATACCCATCCCCATCCCCTTACCTATCCCCCTCCACCTTTTAAAACATGTCGGACTTGTCATATAAACAAGCGATATCGGGCTGGCAACGGCCTTGGTAGAGCATGTTAGCGCCATCCGGAGAACTTGTGGCGACAATTATGATCTTGGTGCGTAGATTGTGGTAATTAACGTTTGTCAGAGAAAAAAGAAAGGGAAAAATAAGAAAAAGAAAAAAAAAGGAAAAATTTGGAGATGGTTTCTCTTTCCTCGTTGTCTG
>NW_028234406.1:38338256-38340756 GCF_977035675.1 Penaeus japonicus
ATATCCAACCAAATCAACCCCACTATACCCTATACCCTATCCCCCTCCCTATCCCTCAGCCCCCTCCCCATACCCCACCCCACCCACCTCACACACGCACCACCAACCACGCCCACGAAAAAAAAAAAAAAAAAAAAAAAAAGAGCATCAGAGGTTCAAACGAGCGAAGATGCTGTCCGAAAAGAAGGGCGGTTTAAAGGATGCGAGATTGATGCCAGACGACCATCTCCAGCGCCGATGAAGGACAGAGAATACCCGGCTGAGGATGACAGGGATATGTTCCGCAGAGGCTCCTGCTTGGTCACGTTGTTGCATGCGTTGCACACACTCCGCGAGACGTTGCAGATTCACGCGGGTTTCCTTGCATGATTATGACTGTGGGCTTCAGTTCGACTTTTTTTTTCTCTCTCTCTCCTTTTTATTTATTTTATTTTTTTTTTTCTTTTTCTGTTTCTTTCATTCTCTCTCTCTCTCTCTCTCTCTCTCTCTCTCTCTCTCTCTCTCTCTCTCTCTCTCTCTTTCCTTCTCTCTCTATATATATATTCATACTTCCATATATATGTATATATAGATAGATAGATAGATAGATAGATAGATAGATAGATAGATAGAAAGATAGATATAGATAGATATAGATAGATAGATAGATATATGGATGGGTAGACAGATAGATAGATGGATGGATGGATATATATATATATATATATATATATATATATATATATATATATATATAGAGAGAGAGAGAGAGAGAGAGAGAGAGAGAGAGAGAGAGAGAGAGAGAGAGAGAGAGAGAGAGAGAGAGAGAGAGAGAGAGAGAATTATCCCATGAATTTCACCTCTCGTCTACAATCCAAACGCAACAGATCTCCTTTCCTCCGTAGCAAACAGGCTAACCACCTTCCGAAAGCGGAACAAAATCAAAGCTCGCTAATCTGTCCTCTCCTTTTCGACCCTTGTTAGTCGCGCGCAAGAGAGAGAGAGAGAGAGAGAGAGAGAGAGAGAGAGAAGAAGAAGAAGAAGAAACACTGAGCATCCTTTCGACGTGCCGTGATGAGCCTTGAAGAAGCGGAGGGAGGCTGCATCTCGTCAGCAGAGACAGCATAGTGAGTTCCTTGAGACTCGAGTTGGTTCCATCGTCTGCATAGTCTCTCCATCTGTGTGTTCGTCTGCAGTGTGTGTCTGTGTGGCTTGGCTTGGCTTGGGTGAGGGTGAAAAGGATGCTGGAATCAGGATGTTGTCTCTGTGGATGTTATCTTAAAAAGGGGAATGGGTTAGGAGAGATTGTGAAAATGGTTGGGATTGATTTTCGATTTTTTGTCTTAGTTTGTAAAAAAAGGTTGAATAAAAATGACTGTTTGGAAGTGAGTTCTGTGGTTCTTGGATGTATTTGACTTCGTCTTCTTTCCAATAAAAGGATTAGTCTAAAGCTATTTTGAATCCATGATACTATAAATAGGACAAGGATTATGATTCACCACGGGAAAGTAAAAACAGTATATCCAACATCCATTTCAATTATAATTTACATCTACAGTCTCTCACAGATGAAAAAAAAAACAAAAATAAAAATCACCAACAACAGAATCCAGTTAATTCCATTTACTACGCCAGAAGGATATTAAAATCTCACCCCACCCCCCTTCCCCCCACCTTCTCCCCTCAACCTCGGCACACAAAGCGAAAAAAAGGAAAAGAGAAGGGGGAGAGGAGGGGAGTGGAGGGGGGGGAGGGGAGGAGGGGGGAATTCCTCAAACAAAACTGATTCTCTGTTTATGCATTTGCTTTTGGAATATGACAAGCTATCTAAACAATTATTTTTTTCTTCATTCTTGTTCCCTCTTTATCGTTTTTTTTGTTTTTTTTATTGTAATGTGATCTTTTGGACCAGGCTGTTATTTCAGTAATTCGCCGCCGGTTAGACTAATATGCAATTCAGATTTTAAGCCGCAGTGTATATGTCCAACGCGTCCCAACCCCCCCCCTCCCTCCCTCCCTCTATTACCCCCTCTCCTCCTCCTTACCTTCCTCCAACTCCCCTCTCTCTCTTCCCCGCCTCCTCCCTACCCCTTCCCCTTGCCCACCAGCCCCTTTCACCCGAAAGTTAGAAAGGAGCACCTCCTCCCACTATAATGATGGTACTATGATACTATAATAATGATAATAATATTGATAACAAGGATAATAATAATGACAATGTTAATGATAATAAAAATGATTATGATAATGATAACAATAATAATGAAAATGACAATAATAATAATAATGATAGTAATTACAATGATGATAATAATAGTAATGATAAAAACAATTATGAAGATAACAATAATAATAATAATAATTATAATAATAATGATAATAACAACACAATCTATCCCAGTCTTTATTTCCTGCCAGAGATCAGTACATACAAACACACCCGATCTTATTCAATCATTTCTCAAATCATTAATTCATATCCACGACCTTTTAGCCTCGAGTTCTCACGCCTTCACACCTC
>NW_028234406.1:38345756-38353256 GCF_977035675.1 Penaeus japonicus
TAATCACCTGCTATCCGATAGTGTACATTAACTCCAGCTACAGTCTAATCATACAAACAATATCGCTATAAATCTAATCCACATCATTATAATACTAATCCATACCAGGACCTAATCACAGTTCTCAGAGATGATATACAAGCTATAATTGATACTAATTACGTCATAATGCGCCAAATAGACTCCCCCCACCCCCCCAATCCTTTCCCGAGATGAAGGGTCTCGGAAAAAAAAACTTTCATATTTAGGCCTCCAAAATATCTCTTGATTAACTTGATTTTCTCCGCTTTTATGAAGATCAATGGGAGGCTGTTTAGGCATGGCAAGGGTGTGTGTATGAAAGAGATAAATGGAGAGATAGATGAAGGGAGGGAAGGAGGGATAGGGAGGGAAGAGAAAGAGAGAAAGATATGCAATTTTCACTACCACTATCCTTATCCCTGAGAGTTACCTTGTTGACTTCTATAACGTCGTTCTTTCTTTCTTTCTTTCACATTCTCTTTCCGTATCGCTGGAGTTTTCATTCTTTCTGTCAGTTGCTCGCCCCATCATCATTCGTTGGAGTTTGCACAGTCCATTCTAAAAGTCAGTTGACCTGTCGGAATCCAGGGACACCTAGGTGGCAACGGGAGCCATGTTGACACCTGGTGACCTGATGTCACTCCGTGAAGCAATTGAGAGCTTTTATGTGGTCGCCAGCGAAGGCGCTAAGGCACAGGGCACAATGAGCACATAGCCTTCAACTGGAAAATTAATCACTCGTATTACGCAAGAGATGTGAAAAGATTCGATGGTCGGCCCAAGACACCTCACTCAAGGTCTCTCTCTCTCTCTCTCTCTCTCTCTCTCTCTCTCTCTCTCTCTCTCTCTCTCTCTCTCTCTCTCTCTCTCTCTTTCACTCTGTATCATCTCTCTCTCATTTTCTATGTTATTTTCTCTCTGTTACTGCCTCCCCCCCCCTCTCTTTCTCTCTTATTTTCTCTCTGTATCCTTCTCTCATTTTCTCTCTCTGTTACTGCTTCCCCCTCTTCTCTCCCTCCCTCCCCCTCCACCTTTCCCCAACCCCCCTCTCTTTCGTTCTCTCAAACAACCCACATTCAAAAACATTGTTACATACACTTAATCTCTACCGACTTGTTATCATCGATACCTTTATCAAGATATCATGTAATACCCCATCAAATATATCACTACACGAAGTTAAAAAAAAAAAAAAAAAAAAAAAAAAAAAAAAAACATTCATGCAATCTGTATTCAGTCTCAATCTCATCAGCATCACGATAACTATATATCACTGCATTGACATTCACCGCATTGGCAAATATTCTCAATGAATCATCCAGTGAACTCGCTCTGTGCTCGCTGAATTGAACCCCAGAATGTAGTATAGATGAAGTGTATTCACCACACGGTTAAGATCAACCTGTTCGGATCCTTTGACAAGGGGCGCGGATCCTATCTTTGATCTTACTAAGGGATTGGCGAGGGAGGTCGTGTATGCAAGGGAATAGCTTTGCTTTCATTCAGGGAGGGTAGAGATTTCCACGCTACAGATACTCGTGTCGGGATTATGAATTTGCTCTTTGGGAGTTTGTGTGTCTGTTTTGACTCCTGTTTGTCTGTTTTGTCTCTCTTTCTGTCTTTGTCCCTCTTTCCGTTTGATTGTTTGTTGACTCTGTCTTTCTATTTCTCGTTTTTTTTCTCTTTATCTCTCTCTTTCTTCATCTCTCTCCCTTTCTCTTTATCTCTCTCCCTCTCTCTCTTTCGCCATTTCACTCTCTCTCTCTCTATCTATCTATCTCGCGCTATCTCACTATCCCCTACTCCCTTTCTCTCTCTTTCTCCTATCTCTCCCTCTCTTCATCTCTCTTTCGCCATCTCACTATCTCTCTCTCTCTTTCTCTCTTTCTCAGTCTCTCTTTTTCTTCATCTCTAGCCCCCCCCCCCCCTCTCTCTCTCTCTCTCTCTCTCTCTCTCTCTCTCTCTCTCTCTCTCTCTTTCTCTTTCTCTTTCTCTGCTTCTTTATAAATCTGTCTCCCTCCTTCCCTCACTTATTTCATCTCTCCCTCCCTTCTCCTTTCCTTCCCTCCCTTCCATCCTCCCTTTGCTGCCCCCCTCTCTATTGTATTACATTGCATATGATACAAATATTCTTCAAAGAGAACGCAACAACAACAAAAAATGCAATCCCACGTCAATAAAGTTCTTGCTAATCACAACATAAATTCAACATCTTTTATGAACAACGAAACACAAAACAAAATACACAACAACCAGTCACAAAGTACACAAACGAAACAAAAAAACAAAATCAGCAATTCGACTGATTTCAATCTGGTTACTTTTAATTAATATGTCGCACGAGGGTAAATCAAATAATCTCCTTTGCGAGAGAAATGCTAAGTGGTTTAATCTGACAGCGCGGTGAAACTAATTTAAAAGAAAACCTGTCGACGTCTTAAGAAATCTCGTTTTCTTTCTTGGCTGTGAGGCGGAGGTCACCTGACCGACTCGGGGCCCCATCGGTACGTTTCTCAAGTACGGCATGTATGTCTGAATTTGGGATTTGAGACTTAACAACCTGCCAACAAAGAAGAGATTTGTTGTATGCTTTGTGCCTCCAGAACCGGAAAATTGGTCACGTGTTTGGTATTCTGCGAGTGTCGAGGCAGCAGGAAGGGCCTCCGACAGTCTGCGCGGAGAGCAATTAATAGGAGAGCTTTGTGATGGAGACGACTTGTAATTTCTCTGATGGCCGATATCGCCAATAACTTCAGCACCGATGCAAATGGCCCCATAAAGGTGATTTACAGCGGGGACGCCCACGTGTCTTTGTGGTTTCATAAAAGGCATAAAAGAACACAATTGCAATTCTATGGCTGGCAAAACAAGCCATTAAGCAGTCAGTACCTCCGCCATCCGCCAAGCACCTGAGCTCTTCCCTGCATATTAATCAGTCTCCGGCGCTGCCAACACCCCCTTCGAACTCCTTCTGCTCATGCCTCGCTGATGCCTTTCTAATGCCTCTCTAATGCCACTCTGATGCCTCGGCTCAAAGGAGACTCGACGCTGTGATAAAGAGAAATAAATTAGGCGCGGAGCTTTTATACGGGGATGGCGTACAGGGTGTTTATTTGGGAGGGGAGAGGGGGGGAGGAGGGAAGTTTTCGAGTGGCGAAGCTTCGGGAGAGATATTGCTACACACACACACACACACACACACTTGCACGGACACACACAGACATACAAGCACACAAACACCCACACACACACATGCAAAAACAAGGAGTAAGAAAGTGAGAGAGAGAAAACAACAACAGGAAAGTGAAGAAAAAAAAAACGAAAAAAACAACAACACGAACGCCGACCCGAAATCAATCTTGCAATAAAGAGAAATGGCAAAGGGAGGGATCGTGTATGTAAAGAGCCCTTGCAGTACTGAGGACCCGCCTTGTGTGGGCCGGCACAGAATTATGACCCCGGCTATTGTAGGTGATTCGTCTTGGAGGCTAATTACTCTCAGGTAATGAGCAAACCCGAGATCATTAGGCAAACTCATTCCCGCTAGATGACTGGATGCCGAGGAAGAAATGTGTGTGTTTGTGTTTGTTTGTGTGTGTTGTGTTTGTATTTTGTGTTTATGTGAGCGACGGTATTCATATGAGTTTGTAAGTGTTTTTTGTATCTATGCGAATATGTTTGCTTAGGTATATTTTGTGTGTACTTTCGTTTCTATGCTTGTGTATGTATGTGTGTGTGTGTGTGTGTGTGTGTGTGCATTAGGGCTTCATCACATATGCTTTTTTCTATTCTATATTCTTGAGCTAATGAGGACATTGTGAAGCACTACAGGCCAGGGCATGCTCGGGAAGGGCTAATGTATCGTTGCTACGTGGACGTGCATGCGTAGAGAGGCAGAGGGGAAGGGGGGGGAGGGAGACCGCAAGTTAAAAAAAAAGGTTCAAACAGAAGCAAGAGTAAAGAAAATAAACACACACGCACACACATACATACACACACACATGCACACATACGCACATACATAAACACAACTATCATAGGTTTAGGATTCAGCAAGGATGTTGGATAAAGTATCCTTTTAAAAACGATTTATTTATATTTTGTTGTTACTATTGCTATAGGGCTCAAATACTTATATACATACGTGCAAACATGCTGGCACACAGTATACACGTATGAGGAAATTTGTATACATACATACATACATACACGTATACGTACATACATATATCCGTACATAAATGCATGCATAAATTACATACATGCATGCATTCAACATACATACATATATACATACATGCATACATAAACACATGCATGCTCATATCTACACATCCGTACGCACGCCATAAAAAGAGAGGTCCCAGCCATTACTCACAACTACCAAACAAGCAGGAAATTGCAAGCAACTGCAACATAAGCATGGTTCATTGCAATTGCTCTTTCGCTCTTCTTCCTTTGTTGTTGTTTTTTCAAATTTATTATTTCTTACTTTGTTTACGTTTTCGCGAATTAAGCATCAAGATTTATATCAAATTCATTTCAAATTGTTGTGATCTCCTCAATCAGATGTTTGTAGTTTTGCAATCCTAAACATTGCTGTTTGTTGTTTCTGTTACTGTTGCTGTTGTTAGTGTTGTTGCTGTTGTTGTTACTGTTGTGATTGTGAAGTTCATATAAAAGACGATGATTATGTAAAAGAAAGATGGAAAAGAAAAATTGCTCATCAATTCACAAAATTTATCGACTTTCCATCTCAAATTATTAAAAATATTATCCTCATTTTCCCTCTTCCACCTGCCCCCTACCCCCTCCTACTCCCCCCTTACCCCCTCCTTCCCCCTTCCCCCTTACCCATACCCCTTACCCCTTCCTTCTTCCCCTCTACCTCCTCCTTCTCCCCCCTTACCCCTTTACCCCCTTACCCCTAACCCCACCTTCCCTCCCCTACCCCCCTTCCCCCACCCCCTTAATGGGTAGCAGGGGAGTCTCGTAAGTCTAGTCTCTGTCGTATTTAATTAACACACAGTAGCTTATTATCTCTCTAGGTCTCCGTTTCAATGTGGTTTCGTTACGAGGGTTGCCTTGTTGTTTCAGTCGCTCCATAAATACAGGAGTGGATAATGAGGGGATGTTGGGGGAAGGGAGAGGGGAGTGGGGGAAGGGGGATGGAGGATGGGAGGGGAGGGGTATGGGGATGTGGGGAGGGGAGGTTTGGGGGTTGAGGGGATGTGGGGAGGGTAGGTTTGGGGGGTGAGGTGATGTGGGGAGGGTAGGTCTGGGATGTGAGGAGGGGGGAGAGGGGAGGGGTGAGGAGAGGGGATGTGGGTTGGGGAGGTTTGGGGGGCTGAAAGGTGTACGAATGGGGAGAGGGGAAGGAGGATGTGGGAGGAGGAGGGGAGAGGAGCTGAAGGTTGAGTGGGGGGTATGTGGAGACAGGAACAGGTGCTCTGGCGTGCTTGTGTGTGCGTGTTAGTGAGTGTTTCATCTGCATTTGTGTGTGTGCTTGTGTGTTTGTGTGTGCGCTTTTGAGTGTTAGTGTGTGTGTTTGTTGGTTTGTGTGTGTATCTGTATGAGTGTGCGTGTGTGTTTATTTGTACCTCTTTTTATATGGATTTGAATTTGTATAATAAGTAATGTTTACTTTTTTATGAACGTTTTCATCCTCTTCTCTTTTTTCTTTTTCTTCATTTTATCTTTCTTCTTTTTCTTCTGTCTTTCTTTTTTTTAAGGCTCAGAACATACGCTATAATTTTACCCCATTATCATTGTGTTTTTTGTTTTGTTTGTTTGTTGCATGTTCGTTCTTAATTATGATGTATACAAGTTTTTTGTTTCAGTAAAGGTAAGAAAAATGCTAATATTATTTTGTTTAATGACTGTTCATTTATTTTCTCGACACTTCGTTAGTTTCAAGAGATGGAAGAATGATAGTGATTATGATGAGGATAATAACAAATAATAATAATGATGGTAATAATGATAATGATGTTGATAGTGATAATAGTAATGATACCAATAGCAATAATGATAGCAGTAACAATAATGATAACAATAATGATAATGAGGATAAATGATAATGATAATAAAAATGATGGTGATGATGATAATGTTTATAATGATGATAACAATTAGAACACTGATACTACTACTAATAATAATAATGATAATGAAGGCAATAATAAGGGTAGTGATATAATATCAATAGAAATGATAAAAATATTAACAATAACGATAATCATAATGATGATAGTAATAATAATGATTATGATAATGACAACAATGATTATAATAATAATGATAACGATAACGTTAGCAATAATAGTGTTAAAATAAATGATAACGATAACAATAATAATGATATGAGAAATAACAACGAGGATAATAATTTGTACCTGATGATATTAACAGTAGTGATAGTGATAGACAGATAAATCATAATCTGGATAAGGATAATCTTTGCGATAAATTGTTCAAAGGCATTTATGAAGAAAAAAATTATATTCATTTTTCAATCTAACTCATTTTCATTTCATCCTCTTAACCGTCTTTCCCCCAATTTATAAAAAATAGGAAAATTAATAGCAGCATAATAGGACCACCATGTCGGGTCAGCAGTTAATAGGTGAACAACCATTTGATGAGTGACTTCGAAAAAAAAATTATATATTTTAATCAATTTTAACTTTTTTTTTTTAGATTTGCAATTAGCATTCCTCAGGGGAAGGTGAATGGGCGGAGAGGTAGGGGGAAGTGGGGAGGGGGAGGAGGTAGGGAAGTAGGGAGAGAACAGGGGCAAGGGGGAAGTTTGGGGGGGGGGGCAGTGGGCGAGGAGAAAGGGAAAAGGTATAACGGATGTTTTTATTTTTATTTTCCTACTTTCATCATCCGCTTTTCCTGTCTTCTCTCATTCTCCCCTTCTATTCTTGCCTTCCTTTCTTCCTCCCTTCTTTATTCCTCCTTTCTCCCCTTTCCTTTCATTTCTTTCCCTTTCATTCTCTCTTGACTCTTCCTTTTCATATTTTTATTCTCTTTCCTGTATTTCTTCTCTCGTCTCTTTCGCATTTTACTTTCATTCTCTTCTTCTCATTCTATTTGAACATATTTTCCCGTTTTCTTCTTATTACTTTTCTATTCCTCTTTTCCCTTTTCTTCCTCCTTTTTCATTTTTCTTTCACTTCCCTCTTCTTCTGTCCCATTTTCCTTCACTTCCTTCACCATCTCCCTCATCACCTCTCCCCTCTCCCCCTTTCCTTCTCCCCTTCCCTCCGTCCCTCACCCCCCCTCCCCCTATCACCCTTGCCCCGCCCCTGCCCTCTGTACGTAAAGGACGACGCTGTGTACACAAGGCACGGGATATCAAGATAAATCTTACGTCACAGAGCTCGTTACGTCAACGTCACACTTGACTCGACCCACCGGAGATGAACCAAGGGACCCCTGTGAGACCAATCTGTTACCGCCCACCTTGCTTCTTCT
>NW_028234406.1:38358256-38370756 GCF_977035675.1 Penaeus japonicus
GGGAAGGGGAAAGCTTAGGGGGGGGGGATGTGAGTATCATCGTGAAAATAAGTAGTTTAAGAGAGAGAAGCAATTATTGATTTATTCAATTTATTTATCAATTTACTAATCTACGATAGAAAAGCCGAGGGAGAATAACATACGAAAACACGCACAATTTAGAAAAGGATGATAACAATGATAATAATTATGATATGAAAAATATAGATACATTCTTTAAAAGAAAATAAGGGCCGGCGCAGATATAAACAAAACCGCACAATTTTTTTTTTTTATGACAAGGAAAAGAAAATAAAGACTCAAATGAAAGCAGATTTTATCAAGAGGAAATAAGCGGAAGCAGGAAACAATGTAAAGGGTTACTGAGCAGGGAAGTGCCGAGAGCTTTAAACTGGCTGGGGGGGGGGCGAAGGGGGAGAAGGAGGAAGAAAGGAAGGGAGAGGGGTCGAAGGAAAGAGGAAGGGGAAAAAGGGATATGAGGGTGGGGAAGGGGAGAGAGATTGGTTGAGGTGGTGAATGAGGGAGGTAGGGAGGGGGGGTAAGGGTTGTGAGGGAGGAAAGATGGGGGAGATGGAGTGAGGGAGGATAGGGGGAACAGGCGGGGAGAGGGGGGTATAAGTGAGAGGGAGTTGACGAAAGGAAGCGAGGGTGAGAGGAAAGGGGGTCGAGGGAGGAAGGGTAGATAAGAGAAAGGGTGAATGAGAGGCGAAGGGGAAGAAGAGGTGAAAAGGGGGGAAGGATGGTAAGGGTGAATGCAGGAAGAAGCTGGCAAAGGGGGAGAGAAGGGGGGTGGCTGAGAGAGGAGGAGGTGGGGGAGGGGGTGAAAGGTCACATGCTATTACTCTTGTAAAAAGGTAAGAGAGTGACCTGCTTTGGGTGACGGCGGGGGGTGGTGGGGAGGGGGGAGAGAGGAAGGGTTGAAGTTAGTGATTGATAGATTGTTGTCTATATATTATTTTATTTATTTATTTATTATTATTATTATTATTATTATTTTGTGGTCTTGCGTTTTTTTTTCAATTATCATATTATTTTTGTTCATTTTTCTTATTTTTTTCTTGTGTCAAATAAATATTCAACTGCGTTTTTACCCTATTAACGATATACAAAGCACTGTGTTGTGAAATGATAATGTAAATAAGAACAGTGACAAAGCTGCTGATGTAAATGGTAACCATGATTTTAATAACCATAATATCAATGATAATGAAAATGATGGTAATGATAATATCAATAATAACGATTCTAAAGCTACTACTACTGCTGCTGATAATAATGACGATAATAATGATAATGTTAACAACAGTAATGAAGAGGAGGAGGAGAATTATGATGAGGATGACAATAAGGATAACAATGATAATAGTGATAATGATAATCATAAAAATAATGACAATGATAAACATATTGATAGTTATAATAATTATAATCATAAAGGCAATGGTAGTTATGATGATAATGATAATAGTAATAGTGATAATGATACTTCTAATAATAATATGATAATGTTGACAATGATCTTAGTAATGATAGTGATAATAATAATGATAATAGTACTAAAATGATAATTATAACAGTAATGGTAACAAAAATGGTAGTCAGGATAAAAGTTATGATGATAATGATATTAATGATAATAACCTTGCAACAGAGAAGCAGTTACCATCAGGATCCAGCGAACTTTACGAAATAAAAAAGACAATCGTAAGAAAGCCATAAAACGCATGTTCATGATAATTCGTGAGGATTTGATATATGTGTGAAAATATAGAGGTATACCTTTTTCATTCACATTGTGTGATTGCGGATGTGCCTGCAAGTGCAAAGTATTCTTGCAGCAAATAACTGTCCTCACGTGTGAAGCCATCCGGGAGTGATAGGAGCCGAGCGACCGCCCCGACACCGCATGCACCGTGTCGTTCGCACATGTTGAATCCTCTGCAATCCTCTGCAATCCGTCTTCATCGCGTGTTGATCATGGCCCTTGAGTAAGAGCGTGGCGGAATTACGGGCTAGTGAACTCGCTTATGAAAGGGTTATCGGCATCATAACACGAGGGAGGCGAAAGGTGGCATCGGCGGCGGTGTCGGCGGGACGGCTTGAAGCGACGGAGACATGATCATTTACCGGCATGTTTACGGTACTCGGTTCGCTCTGTTGCGCTCTCTCTTTGGCGGCAAGCGCGGTTTTGATTGCGCTGGTTGACGTGACCGAGGAGCAGACTCTCAGGGCGCCCTTGGGGAGCAATGGCATTCGTAGATGGAGGAGGACTTTGTCACTTGTGCCTTCACGTGACAGAGTGAATGGCCAAAAGCGCCACCCTGTCGGAATTCCCTCTTGCGCTTGCAATGCATTTGCTCCTGTGGTCGTGGGCCTCGGGCTGTAACTCAGCGTTGAAAATGTAATAAGTTATACAGGATGACGATGGCATGCCCGAAGTTATACCAATAAGCACAAGCGGCTACAAACATACGTACGCATATATATATATATATATATATATATATATATATATATATATATATTTATATATTTATATTATATATGTATATATATACATATCTATATATCTATATACATATATAGAGAGAGAGATAGATAGATATACATATGTATATCTATATCTACATATATATACATATATATGTATATATATATGCATATGTATATCTATCTATTTATCTATCTATCTATATATTTATATATGTGTGTGTGTGTATACATGTGTATATGTATATCTATATCTATCTATCTATCTATATATGTGTGTCTGTATATATATATATATATATATATATATATATATAAGTATATGTATATCTATCTATATATATATATAAATATATATATGTATATATATATGCATGTATATATATACATGTGTGTATATATATGTATATATATATATATATATATATATATATATATATATATATTACATATACACATACGTGTGTGTGTGTGTCTATATATATGTGTGTGTGTCTATATATATGTGTGTGTATGTGTGTATATATATGTATATATATACATATATATATGTTTATATATATATGTATACATATATATATGTATATATAATACTCTCGCGCCGGCAGTCCCTTGGCCAAGCGCCCCTTCCCTTCCCTTGCCCGCGCCCTTCCTCTCCCCGACAGAGCCTCCTCCGCAGCGGGCCTGGGTCCGCCGCCGCCAGGCACCACCTCTCACAAGTGTGTGACAGGTAGACGAGTCTCCGCAGCCTGTGTCTGTTTCCTTCCGTGTGTGCGGGTGACAGCTGGGGTCAGAGGCGAGGGCTGGCCGGACGTCACTCTAGGCGTTGCTGTGGCTGAGGATTCCGTCTACAGGAGAGCAGGCTGGGATTTAGCCTGTATTGGTGCTCCTTGGAGAAGCCGGGATATCAGTCTACGAGATTCGAAATGAGATGTGCCGTGCAGCTGTGCCTCGGGGTTGGGTTCGCTGGCTGGTGACGCGACTTGGGTTCCAGATGTAGCGGGGTTGATGTTGTGATATGGCGCAGGTTGGGATTTTTGCTGTTCATTCCTGTTTATTTTTGGGTCGACTTTCGTAGAGTGTTTGATTTCAATTTCTCTTATTTTCTTTAAATGGAGTAAAAGGTTTGATGTGTGTAAGGGAATTTGTGCGTCTTAGCATGTATGTTTGTGAGTGTTTGTATGTGTGTGCGTGTTTGTATGTATGTATGTATGTGTGTGTGTGTCTGTGTAAGTGTGAAATAGATTTCACTTGTTTTTTTTCCGAGAATGAATATCTACATGTACGGATTTATTCAAGCAGTATGTTTGGATAAGTACCCACGCATACTATAAGCTACCAAAGAACTCAATAGCCCTTGGAGATTTACTGAAAGGCCTTCCCATAACTCGTCCAAGAGAGATGTTAAAGGTAGATCTAAATTTACACATGGCTATAAATTGTTGTACTGCTAAATGTCCCAATTACTCTTGAGTATATATTCCTATACAGCCGCGCAGAGGATTTCCCTCTCGGTGTTATTCAAAGCTTTCTCAATTGGCTGATCTGAAGTCGGTTGACGAATGGGTTTGTGTGTTTGTGTGAGTATGTAAATATGTATGTGTCTGTGCGTATTTCCGAGATGAAGAGAGAAGTGAAGGGCATAGTGAGGATGAAATAGAGTAAGAGGTACAAATGGAGAAAGAAAGGGAAACCACACACATGTATAGAGAAACGAGGAGGTGAGAGAGAGAAATATATAAGTCGAGAGAAAGAGAGGGAGAGAGACAAGTAGCCAGACATACAGACAGAGAAAGAGAGGAAAACACAGTGAGAGAGAGATTAAGTAAAGATCACCAACAGAAAACTAAAACATTAACAAACCAAACAAATGGTCACTTAGAAAATGTTACAGTTTGAATTAATCTAAAACCCAAATGGAATCGAAAATAAAACAGGAAGTATAAGTGAGAAACTACTCATCAATCCTCTCAGAAAAAATAATTGGTAAATACGAATAGAATGTAAAAGAGGTAGAAGTGCAAAATGAAGAGTGGAGGGAAAGAGATAGGGAGACAGAGAGAGAGAGAAGAGAGAGAGGGAGGGATGGAGAGAGAAGAGAGAGGGGGAGGGATGGAGAGAGAAGAGAGAGGGAGGGACGGAGAGAGAGAAGAGGGAAAGAGATAGGGAGACAGAGAGAGAGGAAGAAAGAGTCTCCTCTATCTCCGCGTATTTAGGATCCCTCCTCCAGCTCCTGTAACTCCTACGGGCATTAGGCGTCCACTAAATCTGCTCTTTTATCAATATTCCTTGCCATAAAATCTACCTCTCCCTTTCCCCTCCTGTTCTCCCCCTTCTCATATATTTCCTGGATGTGACTCGCTCCTCCGGCGTGTATTTTACTGCCTTTTCTTCCCCCTCCCCTTGTCCTCTTCGACACATCCCCCACCCCATCATCCCCCTTCCCCCTCTCTCCTCTTTTCAGTCACACATTCAGTCACATTTTTTTAGGACCCCCCCCCTCCCTTTCCGTCTCCCTTCCAGTCACACCTTCAATAACATTTTTTCTATTTGTCTTTTTTATGACTTTTTTCATGTCAACATTCGATCGTTGTATAGTCTATATACTATCAATCCCGATCAATTTAATTTTAGTTCCAGTTGGTCGCTAAAATGAGTCTTGAAACTCGACCCAACACACTTGTCATCTTTCCATCTTCTCTATTTCTAGTGGTTATTGTCGTTCCTCCCATTTATCTTCCTTTTTCCCCCTATTATGCCTCCAAGTCCTGTTATCCATTCATCCAGTCATGTCTGCTTCCACTTTCATCCTACTTTGTTCTCCGCTACGTTCTCGTTCTCTTAAATTTGTATCTATTTCTCTTATACCCTTAATTCATCCGCCCTTTCCATTATATATTTAATTCTTCTACCCCTTTACCTTATAAGCCTTAATTCTTCTACCCCTTTTCCATATAATTAATTATTTTGCCCTTCTCCGTTATAATCATGAGAAGTGTGCACTGCTGCATCATGAATCTACTTTTCCCCTTTTCTGCCCATGGCCGTTATGCACTCCCCTTTCTCTCTAATTACAGGGATTTTCCCTTGCCCCTTCCCCCTTTTCTTTTCTCTAGCTTTTCTTTAAGAAACTTTTCCTTTACTTCCGCATCCTGTTCCTTGTCTTTCCCCTCCCTCTATCTTATCTCCTGCTCATTTCCTTGCTCATGTCGCTGTTCTTTCCCTGACCACTAAGATCCTGACCTTTCCCTACTCCTTGCCTCTACTTTTTTCACTCTTACTTGACCATCTACTCTTGCCGTTGTCCCTTCCCTGTCCTTTGCCTCTTCTCATTTCACTCTTCCCTACACCATACATGCTGTTCCTTCCCTGCACCCTACACTCTACACACTGTCCCTTCCCTGCACCCTATACTCTACCCCCTGTTCCTTCATTACTGCCGTTCCTTCACTGCCCCTGTCCCTTCCCCTGTCCCTCTCCCACACTACGCGCCCAGCCATGTATGTTTGTGTTCCGGGTACCACCATACAGCCAGGATGACAAAAGGGCAGATATATCAGCGTTAGGATGTGTTCAATGGCGCGACCGAAGTAAGGGTCGATGGGAGGGGTAGGGGGACCCAGGGGCTAGGGGGGTGGGGGGCTAGGGGGAAGGGGGGGTCTTAAGGAGAGGTAGGTAGGTAGGTAGGAGTGGTCCTCTAAGTCCTTTCATTGCCTGTGTGTCATATGTCTTTAGGGCATTCCTTGTATTTTTTTATATGTTCTGCCACATGCTTTTGATTTGTTTTCTTTAATAGTTACTAATGAAATATGACGACATAGAAAAATGTACGTATTTCATCTACTCGTTTCATCTATACCAGACCGCCAGAAACTTACAGTTCCTCCTACCACAGATCCTTAATAAATGGGTTCGCTTCCCCCTAAATCCTTATATCCTTTTTAACACATTTTCCTTATCCCTCCCTCCCCCATCCCCCCTCCTCCTCTCACCACGCCCATGAGACGGTGTCGGCGGTCTTAGGGGCGGCTATTGTGGTCAGAGACACAATTGGTCATTATTTTATTCTTGGCGGAGAGAGGGGGGGGGGGGTAAGGGAGGATAGATGGAACACCTCTCCCCTCTGCTCCTCCCCCTTTTTCTTAAAGTTTCTTCTCTTCTCTAATCTCATTTTTCTTCTTACTCTCCGTCTTCTTTTCTCTCCTTCTTATTTCTGGCGATCGTTCTTTTCCTTCATTTTTTTTCCTTTTCATTTTTTTCTTCGTTTGCTTCCTATTCCTCTCTTTCATTTCTTCCCCGATTTCCCCTTTCCCCCTTTCCTTTTCTCCTTCTAATCTTCCCTTTTATTTCTCTACTTCTACTTCCTTCCTTCTTCTAGTGCTCACTCCTTCCACTTCCTTCTCCTGTCCTACCTCCTACCTTCTTATCCTCCTTCTATCCCCTCTCCTCTTTTTCCTCCTTTCCTTCCTTCCTTCCTCTACTCCGTCTGTCACCTCCGTTTTCACTTCTTCCTACTCCTCCTCCTCCCCCTTCTCTTGTTCTTCTTCTTCCACCCCACCTCCTTTCCATTTTTCCTTCCATCCCCTCCCCCCTCCCCTTCTCCCTCCTTCGCCTTCCTTCTTCCTCCCCTCCTCCCGTCCCCACTTCACCCCATCCACTCTTTCCCTCTTTTCCCTCTCCCTTCCTCCTCTTCCTCCTCCCCTTCCCATTCCTTCCCTTTCTCCTCTCTCTCCTCCTCCTCCTTTTCCCCTTCATCCCCTTTTTCCTCCTCCTCCCCCTCCTGTTCTTCCTCCACTTTTCTCTTCCTCCATCTTTCTCCTCCAACTCCTTCTCCTCCTTCTCCTCTTCCTCCCCTTTCTCCTCCTCCTCCTCCCTAGTCTTCCATCAGATTTATGAACACGAATTAGCCTATTTTTCCTCTTCTTTTTTTTCTTCTTTTCTTTTCTTCAGGGGCAGGCGTAGAAGGGGGAAGGAGGAGGAAAGGGGATGGGGTAGGGAGGGGGATGGGGTGGGGAGAGGGATAAAGGGTAGGCCATTTATCTCGCGTGTCTTTTTCCTCGGGGTTTTGATATAAACAGTTGGCAGAGACGTTCACAAAGAGGGTAATGGAAGACCTCCTCCTGTTTGTGTTTTCATTCTTTATTTCCTTCGATATGTTTCGATATCACGTGATGGCTGCGAATGCTGACGTCCTTATTTACCGATTATTTGTATTCGGGTGTTTCATATATCTTGTGGAAGAGGGAAGTGTATTTAATTCTTCGTGAGGGGGAAGACTTGGTTCAGATGCAGAGGCAGATGAAACAGTGAGCCAGTGAAGCAACTGTCTCGTATATTCTCCTTCTCTTGACTCCTCCATAATTCGTCCTGTTTTCATGTTTATTACTTGCATCGCTTGAGGTTTTTATTCGTCATTCATTCTTTTGTTAATTTTTCAGCGCTTCTTCTGTCTGTCTCTCTCTCTCTCTCTCTCTCTCTCTCTCTCTCTCTCTCTCTCTCTCTCTCTCTCTCTCTCTCTCTCTCTCTCTCTCTCTCTCTCTCTCTCTCTCTCTCTTTCTCTCTTTCTCTCTTTCTCTCTCTCTCTCTCTCTCACGCGCGCGCGTGTGCGTGTGTATGTGTGTGTGTGTATGTATGTATATATATGTGTGTGTGTGTGTGTGTTTTTCTGCTTCTTTCTCTTTCTTTTTTCTTTACTTTCTTCTATACCTCTCCTCAAGGCCTACCCTTCATTCCTCCATGTCTAGTTTTGTCTCTCCCTTTCCCTTTCCCTTTTCCCTCTCTATCTCTCTTCCCCCGAATCTTCCATCTATTGCTTCCCTTTTTACCCCCTTCCTCCTCTCCAGCTCCCTCCCCCCCCTCCTCTTCCTTTCCAATTCCCCCGCCCTCTCTCCGCTCCACTTCCCCCTCACAAACTCATGTTTTCTCCATCCCCATTCCCGCCTCCTTTTCACCCTATTCCCCCTCACTTCATTCCTTCCTCCTTTCCCCCCCTTCTCTTTTCCAGCTCCCTCCCCCCTCCTCTTTTCAATCCCCCCTTCCTCTCCCCGCGCCCTTCCCCCTCACAAACTCATGCTTTCTCTATCCCCATCCCCGGCTCCCTTTCACCCTATCTTCTCTCCTTTCTCCCCTTCCTCCCTCCTTTCTCCCCTTCCTCTTCTTCTTCCTCTTCTTCTTCCTAGCCTCCCCCTTTTCGAGCTCTCTCTCTCCTCCTTCCCCTTTCTCCAGCACCATCCCCCTTTCTCCTTTCCCTTCTCCAGCTCCTTCTCCATACCCCCACTCCCATTTCTCCAGTACCCTCCCCCTCCCTCCTTCCCCTTCTCTAGCACCCTCCCCCTCTTTCCCCCCTTTTCAGCACCCTCCTCTTCTCCCCCTTCTCCATCACCCTCCCCCTCTTTCCCCCCTTTTCAGCACCCTCCCCTTCTCCCCCTCCTTCAGCATCCTCCCCCTCCCCCACCTTCTCCAGCTCCCTCCCCCCCTCCCCCTCTCCCCCTTCTCCTCCATCCCCATTTCCAGCTCCCCTCCCCCTGCCCTCTCTCTTCAATTCTCCCTGTAACCGATCAAATGGCGAGAGAACCTCACCAAGTCTTTCTTATCTTACACGCCTATAAACACTGTCAACTGAGCCATCAACTTTGGCCTTCCATCTCTCTTTCCTTATACCCAGTCCTCCCTCCCTCCGTCCCTTCCTCCTTCCGCCCCTCCCTCCCTCCGTCCCTTCCTCCTTCCGCCCTCCCTTCCTCTTCTCTTCCTTCCTTCCCTCCCCTCCCCTCCCCTTTCCTCCCCTCCCTATACCCACCCCTCCCATCCTCCCACCCATCCCCTACTCCCTTCCAATCTCTTCCCCTATCCCCATGGCCCTACCCCTGGCACCTTCCCCCCTCCCCTCTCCCCCTCCCCTCCTTCCCCCGCCCTGCAAAGTTGAAATTCATCTCCGGAGAATGTCTGGGAGATTTATCAAGGAACCAGAATTCATTCTGTTTTATGATTATGAAGCGGTGCCATAAATTCAAAAGAAACTAGAAGGGGAAGAATTATGAGGCTGGGGAGGGGAGAGATAGAGAGAGAGAGAGAGACAGAGAGGGTGGGTAGGGTAGGGGGGAGGGGGAGGGGTTATTTGCGCCCTCTAACAGGCAGAACAGACAGATAGACACAGAAGAATGGATGATTGGGGGAAGGGAACGCAAATAGGCAAGTAAAGGCTGAGGGAAGATAGAGATTTTCAGCTTTTAAATTTTCGTTTTTTTTCAGCTCTCTCTTTCATATGAATTAGCTTTCCCCTTGTTTGCAGGAGGTCGTTCTTTCTTTCGATCTTTCTCTGTCTGTCTGCTTCTCTCTCTCTCTCTCTCTCTCTCTCTCTCTCTCTCTCTCTCTCTCTCTCTCTCTCTATATATATATATATATATATATATATATATATATATATATACATGTATGTGTATATATATATGTATATATATATACAAATGTGTGTGTATATATATATATATATATATATATATATATATATATATATATATGTATGCTTATATATGTGTGTGTGTATAAGTATAAATTCATAAATGTCAATCAAAACAATGACACTGAAAAGATAAGAATCGAAACACATACACACAAAGAATACAGACAGACAGACACACAAACTGATTGGGCCATCCTTTCAATCCCCTCCGCCCTATTCCAGTCTCCCTCCCCCAACCCATCTTCATCCCCCCCTCCCCGCCTTTATCCCCCTCCCCTTTCTGCACAGGAACAATGGAAGGGGAAAAGGGGTAACATTCCCAGAGAAACGGTCCCCTTGCTCTCCCTCTCTCTTTCTCTCTCTCTCTCTCTCTCTCTCTCTCTCTCTCTCTCTCTCTCTCTCTCTCTCTCTCTCTCTCCCTCTCTCCCACTCCCACTCATTCTCCCTCTCCCTCTCTCTCGCCCAGTCTCTTTCTCCCTCTCGTGCTCCCTCTCCCATTCCCTCTGCCTGAACCTTGCCCCTCTCTCGCTCCCTCTCCCTCTCCCTCTCCCTCTCTCTCCCCTCTCTCTCTCCCTCTCTCTCTCCCTCTCTCACTCCCGCCTCCACCCTGGCGAGCCGAAGATATATGCAAGGCATTAGAATTAGGTTCAGTATTTTATCCGTAATGGCAGTTGAGATGTACAGCAGGACTCTACATTAACATTCAGGAGTTACTGATAACGGCTATTTATCATGAAGAGAAGGGAAGGGAGTGAGAGAGAGAGGGAGTCTAAGAGTGAGATGAAGTGTGTACGTGCGTGTATGTGTGTGTGTGTGTGTGTGTGTGTGTGTGTGTGTGTGTGTGTGTGTGTGTGTGTGTGTGTGTGTGTGTGTGTGTGTAGAGGGAGGGGTTTGTTTGTATGTTTGTTTTTGGAATTTGTTTGTTGGAATGTTTGCTTGGGGTGTTTGTAGGTTTATTTGTGTGTTGTTGTTTTTTTTCTTTTTGTATTTTTAACTGTATATGCGTGTTTGAGTGTATGATTGTTTATATTCATGTTTGTGGGTGGATGTATATGTGCGGTTTGTATTTGTATCCCTGTGCGTACGTATCTCCTACCTCCTACCTCCTTGTGCTGTTCGAAACATCTTTGTCTGTCAAAACGATCTCTATATCTATGGATATCCTTTCATACATCGTTCATCCTCCTCCCTATTACCTCGTAAGCACACTGCATGTTTCTACCCACAGGTAAATATTTATACACTATCGCCTGAGCATCATGTATTTCCGCCTCTGCAGGGATGTCCAACTAATGAATAAATGAATACCGAATATCGGAAAAGTGTATATGAAATATCCTTTGGGATGAGCTGCATATATTTCACCACCGAGATATACCTACAAAGAAGTGTATCTGCCAGAGTACATTTCACAATTAGCGGAGTACAAGGAGAGGATGTAGCACCATAACGTATATGTA
Source organism: Penaeus japonicus (assembly GCF_977035675.1). Lineage (NCBI taxonomy): Eukaryota > Metazoa > Arthropoda > Malacostraca > Decapoda > Penaeidae > Penaeus > Penaeus japonicus. The sequence goes on from NW_028234406.1 coordinate 38,369,666, forward strand.
TATATGTTATCGAGTGTGCTAGTGCCTTTTAACCACGTCTAGGTTGAAAAAGCAACAACAAAGGTTTGCAGTATTAACAAGAAAGGGGGGAAACGGAGTGTAAGCCATTCATAATTCAAAAAAATAAGCCCGTAAGATTTGTGTTGGGCCGTAAGATAGTCCAAAGTCCTCTTTCCCCTCTCCTATATAATACTGCAATCCCCCCCTCCCTCCTCCCCCTCCCCTTCTCCTAGTTCCCCCTAGGCTTTCTACTCTGTCTGCTCTCCCCTTTCCCCTCTCCCTCCTCTCCCCGACCTCCTATTCCTTGGTTCTTCTGCTCTCTTCTCCTCTCCCCTTCCTCCTTCACTCCCCTGGCTGTTCCCCGTTCTCCACCTCTGTTTTCGCTCTCTCTCTCTCTCTCTCTCTCTCTCTCTCTCTCTCTCTCTCTCTCTCTCTCTCTCTCTCTCTCTCCTCTCCGTTCCTTCCTCTTCCTCTTCCTAGATTTCACCCCTCTCATCTCTCGCCCTCCTCCCCTCCTTTTCCTCCTCCTCGATTCCTCCCCTCCCCTCTCTCCCCTTCATCTCCCTCTTCCTTGGTTCCTCTAACCCCTCCCCCCTCCCCACCCCCACCCCACGCCCCCTTGTGCCATAGACCAGGATAAAATTCTAAACGTGGCGGAGCGAGTCAAGGGGACTGTCTTGAATTGCGCAAGGGGAAAGGGTGGCAACTCGTGTGTGTGTATGGCGATCCAAGGAGGAGGAGAAGGGGAGAGGGAAGAAGAAGAAGGGGAGGTAGAAGAACAAGGGGAGATGACGGGGGAGGGAGAGAGAGAACAGGTGAAGGAGAGTGGGGGATTTAGAAGGTGAGAGAATAAAAGAGGGGGATAGGAGACGGAAGAGAGGTAGGGAAGAGAAAAAGAGAGAGAGAGAGAGAGGGAGAGAGAGAGAGAGAGAGAGAGAGAGAGAGAGAGAGAGAGAGAGAGAGAGGCAGGCAGAGAGAGAGAGAAGAGAGAAAGAAAGAGAGAACGAAATAGCGAAAGACAAACAGACAGGCGAAGAGAGAGAGAGAGACAGGGTAAGTGAGAGGGAGAGAGAGAGAGAGAGAGAGAAAAG
>NW_028234406.1:38383256-38385756 GCF_977035675.1 Penaeus japonicus
GTTTAAGTATGTTATGCTTATGTTTGTTTGTATTTGATTCATGTGTCCAAATATTACTTAACTATCTATTACTATTAGATAGCAACAATAAACCAACATCATAATAATAATGATGATACTAATGATATTGATGATGATAATAATTACTATGATAAGATATGACAATAACAGCAAAAATGTCGATAAAAATTATAACAACGATTATGATAATGATAAAAATAATTGTAATAACGATGATAATGAAAATGATGATTCTCAATATGATGATAACAATAACAAAAATTATAATGACAAAAAAAACAAAAAAAGAAGAACAACAGCATAATCATTCAGCAAGACAACAAAAATAAGACAAGACAAAAATAAGACACAAAATATATCTTCAAAATCACACACGTAGAATCTCTCATCAGTCTCTTTCTCTCCTCGTCTCAGCCACTTCAAGGCACAAAGCATCCTCTTTTGCAGTCTCTCTCTCTAAGTACTATAATTTAGGCAAGTGACACGTTCCGAGACATTATCTTGGTGGCGTCTCCTTCAGTGTGGGGGGTCCAGGAAGAAGGGGGGGGAGGGATGAGGGGGTTATAATTTTGTGTTTCCGTGTGTCTCGTGTGTTTTATGTTTTTTTGTTTGTTTTAGCTTTATGTTTTTTATATATTTGTGTTTTTATTGTGTATCTGGTATATTCTACACTGTGTTTTATATTGTATCTGTTTTTTTCTTTTGTATATCTATTTCATGGTGTGTAAAGAAGAAAGGGAAAAATGGTTTATCCTTTATTTTTCTCAGTCTTATTTGAGTGGGCGTTTTTTTTTTGTTTTTTTTTATTGTGTATGATTATTGTGTATAATATTATATGTGCACTTTATTGTATATGATAAAAAGGCAAAATAGGGAGAATATTAAGTGCTTTTATCGTATCTCTGATTATTCTGTATATGTGCTTTATAGTTTGTTTTCTTGTGCCTCCCATTTCTGTCTTCTTAATCTATATTTCTATCGCGTGTGTTTTAATCCTTGCTTATGTTTTAATTGTTTTTGAGGGAAAGGGAATACCTATATGTATATGATTTCCTTTTCCTTTCATTTTCCTTTCCTTTTGTCGTCTGTATCTGTGTGTTTATGTCTGTTGTTAGTTGTTAGTTGTCTGTTGTTAGTTGTAGTTGTTATTATTACCATTGTTTCAGTGTATGTATTTCTTGTTTGGTGGATTATAATCTTGTGTTTTCCAGTTGTTGTTTTTGTTGTTGTTGTTTTTATGTACTCTTTTTTTTCTGTTTCTTTTTCTCTTTTTGTGTCACTGTCATTTTTCTTCTCATATCATTCTCCTTCTTCTTCTTTATGTTATTATTGCATATGAGAAAGACGGGAAAATAATTCATAGTTCAGTGTTTTCCTTTATCTTCGTTTTTTTTTTTTTTTTTTTTGTCTTCATCTGTGATTGCATCATATCCTAATTTTAGATATTTCTGTTATGCTTTTATCTTCATTATGAACTTCTATTTCTCTTTCGGGTCATAGTATCGGTGATTCATGTGTTAATTGTGTGTATTTTTCTCTCTGTTTTTTCTTTTTTTACGCAGATATTGACTAATCTAATGTGATGTGACTATTTAAAATCTGTGGTGTTTTACTTACTCTTAAACCATTTATCCATTTGTTTAACGCCCTGTTTATCCGCGTTTCTCTCTCTCTCTCTCTCTCTCTCTCTCTCTCTCTCTCTCTCTCTCTCTCTCTCTCTCTCTCTCTCTTTTTTTTTTTTTTTTTTTTTAGCCATGCATCCATCTTAAATTCTGCTTTAATTTATTTTTGTCTGCCCTGTATTCTATCTCTCCTTACCCATATATCTTTCCTTTCATTCAATAACCAACTCCGCCCTTAACAATGAGCCCCCCCACCCCCCACATCCCTTTCAGCGACACGCTTCATCAGACATGATCTATCTGTCAGTCTGTCTGTCAGTCTGTCTGTCTTTCTAACTACTTATAACTCGAGCTATATATCTGTCTTGCCTTCCCTACCATCCATCTCCATGCCTACCCCCTATCCATCCCATCCATCCCCCTCCATCCTCGACCATCTCCCAATCCCCCCCCCCCCCTCAATCCCTTCATCGGACCGCTCCATTAGACGTGTTCGGCGTCAGCGTGCGCACGCGCGCGCCCTCCATCATATCGCCGGGTTACCGCCTGGGGCACGCAGCCACACAATTTTCCTAACCTATGAATACAATTTCAATAAATTCTTTGCTCTCTTCCGTTTCCGCCTCCTCGAAGACTTATTGCGCCGCTCCTTTGTACCGCCGAGAAAGCAGCGGGAGAAAGAAGAGAGGCGGCGGCGGGAGGAGAGTGCCTCGCGCGGCGCTGATAAGGGCGTCGATCCCACGCACCCTCGGTTGAATTATGGGTCGTAGAGGCCCTTCGACGGTCCCCCGGCGCTCTGTATCTCCTTGTTTATATTGGATGTTAAGGGGTGCTTTTCGGTGCGGGAGGGCTTACGC
>NW_028234406.1:38393256-38398256 GCF_977035675.1 Penaeus japonicus
CTTTTTCGGTGAAATGATACCCGCCCACTGCTGTGAAAAATAAACATAATTAGGAATCTGACAGTCTACATAACATACATTTGCCTCTGGGATGGGGGTTCGGTGCAGCCAGCGTCCCGCCCGCCCTCCGCTCTCACGCCCCTGGTGTTTAATGAGGAAGGGTGGGCGGGTGTAAGAAGAAGAGAGGTGGGCGCAGGGAGTAAGGGAGATAGAGAGTGCGTGGAAGAAGGGAGAAAAAGATTAGGTGGGAGGAGGGAGAAACTGAGTGGGTGGGAGGGAGATAAGTAGCGAGAAGGAAGGTGATAAGTACGTGTAGTACAAAGGAGCAGAAGTTTAGAGTTTCGGGGTTCAAAGGATGGTCTGTCGAAGGGATGAGAGGGACGTAAGGGATGGACTAAACAGGAATTCTGGATATTGGGGGTTTTCAGTGTTAAGTTTGTGGTAAAGTCCACGAAATATCATCTAGTATAACAATTGAAATGTCTGTGTACTTATGTTCTATCTCGCACTGTTCCTTTTCAAACTTATTCTTATTATGTCTCTCCCCTCTATTTACATAATCAGAGTATCTTAACCATCATTACTTCCAAATGCCTTATCTATGTTTTCTCCCTCTTGGAGGACCATTTTGTACGCACTGATTTTTTTTTTTTTTTTTGTACCATAGGATACTAAAGTCAGATAATAGGATTCCGTTCCCAAGACTTATTTCAAGAGGACCCGATTTTGTACCGACATTTTTCTTTCTTTGTTTTTGTTTTTGTCCTCCTCCGGTACAGAGAATGAAAGTCACTTTTTGTCAGGCCCGTAACCAGCGTTTCACTGAGTGCTATGATAAAAGAAGTAATTGCCGTCATAAGTATCAGCGTCTGGCCAAGTGGTAGTATAAGAGCAAGTAACTGTCTATTATTTCATATCTGTTTCAGTCTTGATGATCCCTCTTTGACCTCTCGAGGCGATTTCTGAAGGGGGGAATTATCGCTTTTTGGCAGTCACATAATTGAACCATTACTCTAACTGTATTCCAGGGGGTGATTATTGCAAAATTAACAGGAAGTAAATTGCAATTAGGGGTGCTAACAATGAAGGTTCGTGATTTTTATGCTTGTTTATGTTTCCTCTAGATAGTGGTATGCGCAGCAGAACATGCTGGAAAATCACATATTATTACAAATTAGCTGATTGCTCGAGGACGGAAACTGGGGCTCATGGTGGGGCTTTCTCCTTGGTTCTTGTTTGGTCTGCTGAAAAAAAGCCACTTGCGTCGGGAGGAAGCATGAGTTTATAGATCGTAGCTATTACCCGCATTATGTTTTTTCCCCCCAGTTGTGGCACCCACCTTCGTTCCCTGCTGTTCTCTTTCGGGGTCTTTCCTTTGTCTTTGATTTAGTTTACTTTTTTTTCTTTTTGGGGGGGTATTCTGAACATTTCTTTTTCTTTTGTTTTTTTAGGTCTTCATACCTTTTCAGAAATCGTTTCCACACTTCTTTTACAGAGACACTGCTTCTCTATTACACTGACACGCCAGCCACACCTCCACATTCTCCTCTTTCTTCTAATATACTTTCCTTCCTTTACCCACGTCCTTCCCTCCGCCACATTTCCTCACTCAAACCAACACACATCTTTCTCCCCTGCACCCTTTCCTTTCTCTCCGCCCCCATTTCTTTCCGAGACACCACCAAGACGTTCCAGGTCATCACCGCATCTTAGACGAACAAGAAGTGATGACTGGGCGGCAGCTGGAAATGCCTCCATTCCTTCAAGAGTGAGACCCGCTGAGGACTTGAAAGGGGCCATGGAGGGTACAGAGGTGGAGGGAACGTGAGTGCCTCTGACTATTACCCTTCTGACTGCTGACTTTCCGGGATTTATTCATGAGCACAATAGGGATTTAGGGGCCCTTTTTTCAGGCATGTGAGAGGTAGGAGAGTCCAACACGTGTGTGCCGTGTCTTGAAAGGCTTGGGACGGTCGTGCCCATTGTCTTCGGAGATAAATGTGTCCCGGGTCTGCTTTCTAGCTTGTCTGCGCTGTATGTGTTGTTACTGGCCTGTGTGTGACTTGATTTGCAGGCTGTTCGTTGCATGTGAATGCTGTTGGCTTCATGTCTCTGCCCAATAAAGTTCGGTTGGGTCATGATGATAAAAAAGAAAATGAGGTGAACAAAAAGAGAAAGTCAAGTAACAACTACAACAGAAAAATGAATTTGTGTGTGTATATATATAAGTATATATATATATATATATATATATATATATATATATATATATATATATATATAAGTATATGTATATATATACATACATATATATATAATATAAAATATTTATATATATATATATATATATATATATATATATATAATATATATATATATATATATATGTGTGTGTGTGTGTGTGTGTGTGTGTGTGTGTGTGTGTGTGTGTGTGTGTGTGTGTGTGTGTGTGTGTGTACGATGAGATGAATGATATACAATTTTGATGTTGATCGTAAAAAAATGTAAAAGAGAATAACATCAACATTCATGGTATTCACAGAATATGTACTGCGTAACTTGCAGATAGAATATATAAAAAGGTCAAAATACTTTCCTCTTATAGGGCGCCCGCAGTCGGTGCTCTATGCCATCAGGGGTTCACTTCCAATTCTTCACACGTTCATACACCCCTTGTTCACACTCTCATATACAAAACTCCCAGTAAACCGTGTTCACTTATGATGGAGATATAATAATAGATATATAGGTAGAGGGGGGGGGGGTGGTTAGGAGATTGGATATATATAATAGGGGGTAATATTTAATTTTATCAATCACACACTCACACACACCACACTCACACCACACACTCACACACAATTTATATTATATATATATTATAATATATATATATAAATATATATATAAATATTATACAACACACACACACACACACACACAACACCACACACACACACACACACAGCACAAATATTTCTATATATATATTAGTTATATATCTTTATATATATAAAAATATAAATATATATATATAAGTGATTAGCATATAAATATGTAAAAATATATATTTTTATTTTATTATATATATATTATATATAACAGTTATTTACAATATATACATATAGATTAAAGTATATATGTATGTTGATATATATTTTATATAATTATAATTGATATATTTATATATATGTGTAAATATATATGGGGTGTATATATATATATATATTAAATATATATATATTATATATATATATATTTATTTGAATATATATAATATGCATATATATGCGTTTTATTTTAGTTTTTTCCCATTCTTTCCTACTTCGTGATAAAACAGCTAATACATACGTTCACATGTATAGTTGCATACCTTGATATATATACCTATTCACCTTCACTCCTATTCAGTTTCAAATGTACACTTCATCATGTATGCACCCAAACATACACATTTTCACATCAGAAGATATACTATACATAAATACACCACTGTAACCTATACCCTGCATTTGAAACCCATACATATTCACCCTCTCTTTACACACCTATTCATTCTTTGACACACTATATACACATTACTACAAACACAATTCCTATATAAACATTCATAGTGCTCATTCTTCTTCTTCTTCTTCTACTACTACTACTACTACTACTACTACTACTACGACGACGACGACTACGACTACTACTGTTATTACTACTACTACTACTACTATTACTACTGCTATTACTACTACTACTACTTTTACTACTACTGCGACGACGACTACTACGTACTACACCGTTTATTACTACTGACTGGTACTAAACTACTACTACTATTATCTACTGTCTATTACTACTACTGCTAAACTACACTACGACTACGACTACGACTACGACTGCTACTGCTATTACTACTACTACTACGACGACGACGACTACTACTGTTATTACTACTACTATTACTACAACGACTACTACTGCTACTACTACTACGACGCGACGACGACGACTACTTCTGCTCTTACTATTACTACTGCTATTACTACTACTACTACTTTTACTACTACGACTACAACTATTACTGCTACTACTACTACTACAACTATTACTACTGCTATTACTACTACTGCTACTATTACTACTACGACTACGACTACGACTACGACTGCTACTGCTATTACTACTACTACTACGACGACGACGACTACTACTGTTATTACTACTACTACTACTACTATTACTACTGCTATTACTACTACTACTACTACTACTACGACGACGACGACTACTGTTATTACTACTACTACTACAATTACTACTACGACTACGACAACTACTGCTATTACTACTACTGCGACGACGACTACGACTAATACCGTTATTACTACTACTGTTACTACTACGACTACTACTGCTACTACTACTACGACGACGACGACTATTACTATTACTACTACTACTACTACAATTACTACTACTACTACTACTACTACTGCTATTACTACTACTACTACTACTGCTATTGCTACTACTACTGCTATTACTACTACTACTACTGCTATTACTACTACTACTACTACTATTACTACTACTACTACTACTACTACTACTACTACTACTACTACTACTACTACTACTACTACTACTACTACTACTACTACTACTACTACTACTACTACTACTACTACTACTACTACTACCACTACTACTACTACTACTACTACTACTACTACTACCACCACTACTACTACTATTACTACTACGACGACGATGACTACTACTACTACTACTACCACCACTACTACTACTATTACTACTACGACGACGATGACTACTACTACTACTACTACTACCACCACTACTACTATTACTACTACGACGACTATGACTACGACTACTACCTCTATTACTACTACTACTACTACTTCTATTACTACTATTACAACTGCTACTACGACTACCACTATTTCTACTACTACTTCTACTGATACTACTAGTATTACTACTAC
>NW_028234406.1:38403256-38410756 GCF_977035675.1 Penaeus japonicus
CAGTACTTTCCTCCTTATTAGTATTGTTATCATAATAATAATGATTACTTATTAGGATTGTTCTCATCATTGTTGTCATTATTGCTGTTATCCTCTTTATTAGTATTATTGTTATCATTATTATCATTATCATTATTATAATTATAACAAACTATTATTATCTTTACCATCATTATTATAACTGTTGTCATCAGTATTATCATTACTATCCCCATTATGATAATTGATGATAAGAATGATACTAATCTTAATATCATATTCATTATCACCATTATCATGATCATTGTCCTCATCATTATTACTATTATTCCACTTATTATCATGATTACTATTATTCCATTCATTTGTTATCTTTATCAATATCATTATCATTATCATCATTATCCTTTTCATTACTATTACAATTATTATCCTCATTGTTATCATTTTTTATTCTATATTATCATTACTATTATAATCTTTATTATTGCCATTATAGTTATTATCATTATTATCATTATCATGATTATTCACACACTTTCTCTCTCTCTCTCTCTTTCTCTCTCCTCCTTCCTTACTGTCTTCTTTCTCCCTTTTATGGCTGCTCTCCTTTCCTCTGTCCCTCCCTCCTTTCTCTCGTCCCTCACTTTGTATACATTTTCTGATCTCCCTCTTCTCCTCTCCTCTATTCTCTTTCTCCCCTTCCTTCTCTCCTCCTTCCCCTCTTTCCTCTCCTTCCCCTCTCTTCTTTCCTTTTTTTCCTCCTCTTTCCCCCCTTCCTCCTCCTCCCCCTCTTTCCATCCTCTTCGTTCCTCTCTTCCCATTCTCATCCATCCCTTCTTTTCCCCTCTTTCCCTCTCCTTCTCCCCCTTTTCCCCTCTTCCCCTCTCCCTATTTTACCCTCTTACTTACCCTTCCCCACCCGCTCATCCTTCCCCGCTTCCTCCTTCCCCGCTGTTCCCCTTCCTTCGCTTCCCCCCCGCTTTCCTTCCCGCTTCCCCTCCTCCTCCTTCCCCTCTTTCCCCCTCTCCTCCTTCCCTTCTTTCCCTCCTCCTCCTTCCCTACTTCCCTACTTCCCCTTCTCCTCCTTCCCCTCTTTCCCCCTCTCCTCCTCCTTCCCTCCTTCCCTTCTTTCCCTCCTCCTCCTTCCCTACTTCCCCTCTTCCTCCCCCTCCTTCCCTCCTTCCCCTCTTTCCCTCCTCCTCCTTCCCTCCTCCCTCTTTCCCCCTTCCCCCCTTCCCTTCTAACTCCCATAGCACGGACATTAAGGCAAACAAATAGGACACGTCTCCAAGGAGCAATATGGGGCCCTCTGAGACATGGCCTCGGGTTAAAGAACTCTTCCATCTAACGTCCTGAAGAACCTCTTGCTTTCTTCGTTGGGGTTCCGAGGGTCCTGCCTCCGAGGTTTTTTGCTTTTTTTGTGTGTGTTTTTTTATATTTTTCTTTATATATATATTTTTCTCTCTCTCTCAATCTTTCTCTATCTATCTATCTATCTCTTTTTATTTTTTATCTCTTTTTCTCTTTCTATTTTTATCTGCTTTCTCTCTTTCGCTTCTTTTCTCTCATCTTTCTTTCTTTTCTCTCTCTTTCTCTCTCGCTCGCTCTCTCTCTCTCTCCTCTCTCTCTCTCTCCTCTCTCACTCTCCTCTCTCCTCTTCCTCCTTTCTCTCTCTCTCTCTCTCTCCCCTCTCTCTCTCTCTCTCTCTCTCACTCTCTCTCTCTCTCTCTCTCCTCCTCGCCTGGTCGGAAGTTTGAAGATCCCTGGATCACGACTCCTGGAATTTGTGACGTGTTAAGAGGCTGAGCTACTGATATGTCTGCAGCAGGATACGGTTCTATGTTATTGGGTTTAATTTTGTTTTTAGTATTCTTATAGATTCTGATACTCTACTCCTGATACTTTCCCCGTTCCTATTTTTCTTTTCGTGAGGTTCCTTTTTCTTTATTTTTTTCTTCTCTTATCTCTTTTTTTCCTCTCCTTTCTTTCTCTCTTTCTCTCCCTCTCTTACTTTCTTTCTTTCTTTCTCTCTGTCTCTCTCTTTCTCTCTCTCTCTCTTCCTCCCTCTCTCTCTCTCTCTCTCTCTCTCTCTCTCTCTCGCTCTCTCTCTCTTCTTCTTCTTCCCTCTCCCTTCTCTCTCTCTCTCTCTCTTCTCTCTTTCTTTCTTTCTTTCTTTCTTTCTCTCTCTCTTCGCTCTCTTCTCCTCCTTATTTGTCCTCTTTGACCCATCCTCTTTCTTTTCATCCTTTCACTTTCCCTTTTTCCTCTCTTACCCTGTTTTCCTCATCCATTCATTCTCCGTTTTCGTCTTTTCCTGCTCCCTCCTCTTCCTCCTCCTTCCTCATTCCTCTTCCTCTACCTCCACTACTTCCACCTTCTCCTCCTCCTCCTCCTCCTCCTCCTCCTCCTTCTCCTTCTCCTCCTCCTCCTCCTCCTCCTCCTCCTCCTCCACCGCCTCCTCTTCCTCCTCCTCTTCCCCCCACCCGTCCCCCTCCCCCTATCATTATTATTATTATTATTATCATTATCATTATCATTATTATTATTAATACTATTATTATTATTATTGTTCTTATTTCGATATTATATCACTGTTATTATTGCTATTATTGTTAGTGGCATCATCATTGTTACTGATATTATTATCATCACTATCTTTATCATAGATTTTGGTACTATCATTGTCATCAGTATTTTCCTCCTTATCATAATAATAATGATTACTTATTAGCATTGTTCTTATCATTATCATTATTGCTGTTATCCTCTTTATTAGTATTATTGTTATCATCATTATCATTATCATTATTATCATTATAACAAACTATTATTATCCTTACCATCATTATTATAACTGTTGTCATCAGTATTATCATTGTTATCCCCATTATGATAATTGATGATAAGAATGATACTAATCTTAATATAATTTTCATTATCATCATTATCATGATCATTGTCCTCATCATTATTACTATTATTCCACTTATTATCATGATTACTATTATTCCATTCAATGTTATCTTTATCAATATCATTATCATTATCATCATTATGATCATTATCCTCTTCATTATTATTACAATTTTTATCGTCATTGCTATCATTCTTTTATTTTATATTATCATTACTAATATAATCGTTATTATTGCCATTATAGTTATTATCATTATAATCATTATCATGATTATTCACTCTCTTTCTCTCTCCTCCTTCCTTCCTCTCTTCTTTCTCCCTTTTATGGCTGCTCTCCTTTCCTCTGTCCCTCCCTCCTTTCTCTCGTCCCTCACTTTGTATACATTTTCTGATCTCCCTCTTCTCCTCTCTTCCTCCCTTGCTCCTCTATTCTCTTTCTCCCCTTCCTTCTCTCCTCCTAGCCCTCTTTCCTCTCCTTCGCCTCTCTTCTTTTCTCTTTTTCCTCCTCTTTCCCCTCTCCTCCTCCCCCTCTTTCCATCCTCTTCGTTCCTCTCTTCCCATTCTCATCCATCCCTTCTTTTCCCCTCTTTCCCTTCTCCCCTTCCCCTCTTCCCCCCTCTCCTTTTTACCCTCTCCTCCTTCCCCGCTTTCCCCTCTTCTCCTTCCCCGCTTTCCCCTCTTCTCCTTCCCCGCTTTCCCTCCTCCTCCTTCCCCTCTTTCCCCCTCTCCTCCTTCCCTTCTTTCCCTCCTCCTCCTTCCCTACTTCCCTACTTCCCCTTCTCCCCATCCCCTCTTTCCCCCTTCCCTCCTTCCCTTCTTTCCCTCCTCCTCCTTCCCTACTTCCCCCTCTCCTCCTCCTTCCCTACTTCCCCTCTTTCCCTCCTCCTCCTTCCCTCCTCCCTCTTTCCCCCTTCCCTCCTTCCCTTCTAACTCCCATAGCACTGGACATTAAGGCAAACAAATAGGCACGTCTCCAAGGAGCAATATGGGGCCCTCTGAGACATGGCCTCTCGGGTTAAGTAACTCTTCCATCTACGTCTGAAGAACCTCTTGCTTTCTTCGTTGGGGTTCCGAGGGTCCTGCCTCCGAGGTTTTTTGCTTTTTTTGTGTGTGTTTTTTTATTTTTTTCTTTATATATATATTTTTCTCTCTCTCTTTCTTTCTCTATCTATCTATCTATCTCTTTCTATTTTTTTATCTCTTTCTCTTTCTATTTTTATCTCTTTATCTCTTTCTCTTTCTCTCTCTTTCTTTCTTTCTCTCCTCTTTCTCTCTCTCTCTCTCTCTCTCTCTCTCTCTCTCTCTCTCTCTCTCTCTCTCTCTCTCTCTCTCTCTCTCTCTCTCTCTCTCTCTCTCTCTCTCTCTCTCTCTCTCTCCTCTCGCCTTGTCGAGTTGAAGATCCGATCACGACTTCTGGAATTTGTGACGTGTTAAGAGGCTGAGCTACTGATATGTCTGCAGGATACGGTCTATGTTCTTGGTTTATTTTGTTTTTAGTATTCTTATATTCTGATACTCCCTTCCTATTTTTCTTTTCGTGAGGTCCTTTTTCTTTATTTTTTCTTCTCTTTCTCTTTTTCTTCTCTCTTTCTTTCTTTCTCTCCCTCTCTTTCTTTCTTTCTTTCTCTCTCTCTCTCTCTCTCTCTCTCTCTCTCTCTCTCTCTCTCTCTCTCTCTCTCTCTCTCTCTCTCTCTCTCTCTCTCTCTCTCTCTCTCTCTCTCTCTCTCTCTCTCTCTCTTTCTTTCTTTCTTTCTTTCTTTCTCTCTCTCTCTCTCTCTCTTCTCCTCCTTATTTGCCTCTCTTGACCCATCCCTCTTCTTTTTCATCTTTCACTTCCTTTTCCTCCTCTTACCCTGTTCCTCATCCTCATTCTCCGTTTCTTCTTCCTGCTCCTCCTCCTCCTCCTCCTCCTCCTCCTCCTCCTCCTCCTCCTCCTCCTCCTCCTCCTCCTCCTCCTCCTCCTCCTCCTCCTCCTCCTTCTCCTTCTCCTCCTCCTCCTCCTCCTCCTCCTCCTCCTCCTCCTCCTCCTCCTCTTCCTCCTCCTCTTCCCCCCACCCGTCCCCCTCCCTGCCATGGTGTTCGGGGTAATGGGAACGTGCATTAGCGGCAACAAATAGAGGTGCTCAGCTCAAGAAATGGCTCCCATCGTGCCGCGCGACGCTCCAAAGATTCCGACGTGAGCGAGTCGCCACGAAAGCTTTGTCTCCGGCCCGAGTCGCTACTGGTGGAGAGGCTAGGGAGAGAGAGGGAGGGAGAGGGGTGTGGGGAAGGGATAGGAGGGTGTGAGGGGGGGGTAGGGGATGGGGAGAAGGGAGGGAGGGATGGAAGGGGGATGTAGGGATGGGAGGGATGTGGAGAAGGGAGGGAGGGGGATGTGGGGATGGGAGTGATGTGGAGAAGGGAGGGAGGGAAGGGATGGGGATGTGGGGATGGGAAGGAGGAGGTTTGGGAGGGGGAAAGAGAGGGAGGAGGGTTGGGAGGGAAGAAAAGGGAAGGGGAGGGAGGAGGGATGGAAGGGGGATAAGAGGAAGGGAGAGAGGGAGGTTGCTAGAAAGAAAAGGGAGGAAAAGGTGCGAGGGAGGAGAGGAGAGACGGGGGGGGATAGGGGAAAGGGAGAGAAGGAGGAAGGGAGGGAGAAAGGGGTTACGGGAAACAAAGGAAGGGAAGGAGGGAGGGATGTGGGAGAAAGCAAGACAGGGAGGGAAGGAGGGAAGGAAAGAGGAAAGAAGGAGGAAGTGGAAGAGTCTGGGAGGAAAGGGTGCGGGGAAGGATGGAAGGAGAGAGGAATAGGGAAAGGTAGGGAAGTAAGAGAGGGAACGACGGGGAAAGAAAGACCTAGAGGAAGAAGTGGTACCGAAGGAAGGAAGGGAGAAGATAAAAGAGACAATGATGAGGAAAGTAAAGTATTAGGAAAGAGATAGGAGAGACATAGGGAATAAATGAGTAAGGAAGGACAGGAAAAGCAAACCGAAGTAAGAAGAGAAGGAGAGGAAAAGAAAGAATAATACCATAGTACATACGTAACACAAGGGAGGTAGACAAGGGGGGAAAATAGGAGGAAGAGGAGGGGGAAGAGGTGGAGAAGGAGGAGTAGGAAGAAGAGACAGAGGATGAGGATGACGAACTAAGGTCTCTGTATTTTTATGATTCCACTTAATAACGTTATAATATGTAGTGTAATAAACTTAATCATACTAAGCTCACTATCGCTATTTTCATTATCCCTATTATAATCATCATTATCATCGTTATTATCATTGATATTAAACGTATTAACTGTCTTATTTAGAAACAATCCATCAAAAAGTGGTTTCTGAACTGACAGATTCATCTTATGTGTTGGTTGATTGGTTGAGAAAATTGGTTATGTAATTTACGTCTTGTACTTTTCTTTTTCTTTTTTACACATATGAATAATTAATAAGGTTATCAGAAGACTGGTTATTAAAATGTGTCATGACTGTTGTGATTATGATAATGCTACTGACGAATCACTGAATTGAGTAATCATTAACATCAAAATTATGATAAAAAGAAGTATCATTTTTATTAGCATGGCTATCATCACCATTATTATCTTTTCATGGTAGGAATAATGATTATCATTCTTATTATCATTCTTATTCTTGTTGGTGGTGCTAAAAGTGGTCTATTATCATCATTATCTATACTATCATTGTTATCATTAATATTGATATTATTGTTGTTATTATTACTGTAATACTTATTATCCTTATTATTGTTATTATTATCATTTTCATCATTATTGTTATTGTTTTTATCCCTATTGTCACCATTATGATTATTATTACAGTCATTAGTATTATTTATTTTATTGTTATAATTAACATCATTATCACTTTTGTTCTTATCATTATTACTATCATTATTATCATTACATTTGCCATCATGATTACCATTATTATATATATATTATTATCATTATTATCATTGTTTTTATTATTATTGTTATCATTATTATTATTATTATTATTATTATTATTATTATTATTATCATTATCATTACTATCATTATCATTGTTGTTGTCATTATCATCATCATTGTCATTATTTTCATCATCATTATTATTATCATAATTGTTATTATCATTGCTATCGGTATCCTTACTATTAAAATTTTCTCTTAATATTACTAATATTGTTATGATCATCATTATCATTGTGATCATTACTATAATACTTATCGTTATTATAATCATCATTATTGCATTGTTATGTCATTATCATCAACATGACCATTTTCATTTTTCTGCTATCCCCTCATTCCCTCCCTCCAATCCTTCTTTCTGCCTCTCTCCCCTCCTTCTTGTCTACCTCCCCCCCCATCCTTCCTCCCCTTTTCCTTCCCCCCCATCCTTCCTCCCTTTTTCTCCCCCCCCCCCATCCCTCCTCCCCCTTTTCTTCCCCCCCATCCCTCCTCCCCTTTTTCTTCCCCCCCCCTCCCCCCCCCCCCCGTCCAACCCATTCCGCCTCTCCCTATCCGTCTCCTTTCTTCCTACATCTTTTCATGCTTCCCTATCCGTCTCTTTCTTATTCCATTTCTTTTCCTTTCCACTTACCCTCTCCTTTCTCCACCCCCAC
>NW_028234406.1:38440756-38443256 GCF_977035675.1 Penaeus japonicus
TTCTCACATCTTCTCTTCACTCTCTCTCCTCTCTCTAATCTATCTATCTATCTATCTATCTATACCATCTCTTTCTCTCTCTCATCTCTCTCTCTCTAACTCTTCTCTCTCTCTCTCTGTCTCATTCTCTCTCTCTAAACCTGCCTCTGTCCATTTTTTATTTTTCATCCCATTTTTTTTACCTCTTCTTTTTTCAGCTCATCACATATGTAAAATCAGCTTATGTTCGCCATTGTTGCCGATCCCAACCACCAATCTCTGATGCCAAGGTAACAGGGCTGGTTATTATCAATATAATCGTTTTGTGGGTTAGACTATTCTCTCATCCTCTCTACTCTCTCTCTCTATATCTTATCGTTGATATCTATCTATCTATCTATCGATCTATTTTTTATATATCTATCTTTCTAATCTAATTTTCCTATCTTTTTATTCATTTATATTATCTTTATCTATCGATAAAATCGATCTATCTATCTTGCATATCATATTTATCTCTCTTCTCTCTCTTCCTCGAGCGCTCTCTTATCGCATTCTCTCTCTCTGCTCTCTCCTCTCTCTCGCGTCAACTCTTCAACTCGCTCTATCGCTCTCTCTCTCTCTCTCGAAAGTACTCATCTTTACATATCTCTCTCTCTCTGCTCTTACATATCTATCTATCTATATATTCTTATCCATCTACTAGCTATGTCTCTCCTACAGTCTACTTTCTCATCCCTCCTCACCTCTCACTATCAATCTATCTATCTTCATATCAATTTCTCTCCTCTCTCCTCTCGTCTACCTCTCACTCGCCATTCCTTTTCTCGTCTCCACATCTCTCCTCTCCCGGTCCTCACTCTCACTCCTCATACTGCTCGCTCTTCTCTCTCTCTCTCTCTCACCTTCTCTCTTTCATATCTGCTCTCTCTCTCTTTCTATCTATCTATCTATCTATCTATTCTTATCCATATAATCTATCTATTCCACCCTCTCTCTCTCACTTCACACTCTCCCTCCTTTCTCTCTCTCTCTCTCTCTCTGGTCGCTCTCACGTCCAGTCTCTCTCTCTCCATCTTGGCACCTCTCTCAGCTACTCTCTCATCTCGTCATATGCTCATCCCCTTCTCAACTCTCCTCTCTCTCTCTCTCAGCATAGCTCCTCCTCAGCTCCACTCTTCTCTTACTCTCTCTCTCTCTCATCTGCTCTACTCTCTCTACATCTCACCTCTCTCGCTCTCTCACCTTCCTTTCTGCCCCTCGCTCTCTCTTCCACCTCTACTTCATAGGCACATTTCCCTAGTTTATTGAATGAGGATATTGAGTAGGTGAAAGTACTCGTGAAAATTAATGCGTAGGTTCAATACAAAGCTTTTTTTGGGGGGAAAATGACTCTTTTTGATTATGGGTAAGGAAACAAGCGGTTATTATATCCCATTGTTTTGTTTATATTATTTTATTTTATTTAGTTTTTTTCTTACTTTTTTTTTATTATTAAATCTGTAACTATCTGTCTGTCTGCCTTCTTACTTTCCCTCTTCTCTCTTCTCTCGTCATTCACCTCTGTACCTGTCCTTTGTCTCTCTCCTTCTCTTTCTCTATCTATCTATCTATCATCTAATAATCATCTACCTACTCTCTCTCCCTCCATCTCTCCTGCTCACGTCACCCTCCCTCTCTGCATTCCCTCTGTTCTCTCTGCTCACTCCTCTCCTTCTCTCTCTCTCCTCTCTTTCAATAAATTTATATATTTATAGATATATAAATAAAATATATAGTATAGTACATATACATACATACATAAATAAAATATACATATATATATATGTAAATTATGTATATATATATTATAATAGTATATAGATATTATATATATATATAATATATGAAATATATACATATCCCATACATATATATATATATATCTATATATAGATACATATATTACATACATATATATATATATATATATATATACATATACATATACATATACATATACATTTATAATTACATATACATATATAATATGTGTGCATGTGTGAGTGTGTGTACAAATATATATGTGTATATATATAAATATATTATATATATATATTTGAATTATATATATATATATATATATATATATATATATACATAATACATATACATATATAATATGCATGTGTGTGGTGTGTGTGTTTTGTGCGTGTGTGTGTGTGTGTGTTGTGTGTGGTGTGTGTGTGTGTGTGGTGCTGTGTGTGTTTGTGTGTGTGTGTTTGTACGTGTGTGTGTGTGTGTGTAAATATTGTGTTTGTGTTTGTAGTGTATGTGTACAGTGTGTGTTGTGTGTGTGTATATATATATATATATATATAAATATATATTTATAATTTATATATATACATACATATATACATTCATGTGTGTGTGTATGTGTATGTGCATTATATGTATGTATATATATGCCTGTTTGTGTGTGTGGATGTGGGTGGGTGGGTGTGGGTGTGCATTTCAACGTATGTATCTGTGTGTCTGC
>NW_028234406.1:38475756-38478256 GCF_977035675.1 Penaeus japonicus
GGATAATGCTATTGATAGAAACAATGATAATGGTGATGAAATTATTTTAACAATTGTAATAATGGTGATGAGGATGATAATAATACAAACCATAATGATAATAATGATGATAATGATAATAATAATGATAATGATAATAATATTAGTAATGATAATAATATGATAATGAAATAACAATAGAAATAATAATTCTACTAATGATGATAATAAAGATAACAGTAATAACAACAATCATAATGATGATAGTAAACGATAATGATAGTAATTATAATAACAATATAAATAAAAATAATGTTAATAGAAATGATAACAAAACTAATGATAAAGATAACAATAACAACAACATCTGAAATAGCATCGCAATGACATTGATAATGATAATGATAATAATATTGATGATAATGGTAGTAATATCGATAATAGTAAGGATGATAATGATAATATTGATAACAAAGATAACAATGATGAGGATGGTGATAATGATTATAATGAAGATAATGATAGCAAAGAATAATAATAATGGTAATGACAATGATGGTGATAATATTGATACTCGTAGTAATAAAAACAACAATGATAATTATAATGAAGATAATGATGATAACAAAAATGATGATAATAATAAAGATAGTGGTAATGACAATAATGACATTGATAATAATAACAACACCGATAACAACAACAACAAAAATAATAATAACAATAATGATAACAATACAAACAACAACAACAACACCAATCACAACAATAATCAAAACAACAACAACAAAACTACCAACACCAAAATCAATAACCAAAACACGAAAACAAAAAACAAAAAAAACAAAAAAGAAAGGTACAATAAAATCTCAAGACACAGATAAGAAGGAAGATAAAGCTCGGCCGCCTATCAGCAAGAACATGGGATAATTAAGCCAATGAAACTGGGTTCTTTGGTCATTTGCATACAATAACAAGAATATTATCATAATCAGGAAGGGGTATTATGCAGGGGTGAGAAGATACAGCTAGAGAGAATGAGAGGGATAGAGAGGGAAATAGGTGAGGAATGGAGAGAGAGAGAGAAGATAGGGAGAGAGGTTAGGGATGGAGAGAGAAAGGAGATAGGAAGAGAGGGAGAGAGGTTAGAGATGGAGAGAGAAAAGAGAAGAGAGTGAGAGAGAGAGAGAGAGAGAGAGAATAGGGAGAGATGGAGAGAGGTTAGGGATGAGAGAGAGAAAAGAGAGAGAGAGGGAGAGAGGTTAGGGATGAGAGAGAGAGGGGGGGGGAGGGAAGGAGAGAGAGAGAGAGAGTAACAGAGAGGGGGAGAGAGGGAGGGAGGGAGGAGGGGAAAAAGGGAGGGAGAGAGAGAGAGAGAGAGAGAAAGAGAGAGAGAGAAAGAAAGAGAGAAAGAAAGAGAGAGAGAGAAAGAGGGGGGGGGAGAGAAACTCAGAATGCAACACTAAGCAAGCAACAAGCTAACTACAGTAACTTTGTTAGCGCTAGTTCTGCGCTCATGAGTTTGTGTGTCTGAGAACAAAATCTGAAGAAAATCATTATATATATATATATGTGTGTGTGTGTGTGTGTGTGTGTGTGTGTGTGTGTGTGTGTGTGTGTGTGTGTGTGTGTGTGTGTGTGTGTGTGTGTGTGTGTGTGTGTGTGTTAAAGAGTATAAAAAGGAAGAAGATATACATGAAATAAAAAATATAATTAAGAATAAATGAGGAATGACAGCAAAAAAAAAGAAAGAAATAGTACTAAAAGATTTATAAAAAAAAAATATAATAAACACGAACCAAAATTAACAAAGAAAACAAAACGAGGAATGAAAACAAGAAAGAAAACGAAACGAAAACGGGATGCAGATCCGACCCGAAACCCGACGCCATAGCCAGCCAGCCAGCCAACACAGCGTCTCGCTCTCCGATCTCGTCACCCCAGGATGCCATCAGCCGACACATGCCGTGACTCATGCACACTGTTCGGGCAGGCTGTCATGTCGACGCTTGACACAGGGCCTCCGACCGATTAAGCCCCTCTGATCGCTTAATCCCGCGAGCCAGGGATATAAATCCTTCTTGTGTTTAATCCCGACGCTGAACCACTTAAACTGAGATCGTTTACCGTTTCCTGTGTCTTGGGTTTTTGTTGGTGGTGGGTGGGTGGTGGTTGGCGGGGGGGGGTCGTTCTCTCTTTCTTTCTCTCTCTCTCTCTCTCTCTGTGACTCGTTCTGTCGTCCTGTCTCTGTCTCTCTCTGTCTGTATGCCTCTATCTCTGTCTCTCTCCCTCTTTCTTTCTCTCTCTCTCTCTCTCTCTCTCTCTCTCTCTCTCTCTCTCTCTCTCTCTTTCTCTCTCTCTCTCTCTCTCTCTCGTCAAAATCTCAGTTAGAATATTACCGATAAGGAGAGAGGGTCTTCTATCCTTATAAATGTATGAGGGCAAGAAAGAGAAAAAAATGAAAACATAGAGTAAGAGAAAAACGTAATACAGAGAGAATGAGAAAGAAGAAAGGAGGGAA
>NW_028234406.1:38493256-38498256 GCF_977035675.1 Penaeus japonicus
CTTTGAGAACGCGGTGGTGTTTGGTCTTTGAGAACGAAGTAGTATTTGGTCTTTGAGAACCAGGTGGTGTTTGGTCTTTGAAAACGCGGTGGTGTTTGGTCTTTGAGAACGCGGTGGTGTTTGGTCTTTGAGAACGCGGTGGTGTTTGGTCTTTGAGAACGCGGTGGTGTTTGGTCTTTGAGAACGCGGTGGTGTTTGGTCTTTGAAAACGCGGTGGTGTTTGGTCTTTGAGAACGCGGTGGTGTTTGGTCTTTGAAAACGCGGTGGTCTTTGGTCTTTGAAAACGCGGTGGTGTTTGGTCTTTGAGAACGCAGTGGTCTTTGAGAATGCGTTGGTCTTTGAGAGCATGGTGTTCTCTGATCTTTAAGAACGAGTTGGTCTTTGATCTTTAAAAATGATGTGGTCTTTGAGAACGATGTGTCTCTTTGAGAACGAGGAGGTCTTTGTTTTTGTTTATTTAAACATGGTTCCCTTTGAGAACAACTTGAAAACGAGTTTGTCTTTGAGAACGAGGGAGTCTTTGAAAAGGAGTCTTTGAGAATTAGGTAGTCTTTCGCCTTTAAGAACGAGCTTGACTTTCGTTAAGATAACGAGGTGATCTTTGAGAATGAGATGATCTTTGTGAACACTGCCAGGCTTAAGCACAACGGAATGTATGCAGATTCAGTGTGCGAATGTCTTGCTTTGTTTTTGTTCGTTTATTTGTGTTTGTGTGTTGATGTTGATGGTGTTGTTGTCGTCGTGCTTTCAGTTTTTGTCTCTCTGTGGCAGTGTGTTCATGTCTGTGTGTGTGTGTGTGTGTGTGTGAGTGTGTGTGTGTGTGCATGTGCATGTATGTGTGTGTGTGTGTGTATGTGAGCATGTATGTGTGTGTTTGTATGTGTTTATGGGTGATTCATTTCTCCATTTCAATGGCGTTGTTATTTTCATTCCGTGACTGTACACCGTATGTTATCGTAAAGCTGTATAATTATTTCTACCATTACTCCGACTTCACTCGCAAATCATAATAGTATTATTCACAACAATGCTCCTAATGTCACTCACTCGCTATCACCAATGCTGTTGCACACTGTTCTCCTTCAAGACACACTTAATTAACGCAATAGCTCATTCATCATCTTCCTCTCCCTTTCGGAATTGACCGTCTGTTGCAAGAAGCCCCGACGCCGAGTCATTACAAGTTCATTTTCATCGTTATGGTTATTATTCCGACCTGTTTATACAAAGCTTCAAGCGCTGTAGTTCTAAAGTTTGCGACTCTCGGAGCAAGGCACGTATATATCGCAGACGATCATTTGCATCTACTTTGCATATTTTCACAATGTGGGTGATATCAGCGTTAACGCACTCGTGGCAGATGTGCGGCAGGGCTGAGTTGGCTGCCGATGACGTCACCCACATGCATTTTAATCATCTGGAATTTCTTCTTTTTTTTAACTATCCATTGCCATTTTTCAAATGATTAAGATTATACTTTTTTTTCAGAAACACGTGTCGAGGATTGTAAATAAATCAAGTACCAAATTAATTTTCATTCGTATTGCACTTCGCTATAAGGCACGATTCAAGAATTTCGCCGGACGCTACACAGTATCGCTACTTATCGTGTAAATCGCTTGTTAGCAGTTTTTCGCTAAGTATGTAGCCCGGAGTGAGGAGCCAAGTGCTTGTAGATTATATTGTCTATCCCGTGGGTGTTTGGCCGCGAAAAGAAAAATGAACTTAGCGATTCTAAAAGAGCGTGAACAATGAGTTGCTTCGAGTGTTGAGTTTGCAAGTCGTGGTGCCTCCTGTGATGCCACCTGCTGACAATAATTAATGAGTGGCTTATCTATGTTCTGCAAGGGCTGATTTGTGGGGGTTTCACTCCGGCGCTTTTGTCTCTTTCTCGCTCTTTGTTTGCTCTGCCTGTCTCCTTGTCTTTATATGTCTCTCTCTCTTTCTTTCTCTTTTCTATTTCTTTTGTTCTCTCTCTCTCTCTCTCCTCTCTATTTCTTTTATTCTCGCTCCCTCTCTCTCTCTCTTTCTCTTTCTCTCTCTCTCTCTCTCTCTCTCTCTCTCTCTCTCTCTCTCTCTCTCTCTCTCTCTCTCTCTCTCTCCATCTTAAAAACTTGACAAATTTAACAATAGTCATCTAATGCCTTAGGAAATAACAGACCCATCTGCAATTGCATCTGCCACACCATTTCCCCCTTTCTCTCTCTCCCTTCAAGACGACGCCAGAACGCCTCCGGACTGCAGGACGGCGCGAGGGACAGCGGCGGAGAACAGGACGGGCCAGGGGCGCTTTCCCTCAGGGGCGAGGGGCACCGCACTCGGGTAGTTAATATAAATTTAGGCGAGTTTATGATGCCATTAGAGGTAACGAATGAGACGGCTAAGAGGAAGAACTTCCCCTCAGGCGCTGAAAAGACGTGTCTGAGTGTGTCGGTTTGATTGCGTGTGTGTGTGTGTGTGTGTGTGTACATGTGTGTCGGATTGACTATGAGTTGTATATGTGTGTGTGTTTGTGTGTGTTTTAGTGTGTGAGTGTGTTTGCATGTGTTTGCGAGTGTGTATGTGTGTGTGTGTGTGTTGGATTGACTATGTATTCTTGTCTGTGTGTGTGTCGCATTGACTATGAGTCGTATGTGTCTGTGTGTGTTTGTCTGTTTGTGTGTGTGTATATGTGTGTGTGTATGTTCTTGTTATGAGTGTGCGTGTCTGTCGTTTTGATTGTGTGTGTTAGTAGGGGGGGGGGGCTGATTATGTTGTATGCCTTATTAATTTCGATTTACGTATTCATTGTTGTCTAAGTATATCTTTCTGTCACCATATTTTTTCTTCCTTACCATTAACATCATTATCATTCGATGTTCACCTTGAAACCAAAACATTATATACGCTATCAGAAGTCACCGAGGAAGAAATGTTACCATATGACAATACGAAATTGAAATAATAAGAAAAATATACAGCTTATTTATCATGTAATTCTTCCTGCCTCCGCACGCTTTCCCAAGCAAAGAAAAGCCACGCCCCTTCCGTCTGCCTCCCTTCTCCACCCTAAGCCACGCCTTTCTCTCTCTATCTCTCTTTCTTTCTTTCTCTCACTCTCTCTCTCTCTCTCTCTACTTCTCTCTCTCTCTCTCTCTTTCTCTTTTTCTGTCTCTCTCGTTTGGCCCTCCCTACTTTTTCTGTACCCAAGGACACGCCCCTTTCCCCACTCTGCTCTCCATCCCAGGTTACGCAGAATAAAAAGTTAAAAAAAAGAAATCTTCCTATCCTTGGTCATTCCCCCCCCCCTCCCTCACCCCCTGCCCTCCACACCCATTTTTAATCCAGCTTCTTCTTTTCTAATATCCAGACCGGGCCTTCTCTCTCTTCTACCCTATTACTCCCTCTCCCTCTTCTGCTCCCCTCCTCCTTCTCTCCCACCTCCCCTCCTCCTTGTGTTCGTTCTGCTTCTTTGTCTCCAGTCTCCACCTCCTCCTCCTCCTCCTCTTCCTCCTCCTCCATTCTCACTTTCCCCTCTTTCTTCTCCCTCTGCCTTCCCTCTCCCATTTCATCTTTAGTCTCCTTTGTTTTTTTCCTCTTCTTTTCCTCTTACCCCTTCCCTCCTCCACCTCTCCCACTTTCTCCTCTTCCTCTCCTCTTACTTCCTTCTCCTCCTCTCCTCATTGCCTCCTCCACCCTTTTCTCCGTCCCCCCCTCCATCCTCCCCTCTCCTCCTATCCTCCACCCCTCCTTTCTCCCTTCTCTCCTACTGTTTTTCCCCTCTTCCTTCCTACCCCTTTTTCCCATTTCTTCTCTTCTCCCTCCTCCCTTCTCTTCTCCTTCTCCTTTCTCCCCTCATTCCTCCTCCTTTCCCCTGACTCTTGCCTCCTCCTCCCTCCCTTCCTTCTTACCTCTTCCTCTTCTTCAACTCTTTCCTCCTCCTCCTCCTCCTTCCCACTCATTCCTCTTCCTTCCTCATCTTTTCCTACTTCATCCACCCTCCTTCACCTCTTTCCTCCTCCATCCTCATTCCTTCTTTCCTCCTCCTCTCCCTCTCCGTCACCCCTTTCCTCCTCCTTTCCCCCTCCCCCCGCCCCCCGCCCTTGGACTGGCCCACATCCAGGGGCTTTAGACGACAACGACTTCAAGGAATTCCAAACACGACCTGATGCCTCCCCTCCCCCTTCCCTCCCCCTGCCTGCCCCCCTCCCCCATCTGATTGTAGTTGATATCATTTAGGCTCAAAAGGATCTTTGCTGTCGTCTTTTTTTCTTTGTTTGTTTGTTTCTATCTCTCGTTTTTCTCACTTTCTTGTATCTTATGCTTGTTTATCACTCCGTTTGTCTCTCTCTTTTGTTCTTTTTGGTCTCTCTTGGTCTATTCTCTCTCGTCTGTGTCTCTGTATGTTTAACTTTGCATTTGTATTTTTCTTTTGTTTTCTCTTTTATCGTGTGTGTGTGTGTGTGTGTGTGTGTGTGTGTGTGTGTGTGTGTGTGTGTGTGTGTGTGTGTGTGTGTGTGTGTGTGTGTGTGTGTGTGTGTGTGTGTGTGATTGCAACCTGTTGTTGTCATATTTACATGTTTCGGCGTTGAAAATTCTAATACACGTACCAATTAGCATTTTATTCAGATCCTGTTTAAATTTCACTACGCCTCTCTTCCTCTCACTCTTTATCAGAATTATCTTCTAACCCCTTTTATTTCTTCCTCTTACACTTCATTCGTACCATTACTATATTTTCTTCTCTTCTTAAAACTATTATCATGTTTCCTTTTCTTCTAAAACCATGATTATATATTTTTTTCTCTTCTTTGTCCAACTCTGTTAATGTTTTTTTTTCTCTCTTTATGTCACTTTTATCATAATTTCTTCTCCTTTAAACACTAGTACTTTATATCTATTTTTCTTCTTTCGAATACAACCTTATAGCAATCTTTTCTATTCCTTCAAACACCTTTATTATCTCATGCTCCTTCTAACACCATTTTGTATAACTTCTCCTGACACAGTAACTGATAACC
>NW_028234406.1:38505756-38515756 GCF_977035675.1 Penaeus japonicus
TCCGCAAGAAATATAACCCCAAAAATCCCTGCAGAAAGCTTAATTACGTATGTAAAATATTTTATTATTCTTCTACACCTTTTTGTGTTATCTTTTTAGCAAGTTTTTGGCTGATAAGATGGATGGGTATTGTGTAGCGGCATTTATGTGTTTTCTACTATGACAAAAAGATTCTTGAGCGTTGTGAAGGATTTGAAACTGTTGTGTTCTTTATATATTACTTCTGCTGGGTTGCTTTGTTCGTCTGTACTTTATGGTACAGCTAGTGCTTTATATTATCGAATTTGGGGAAAGATCACAAAGTAAAAAAAATCTTCTTCTTTTTAAGTTATCATTTGGTATCAGTTCTCCGCTTCGCAAATCGGTATATCTTTTCTTTCTCTCTTTTTTTCCTGCTCCATCTGTCTCTCTCCATATGTACATAAGTATATGTCTGTCTCTCTTATTGCTCGTCGGATCATATCCTTCGATATATCCTTCTGTCGCATGCTGTCCTCATCCTTCTCTATCCGCGCGTTCACCTATCCTTTAACCTTCTTCATCTTGTTGATCTTTTATCGACTCCCCACCTCACCTCTATCCCTTTCTCCTATTCTCTTATCATTTTATCCCTAGCTCTTGTGCCCCTTCCCTTATGCTTCTGTGCTTCTATCCCCTTATTCCTCCAACCTCCCTTTCGCTTTCCCTTTTAACAGATCCCTTATCTCTATCTTCCTTCTCCTATCCATATACATTTTCCCTACCACCTACCCTTCCTCATCCCCTAATTTTGTTCCCCTTCCCCTACCCCCTACCCCCTTTCCACTTCCCCTTCCCCTACTATTAACCTACTCCCCCTTCCTTTACCCCCTACCTCCTTCTACTTCCCCTTCCACTTCCCCTACTCTACCCTCTTCCTACGCTTCCTCTACCTCCTTTCCCCTATCCCTCTCCTCCCACCCATCGCCTCCCTCCTATTCCCCCCACCTTCTCCCATCCACCCACACCCAACCACACCCTTCCACCCCACCTTCCCCCACCTTCCCCCATCCATCCACACCCTTCCCCCACCTTCCCCGATCCACCCACATATCCACACCCTTCCACTCCACCTTCCCCCATCCACACCCTTCCACACCCACCTTCCCCCCACCTTCCCCCATCCACCCACACCCTTCCACCCCACCTTCCCGCCACCCACACCCTTCCCCCCACCTTCCCCCATCCACCCAACCAACCACACCCTTCCCCCATCCACCCACACCCACCCACACATCCACACCCATCCCACCACCTTCCCCCATCCACCCACACCCACTCGCCTCGCCAGATAGCCCAGACCCATGAAGCTGACCATCAGAATTAAATTGGACAAGCTATAATCTGCAGTTAAAGACGAGTTTGCATGTCTGACTGCAAGTAAATCTCCGGGTCAGATTCTGTGCGAGTTTTCAATTAAATTGCCATTGCACGTTGCAAGGAAGGGGGGGGGAGGGGGGGATTGAGGCTTGATGTATGAAGGACTGAATATGTATCCCCTTTTTCGCTCTTGATGGATGAGTGAAAAGGGGGGGAGGGGGAGAGAAAGGGGAATCGTTTATAAGGAAAAACATGTGTGTTGATTCTGGCCGAATAAAGTGGGAGAGAAAGAGAGTGAGAGTGAGAGAGAGAGAGAGAGAGACTGAGTGAGTGGGAGAGAGGGAGGGAGAGAGAGAGAGAGAGAGAGAGAGAGAGAGAGAGAGACTGAGTGAGTGAGAGAGAGAGAGAGAGAGAGAGAGAGAGAGAGAGAGAGAGAGAGAGAGAGAGAGAGAGAGAGAGAGAGAGAGTGGGAGAAAGACAGACAGAGAGAGAGAAAGAGAGAGAGAGAGAAAGAGAGAAAGACGTAGAAAATATGTACTTCACAAAAACACCAACCCAATTTGTAGAACACACATAAATAAACCAAATATTAAAACAATCGAAAAGACTTCAAAGGGCGCCCGTCCATACAAACACGCAAGCAAAATACGATCAATCCCCCCACCCTACCACCCCCCACCCACCCACACCCACCTTCCTCCTCGATATTTTAGCAAAGCTTTATCTTTTTTTTTCTTTTTCTTTTTCTTCTTTTCCTTTTTTTCTAGCGCGATTATGATCCCCCGTTTTCTGTCACATTCCGGATATGGCGGGCAGGTTGCAAAAACGCCCACCCTTTGTAATTATTGGGAAGCAACGGCGGTTATGTGGCTGTAAATCAGTGTAAACATCCCATTACGCCTCGTCGAAGTTACCGCACATGGAGTTTTCGACGATTCCGCCCCGTCCCGAGTAATGGCCGCTTGGCGGGCTTTTGGCCGGGTTTTCAAAAGTCCGAATTCGCTAGCGCTTATTTTTTTAACGTTCGGTTTTTTTCTTTCTATTTTTCTTTTCTTTTTTCCTTTTTTTTGGCTTCGGTGTTTGTTTGTTTGTTTTGTTTTTGTTTTTAGTTTTATTTTTTTGGATTCGGTATTTGTTTGTTTGTTTTGTTTTCTTTTCTTCTTTTTTTTTGTCCTTGTGTTTTGTTTTTGTTTTTTTGTCTGGAGTGGTTTCCTTTAGTTTTCTTTATATTCTCTCTTTCACTGCTAATTTCCTTCAACCTGATGGTTCTCCTAACTCTTTTTTTCTAATCATTCCGTTTGGAGGGAGCCTTTCTTCTCTCTTTGTGTTCCGCTGGAGAAGCTAGCGCGAAATTGCGATTTATTTGCAATTGCACGTCAACGTAGGGTTGCGAGTCGCGTCCGCCATTAACGACTTGAGTACACAACAATTTCGTCAGGGTGTTGTGAAGGGGAGTTATGTATAATTAAGGAAAATCGCACTTTCGCGGTCACCGGCGGCTTTCAAAACAAATCTATCACGTCAATTACAAGCTGTTTGTCGCGTCCTAATGGCCGGAGAGCAACGGGCGGGCGATGGGCGGCTTAATGACACCAATCGTAAAAAAAGGAGAGATAAAAGTAAAATGATGATAACAAGATCTGTGGTCCTCCCCTCCTCCTCCTCCTCCCCCATCTCTCTTTCTCTCTCTCTCTCTCTCTCTCTCCCTCTCTTTATCCTTTTTATTCCCTTCTATTCTCTCTATTTCCCTCTTTCCTTTATTTTCCTCTTCCATCTTTTTCCTTCCTTATTCCCTCTTCTCGGACTCCCTTCCCCCCTCTCCTCTTACTTCCTCCTCCTTCCCTTCTCCCCTCCTCCCCTTATCCTCTTCCCCCTCCCTTCTCCTCTCTTCCCTCTTCCCTCTCTTACTCCCTTTCGCCCTCTTCTCCCTCCTCCCCTCTCCTCTTCCCCCCCCCCCTCCCCCTCTCTCCTCTTATCCCCTCCTCTCCCCCTATCCCCCCTCTCCTCCTCCCCTCTCCCCTCCCCCTCTCCTCCTCCCCTCTCCTCTCCCCCTCTCCTCCTCCCCTATCCCCAGCCCCTCTCCTCCTCCCCTATCCCCTCCCCCTCTCCTCCTCCCCTATCCCCTCCCCCCCACCCTCCTCATCCCCTTTAAACAATAGCCTAGAGACATGGGCGTGTATACCACCGTGTCCTTAGGTATCCCGTTGTATTTCCCTTAACCGTGACCCCTATATCCCTTATCCATGTATCCCCTCCCCTCCTCCTCCTCTTCCTCCTCCTCCTCCTTCTCCTCCTCCTCCTCCTCTTCTCCCTCATCTTTTCTTCTTTTTCTTTTGCCGTTTGTCTCCTGTACTCCTCTTCTCTTCTTTCTATTTCTCATGTTTCATCCCCTTTCTTTCTCTTTCTCTCTCTCTCTTTTCTCTTCGCTTCTCCTTTATTCCTCTTCTCATCTCATTCTCTTCAATACCCCTACTTCTTCATCCGTCCCTTTCTACTTTCATTTTTCTTCTCGTCCTCTCATTTCCTCTTCTTGTCTCCCTCTCTTCTCTCCATCTTTCTCCTCGATTTTCTCTCTTCCCCTTCTCTCTCCCTCTTCCCTCTCTCCCCTCTCCCCCCTCCCCTCTCCCCTCTTCCCTTAGCTATGGTGAAATCGAGGGAATGATGACGTAACAGCCATATCTCCTTCCTTTGTTTCGCCGATTCTGAGAAACTGACTTTTTGGTGAGATGAAAGGATGCTGCGTGGCTTGTGAGATGAAGGGAAGCTGCGTGGCTTGTGAGATGAAGGGATGCTGCGTGGCTTGTGAGATGAAGGGATGCTGAGTGGCTTGTGAGATGAAGGGATTCTGCATGGCTTGTGATATGAAGGGATGCTGCGTGGGTTGTGAGATGAAGGGAAGCTGCGTGGCTTGTGAGATGAAGGGAAGCTGCGTGGCTTGTGAGATGAAGGGAAGCTGCGTGGCTTGTGAGATGAAGGGATGCTGCGTGGCTTGTGAGATGAAGGGATGCTGAGTGGCTTGTGAGATGAAGGGATGCTGCGTGGCTTGTGATATGAAGGGAAGCTGCGTGGCTTGTGAGATGAAGGGAAGCTGCGTGGCTTGTGAGATGAAGGGAAGCTGCGTGGCTTGTGAGATGAAGGGATGCTGCGTGGCTTGTGAGATGAAGGGATGCTGCGTGGCTTGTGAGATGAAGGGAAGCTGCGTGGCTTGTGAGATGAAGGGATGCTGCGTGGCTTGTGAGATGAAGGGAAGCTGCGTGGCTTGTGAGATGAAGGGAAGCTGCGTGGCTTGTGAGATGAAGGGAAGCTGCGTGGCTTGTGAGATGAAGGGAAGCTGCGTGGCTTGTGAGATGAAGGGAAGCTGCGTGGCTTGTGAGATGAAGGGATGCTGCGTGGCTTGTGAGATGAAGGGATGCTGCGTGGCTTGTGAGATGAAGGGAAGCTGCGTGGCTTGTGAGATGAAGGGATGCTGAGTGGCTTGTGAGATGAAGGGATGCTGCGTGGCTTGTGAGATGAAGGGATTCTGCATGGCTTGTGAGATGAAGGGAAGCTGCGTGGCTTGTGAGATGAAGGGATTCTGCGTGGCTTGTGAGATGAAGGGAAGCTGCGTGGCTTGTGAGATGAAGGGAAGCTGCGTGGCTTGTGAGATGAAGGGAAGCTGCGTGGCTTGTGAGATGAAGGGATGCTGCGTGGCTTGTGAGATGAAGGGAAGCTGCGTGGCTTGTGAGATGAAGGGAAGCTGCGTGGCTTGTGAGATGAAGGGAAGCTGCGTGGCTTGTGAGATGAAGGGAAGCTGCGTGGCTTGTGAGATGAAGGGAAGCTGCGTGGCTTGTGAGATGAAGGGATGCTGAGTGGCTTGTGAGATGAAGGGAAGCTGCGTGGCTTGTGAGATGAAGGGATGCTGAGTGGCTTGTGAGATGAAGGGAAGCTGCGTGGCTTGTGAGATGAAGGGAAGCTGCGTGGCTTGTGAGATGAAGGGAAGCTGCGTGGCTTGTGAGATGAAGGGATGCTGCGTGGCTTGTGAGATGAAGGGAAGCTGCGTGGCTTGTGAGATGAAGGGATGCTGCGTGGCTTGTGAGATGAAGGGAAGCTGCGTGGCTTGTGAGATGAAGGGAAGCTGCGTGGCTTGTGAGATGAAGGGAAGCTGCGTGGCTTGTGAGATGAAGGGATGCTGAGTGGCTTGTGAGATGAAGGGAAGCTGCGTGGCTTGTGAGATGAAGGGAAGCTGCGTGGCTTGTGAGATGAAGGGAAGCTGCGTGGCTTGTGAGATGAAGGGATGCTGCGTGGCTTGTGAGATGAAGGGAAGCTGCGTGGCTTGTGAGATGAAGGGAAGCTGCGTGGCTTGTGAGATGAAGGGAATGCTGCGTGGCTTGTGAGATGAAGGAAGCTGCGTGGCTTTGAGATGAAATGAAGGGAAGCTGCGTGGCTTGTGAGATGAAGGGAAGCTGCGTGGCTTGTGAGATGAAGGGATGCTGAGTGGCTTGTGAGATGAAGGGAAGCTGCGTGGCTTGTGAGATGAAGGGAAGCTGCGTGGCTTGTGAGATGAAGGGATGCTGCGTGGCTTGTGAGATGAAGGGAAGCTGCGTGGCTTGTGAGATGAAGGGAAGCTGCGTGGCTTGTGAGATGAAGGGAAGCTGCGTGGCTTGTGAGATGAAGGGAAGCTGCGTGGCTTGTGAGATGAAGGGAAGCTGCGTGGCTTGTGAGATGAAGGAAAGCTGCGTGGCTTGTGAGATGAAGGGAAGCTGCGTGGCTTGTGAGATGAAGGGAAGCTGCGTGGCTTGTGAGATGAAGGGAAGCTGCGTGGCTTGTGAGATGAAGGGAAGCTGCGTGGCTTGTGAGATGAAGAGAAGCTGCGTGGCTTGTGAGATGAAGGGAAGCTGCGTGGCTTGTGAGATGAAGGGAAGCTGCGTGGCTTGTGAGATGAAGGGAAGCTGCGTGGCTTGTGAGATGAAGGGAAGCTGCGTGGCTTGTGAGATGAGGTGGAGCAGCGTGGCTGGTGAGATGAAGGGAAGCTGCGTGGCTGGTGAGATGAAGGGATGCGTGGCTTGTGAGATGAAGGGATGCTGCGTGGCTTGTGAGATGAAGGGAAGCTGCGTGGCTTGTGAGATGAAGGGAAGCTGCGTGGCTTGTGAGATGAAGGGAAGCTGCGTGGCTTGTGAGATGAAGGGAAGCTGCGTGGCTTGTGAGATGAAGGGAAGCTGCGTGGCTTGTGAGATGAAGGGAAGCTGTGTGGCTTGTGAGATGAAGAGAAGCTGCGTGGCTTGTGAGATGAAGAGAAGCTGCGTGGCTTGTGAGATGAAGGGAAGCTGCGTGGCTTGTGAGATGAAGGGAAGCTGCGTGGCTTGTGAGATGAAGGGAAGCTGCGTGGCTTGTGAGATGAAGGGATGCTGAGTGGCTTGTGAGATGAAGGGAAGCTGCGTGGCTTGTGAGATGAAGGGATGCTGAGTGGCTTGTGAGATGAAGGGATGCTGCGTGGGTTGTGAGATGAAGGGAAGCTGCGTGGCTTGTGAGATGAAGGGAAGCTGTGTGGCTTGTGAGATGAAGGGAAGCTGCGTGGCTTGTGAGATGAAGGGAAGCTGCGTGGCTTGTGAGATGAAGGGAAGCTGCGTGGCTTGTGAGATGAAGGGATGCTGTGTAAGATGAATTGCAAAAGAGAAGTGTTTTTGTATAGCAGATACGGTAAACAGATAGATAAAAATTGATGGAATGACTGGTAGCAATGATAATGATGATGACGATGATAATGGTAATTAGTAGTGGTAATAGTAATGATACTATTATTATCAACATCTTTACCATTACTATCACTATTATCATTACTACTTATCATTAATGACATTAATATGTTATCAATGTTATCTTAGAGTTGTTTTGATCATCATCATTATTATGATAACATCAGAAAATAGAACTACAACATCAACAACAACGACAACAATATTGATAATGATTATAATGATATAGACAATGACAATAATGAATAGATATAAAGAAATTAAATAGATAAAAGAAGACATAAGTAGATTTTTGTTTTTATATCTACGCCAATAAACAAATATTCTGAAAATAAATAAACACATCATGCTTAAATGAACAAGCAAATGAATATGTGACGTAATAAATAAATAAAAAAATAAAAAAATACAGTGACACGGATACGACGAACCTGGCCGAACGATGTGTACGAAACAGCCACTAATGAGCAAGCGATGCCAGAAAAAAAATAACAAAAATAACAAAAATAGAAGCAAGGCAGAGTTCAAGGAAAGACGAAAGATAAGAAAACGGTGCCAACGGTACAACCTGAAAGAAATAAACGAATAAAAAAGAATGAAAAGACACGCGGTAATTGCAAAAGACAAGACGTGCAAGCAAAGGATTTCCGAATAAATCACTCGAGCGGATCCGCCGCCGCAAAACAAGAGTGAATCGTAACCGCGTAAGAAAAGCCTTCAGCCTTGGGGCGCGGCAGCCATCAGTCATCAAGTCGCGGACAGGGGGTGATTTACCGCCAGTGCGCCCGGCCCCCTGGTGGCGAGACTGACAATTACCGCGCCAGAACTTGTCATTACAAGTCCTCTCTCCATCATTACAGCCGCACCCACTTCCCCCCTCCACCCCCACCCTCTCTCCCTCCCTTCTTGTCTCCTCTCCTCCCCTTGCTCCCTCTCGCTTCCTCTACCTCCCCTCCCCTCCCCCCTTCCCTGCTCCTCCTTTCTCTGTTCTACTCCACCCACCCTATGCCTCCACCTTCTCTCTCTCTCTCTCACTCACTTTCTGTTTCTTTCTTTTTTTCTCTCTCTGTCTCACTTTCTGTCTCTCTCTCTGTCTCTCTCTCTATCTATCTATCTATCTGTCTATCTTTATTTCTCTTTATCTCTCTCTCTCTCTCTCGGTCGCTCCACCCACCCTCCACCTACTCCTCCCTTCCTACACTCCCCTCCCTCTTTCTCTCCTCCCTCCTCCCCTTATACCTCACTCGACCCCACCCACCTCCCGTTTTCTATGAGCAATAGACGGTGTCATTTGAAGAGGAACTGAACAGGGATGAGGGAGGTGGAGGGGGAAGGGCAGTTAAAGGGAGGGAAAGAGGAAGGGAGGAAAAGAGGAAGGGAGGTTTAAAAGGGGAGGGAGGGAAGAGATGGAGATTTAAATACGGAAAGGAGAAGAGAGGAAGGGAGGAAAGGAAGAAAGGAAGTTTAAAAGAGAGAAGGAGAGAAAGAGAGGGAGGGAGATTTCAAGACGGAAAAGAGGGATAGAAGAAGGGAGGAATATAGGAAAAGAGGAAGGAAGGAAGAAGAGGAAGGGAGGATTTAGGCGAGGATGTGACACAGATGTGAGAATGAAGGATGTGCTTTGTATGAAGAGGATGTAAATCTTCTTTTTTTTCTCTTATTTTTTCCCCGATGCCATTCTTATCATTTCTCTTTGTTTATAGATAACCATCGAGAGTAAAACAGGTACTGAATAAGATTTATAAGCCACGCCAAAATAACGTGATATGCAAATGATTACTTTTTCATCCGAAAGGACGTGTATAAAATATTTGTTTTATAACTGATAATCATCAGACAGTAACAGAGATAAGAATAAATTTTCAACCACTTTGAATTCAGAAAAACATTTCCCGTCACGATTTCAGTCGTATCCTGCGGAAATGATTCTGTTATAGCTCGTCCTAATAAAAAAAAATAAAGATTTTTTAAAAAATGTATATGAAAAGCGAAACAGAAAGAGAGAGAATGAATGAAAATAAAAAACAGTGAAAAGGTGACGTTCATTTGAAATAAAAGATTTTTTTATCTTTTTCCTTTGGCGGCCGGAATTAAAAGGCTGAAAACTCGAAACTTCAAACAAAGAGGAAAAAAAAACATATAAGATTTAAAAATAAAAACAACCTTCACCTTGATCTAAATCATTAAAGTTTACTGAAAACCGCAACACAACGAAGAGGAAGTTTAAAAAAGGTTGAAGAATGCACGTATTCTCAAAGCGGTTTGTTTATGTATACGTATAGCTGTATGTGTGCGTGTAAGTATGTGTGAGTGTAATTTGCACTTAATACTTAATGTTTAAGGCTTTTTTTATGTTAGTAAGAAAAATGATGCACCTATTAGATTTTTCTTTCTTTCTTTTTTAGATTCATGTCTTTTTTCTCCTTTTTCTTAATTTTCTTCCATTACTTCTTCTCAATTGCATTTTCGTCTTTTTCATTTTCTCATTCTTACATTTCCTCTTCTTCTTCTCCTCCGTTTTCTTCTTCTTTTCCTTCTTCTATTTTTACTCCTTTTTCTATCTTTTCTTCCTTCTTCTTCTTTTTATTATTATTTTTCTTCTTTGTCTACTTCTTTATCTTCTATATCTTGTTCTTTTTTTCTGCTTTATCCTTCTTCTTCTTCTTTCTCCTTTTTCTTCTTCTTCTTCTATAACTTCTTCCTCTTCTTCTTTTCTCTTCATCTTTTCTCTTCTCCTTCTTTTCCTCTTCTTCTTCGTCTTCATCATCTTCTTCCTCTTCTTCAGTGGTGATCCCGATATAGGTTGTCCAATCTTACAATCCTCACAAACATTTCATAGCAGTTTATAATAGTGTCACATATCAAAAAAGAAAACAGGAATTTACGAAGTCTACGGAATAATGTATCCATTTTTTCAACTCGTCTTAAAT
>NW_028234406.1:38520756-38523256 GCF_977035675.1 Penaeus japonicus
CATTTATTAATTACTATGATGTCTGTATAAGAAATAATAAAAAATTGGGGGGTATATTTGTAAAACTCGTGCAAGAATTAGAATCTACTATATTTCAATGAACGTTCATTAAAAGGCGCGAAATATAGTTTACCGTGTTCTTCAGCAAGTTTGAAATAGTCCGAACGAAAGACGAGAACAACAAATTTCGAAACCGAATGATTCATTCGATCCATAAAGACACATCCCCCATTATTTAGGCAAATCGACAGAAACAACTTAACGAGCATTTAAAGCATAATCCCCACACATAATCTCAAACGCATACCCGATGACGTCACATTCCTCTTCCGCTTTCCCGCCAAGAAAAAAAACAAAATCGAATCGTATCACATAACGACTCCCAACGACACCCTCTAAGACTCGAAACAAAGGCGCAAGGCGATGCTATTTTGTTTTTTTTTGTTTTTTGTCTTATTTTGTTTTGCATTGTCTTGCCTCCGCGAAGACTTACACGGGGCGATCAGTTGACTTTGCGTTTCAGATGGCCTCTTAAACATAGTAGTTTGGACAGAGTCTCCACCTGGGTCGGCGGAGGATGAAATACCTGGGTGAGGAGAGGGATTGTTTTGCGTTTGCTCTTGGTCTCTTCTTTAGCTTCTTCTTAATCTTCTTCTTCTTCTTCTTCTTTGTCTTTTTGTTCTTCTTCTTTTCAATTGCTATATTCTTTTTCTTCTTGTTTTCAATTGCTATTTTTTTCTTCTTCTTTTCAATTGTTATATTCTTTTTCTTCTTCTTTCCTTCTTTATCTTCTCATTATCTCATTATCATTTTCATGTTGCCATCATCTTGTTCCTCATGTATTTCATCTTCTTCATGTCCATCTTCTTCGCCCTCCTCCTTGTTTTTCTACTTCTTATTTTAGTTCATTTTTTTCCTTCCTCCTATTCCCCCATCCTCCTCCTCTTATCAATATTAATTTTCTTATTTCTGGGCTCTTTTTTTTTCTTATCGTTGTCACTCTTTTAATCATTTGATGGACTTTTATTTCTTTCATTTCTAGAGGTGTTGTAGCAATCATCTTACTCATCATTATCTCTCCCTCTCTGTCTGTCTCTGTCTGTCTTCTTTCTTTCCCTCTACCTTTCTCCCTATCCCTCTCCCCCATCCTCCCTCACTCCCTCTCCCCCATCTTCCCTCCTACTCTCTCCCCCATCCTTCTTACTTCCTTCTCCCTCATCCTCCCTTCCTCCCTCTCTCTCATCCTCCCTCCCTCTCTCTCCTTCTCCCTTCCTCCCTCTCCCCTATCCTCCCTCCCTCCCTCCCTCCCTCCCTCCCTCCCTCCCTCCCTCCTTCCTCCTTACCTCCTACCCTCTTCGCCACCTCCTACCCTCTCCCCCATCCTCCCATCATCCCTCCCTTCCTCCCCACCTCGTACCCTCTTCCCCATCCTCCCTCCCTCCCTCCCTCCCTCCTTCCTCCCCACCTCGTACCCTCTCCCCCACCCCTCCTCCCTCCCTCCCTCCTCCCCCATCCTCCTCACCTCCCCCCCCCCCCTCCTCCCTCCCTCCCTCCCCCTCCCTCCCTCCCTCCCTCCCATCCTCCCTCCCTCCCTCCCATCCTCCCTCCCATCCTCCCATCCTCCCTCCCTCCGCATCCTATCCTCAAAGGCCCCTCGTGATCTCACTACACGCCCCTTTTCCGGGATGCTGGCGATGATCAGCTCCTCGTTTACGGGTGGCAAAGATTACAAGACATCCTGTTTATTGTGTTATCTCCCGCCGCGTGAAGAACCGAGCGAGATGCGTGTGATTTCGAGGCGTCCCGAGACATCCTCTTTGAAATATGGCTCCAACTGGCTGATAACTGACCGGTAGTTAGCATAGTGTAGGATTAGACGAGATTTATGTGACGGAGCGCGCGCGTTAGATACCGATCTTTACATGCTCTAACTTTGGCCCTTGCTAGACAGACGTCGGCGTTCTTCTCGCTTGCCTCCGCCGCCGAGCCAGAACTTTTCGCCCGTTTGGGAACGCGGACTTGTTCTGCTTCTTCTGCTTCTCTCTCTTTCTCTTTCTTTTTCTCTCGCTCTTTCTCTCTCTCTCTCTCTCTCTCTCTCTTTCTCTTTCTCTGTCTCTCGCTCTCT
Source organism: Penaeus japonicus (assembly GCF_977035675.1). Classification (NCBI taxonomy): domain Eukaryota; kingdom Metazoa; phylum Arthropoda; class Malacostraca; order Decapoda; family Penaeidae; genus Penaeus; species Penaeus japonicus. The sequence continues at coordinate 38,522,882 of NW_028234406.1, forward strand.
CTCTCTCTGTCTCTCTCTCTCTCTTTCTCTTTATTAATCTATCTATATCTTTCTCTTTCTGTCTGTTTGTCTTTTTCGCTCTCTCTATCTTCCTTTCTCTTTCTGTTTGTCTGTCTCATACCACTCTCTCTCTCTTTCTCTGTCTCTCTCTGTCTCACTTTCTCTCTTTCTCTCTTTCTCTATTTGTCTCTCTCTCTCTTTCTCTGTCTCTCTCTGTCTCTCTTTTTCTCTCTCTCTTTCTCTATTTGTCTCTCTCTCTCTTTCTCTGTCTGTCTCTCGTTCTGTCCTCTTCCTTCATTCAATCGTTCCCATTTTCTGGTCTTCCTCATCGTTCTTATTTTCGTATTGTACTGCCTTTTGCCATCATACTCGATT
>NW_028234406.1:38538256-38540756 GCF_977035675.1 Penaeus japonicus
TTGAAGCTTCTACTGTGAAGGCGGCGACGATGGCGAAGAAAAATAAAAAAGAAGAAGAAAGAGAGGGAGAAAAGAAGAAAAAGAAGAAAGAGAGAAAAAAGAAAAAGAAGAGAGTGGGAGTAAAACAGGAGAAAAATACAGGAGGAAAGAGAGAATAGAGAAAGAAAGAGAAAAGGAAGAAATAGAAGAAGGAAGAGAACGAGGGTGGGGATAAACGAGAAGAAAATGAAGTAAAAATAAAAATATTTCAAGTCAAAGGACGTCCAAATATTGTTTATCAGATCAGGTGTTGATTCCGATAGGCCATTGGGGCGCCCAGCTGTTGTTCATAATCTGCTCCTGTTGACAAAATTATTCCTCATGGCCTCTCTCTCTCTCTCTCTCTCTCTCTCTCTCTCTCTCTCTCTCTCTCTCTCTCTCTCTCTCTCTCTCTCTCTCTCTCTCTCTCTCTTTCTTTCTCTCCCTCTCCCCCACCTCTCTCCTTCTCCTTTCTTTTCTTTCTTTCCTCTCTTTGTTTTCTTAGAGGGAGAGAACATTATCTTTTATAGATATCAAGAAATATAGATATATTTATATATATATAGTTGTGTGTGTGGGTGTGTGTGTGGTTGTTGTTGTGGGTTTATTATATATTATATATATATATATATAATTATATATATATATATATATATATATATATATATATATATATATATATATATATACATATATATATGTGTGTGTGTGTGTGTGTGTGTGTGTGTGTGTGTACGTGTGTGTGCGTGTGTGTGTATGTGTGTGTGAGTGTGAGTGTGGATATATACACATCTATCTAACTATCTATTTATCTGTATATTATCATCATCATCATCATCATTCCACTGCAGGACGTAGGCCTCTCTCAATCTTTTCCAGTCATTCCGGTCTTGTGTCCTCTGATTCCAGTTTACTCCTGCGAAATTCGCTATTTCATCCCGCCATCTAGTCATTGGTCTTGCCCTTGGTCTCATTGTGTCGTGTATTTCCCATTCTGTTGTTTTCTTTGTCCACCTGTTGTCCTGTCTCCGATATATATGCCCAGCCCACTGCCACTTTTTCTTCTTAATGCTCTTGAGTATATCCTCTACTTTTGTTTGTTGCCTGATCCATGTGGCTCTTTTCTTGTCTCTTAAGCTAACTCCTAGCATAAGCCTTTCCATTCCTCTTTGAGCACTTACTAATTTCCTCTCGAGTGCCTTGGTCGTAGTCCATGTTTCTGACCCATATGTCATGACGGGGAGGACACATTGGTCAAAAATCTTTCTCTTTAGACAGAGTGGCAGACAGAGTGAGTGTGCCCCTATATATATATATATATATATATATATATATATATATATATATATATATATATATATATATATATATATACATGTGTGTGTGTTATACACATCTATTTACCTAATTATCTATCTATAAATGTATATATATACATATGTATACATAATATATATATATATATAATATATATATATATATATATATATATACATTTATAGATAGATATATACATATGGATATATATATATATGTATATATATATATATATATATATATATATGTATGTATGTATATATATACATACATATATATATATATATATATATATATATATATATATATATACATACATATATATATATATATATATATATATATATATATATATATATATATGTATATATATATACGTGTTAGTATGTGTGTGTGTGTGTGTGTGTGTGTGTGTGTGTATAGATGAACAAATAGATAGCTAGACAGATAAATAGACAGATAGATAGAAAAGAAAACAGACAAATCGATAGATCATTAGATAAATAAATAGATAGATGAATATATAGATAGATAACTAAACAGATAGAGCTATAGAAATATATGGATACATATTCCACACCTCCCCTCCATTCCACCCACCCCTCTCCCCCTCCTTCCCCCTCCTCCTCCTCCTCTTCCTCCTCGCTCCCCGGCGCTTGTATCTCCCTCCATCTCCCCGTCCGCCGCCTCGAGCTCCGCCATACGTCATTCGGCGGCTTCGAACCTCCTAATCAGCCTGTCGTATAATTCCTTCGATCCATTAGACGAACTCCGGCAAATGATACGTCCGTCAGGCCTCAGCGCGTCCGTCGGGGCTGTCGGCTCGTCGGTGGGGCTGTCGGCTGGTCGGAGGGACGGAGTTACGGCCGCCCCGCCACGCCGCCCCGCCACGCCGCGCCTCCTTCCGTGATGGGGCAATTGCGCTGGGCAACCACGCCATTATCACACTTGGTAATGGCCCGGATAAGTTGCTACGTCACTTCCAGTGTCTGGTGCCGCTTCTCTGGGGTTTCGTTCGCCTCTTGCTCTTCTCTCTTGCCCTCTCTCTGCTGGCGTTTCTTCCTCCTTTTGTCTCTCTCTCTTGCCCTTTCTCTGTTCACGCTTTTCTGTTCTTTCTTGCTCCTCTTGCCCTCTCTCTGCTGTCATTTCTTCCTCCTCTTGCCCC
>NW_028234406.1:38550756-38553256 GCF_977035675.1 Penaeus japonicus
GGATAAAGTAAATAAGAGAAAGGGGAAGGTGGAGGCGAGAAAGTAAGAAGGAAAGAGAGGAGAGAGTAAGGTAGGGAAGGAGAGAGAGGAAAGAAGGAGGGAGGGAAGGAGAGAGGGGAGAGAGGGAGGGAGGGAAGGAGAGAGGGATGGAGGAAAAGAGAGAGAGGAGAGAGGGAGGGAGGGAAGGAGAGAGGGATGGAGGAAAAGAGAGAGAGGAGAGAGGGAGGGAGGGAAAGAGAGAGGGAGGGAGGGAAAGAGAGAGAGGAGAGAGGGAAGGAGGGAGGGAGAGGAAAGAAGGAGGAAGGGAAGGAGAGAGGAGAGAAGAAGTGAGAGGGAGGGAGGGAAGGAGAAAGGGAGGGAGGATAGGATACTGCCAAGGTTTCCCTCAAAGAGGATGTGATTTCTTGAAAGCTAAAGGCTGATCTTGGTAAGGATGTTGAGGAATAAGGGAATAAAAAAAAAAAAAATGATGATAAAAATAAAGACTAGGCGAATCTTAACATTTTTTTCTGTTTATTATTCTGGTTATTTTTGTGATAGTTTGGTGAGTTATGAACTATTCGGGACTCCTTTCAAGTTCATCAAAAAATAAATAGATAAATAAAAAAAAATAAGATAAAAATGTTATAACATAAGAACATCTTTCCAAAAGGTACTAACATAATTTTTCATTGTAAATCAAGTATATGTTTTCTTGTTTAGCTTAAATATTTTCCAATATCAAGTGCTCTAATAAAGAGAAAAGTTTGAGTAGGAACGGTGTGTACAGTAAGAGCCTCTGATGATATTTGGTGTGGCGAGACACAGAGACAGAGACAGAGACAGAGAGAGAGAGACAGAGACAGAGACACAGAGAGAGAGACAGAGACAGAGACAGAGAGAGAGAGAGAGAGAGAGAGAGAGAGAGAGAGAGAGAGAGAGAAGGAGATGTGGGGGGAGTGGGGGATAGAGAGAGGGAGAGAGACAGATAGACACAGAGATAGAGAGAGAGAAAAAGAAAAGTAGTAGAGAGATGAAAAAAAAAATAAAAAGAAAATCGGCATTCAAAAATGTATATTCATAACACTAAATAGAAAGTGAAATTCAGACACCTAAGAAGGAGAGGTTCGACTTCAGAAAATTAAACATAAAAGGAAATAGTCTTTAGGCACTTCAGGAACGCTTGGAGTGATGGAGGTGAAAGTTTCAAATGCTTAGGACCTCGAGAAAGAGAGAAAGAGAAAGAGAGAGAGAGAGAGAGCGAAGAGAGAGAGAGAGAGAGAGAGAGAGAGAGAGAGAGAGAGAGAGAGAGAGAGAGAGAGAGAGAGAGAGAGAGAGAGAGAGAAAGAGAAAGAGAAAGAGAGGCAGACAAACAGAAAGACACAGATAGAAAGAGAGAGAGCAAGCGAGCGGGCGAGCGAACGAGAGAGAGAGAGAGAGAGAGAGAGAGAGAGAGAGAGAGAGAGAGAGAGAGAGAGAGAGAGAGAGAGAGAGAGAGAGAGAGAGAGAGAGAGAGAGAGAGAGAGAGAGAGAGAGACAGACAGACAGACAGAGAAAGCGATGTGTGTATATATAGAACATGCTGAGATGAGAGGTTATTTTCTCAACGGTCTGATATAAAAGAAGAAATTAGATTCGATTACAAAATCATGAGAATAATTTGCACTCTCGCGGACTCGTGTCACTATGTTTCCCTGCGGTGGAAATGCTTGAAATCATGAAGACGTTATATGCGATTTTATAAAATACAAAAGTTTTACAAGAACATTCAAACAAAATTTGAATATACACAAAGCAGAACAGACGTTTTTTTCTCATTTGCATTAACACTTCGTCTGGCTGCATGTCACAGCAGTAACCACATACAGATAGCATGTGGTGGCCCCATGTTGTGCATCTTATTTGTAACAGAAATTTTTTCTTTTCTATTTTTTTTTTTTTTTTTTTTTAACGGGATGGTTTAATAAGGCAATTTTGTTTGATTCCTTTTTGCTCTTCTTGTCTATGTTGTTATTGCTATCATTATTTTATCATAATTATTGTTATCATATTATCATCAATATTATTTTCATTTTATTATCATCATTATTGTTATAATTCTATCATCATCATTATTGTTATAATTCTATTATCATCATTATTATTTTATTATCAGCATTATTGTTTTCAGTCTCAATATCTTTATCAATATCAACCTTATCATCATTTTTACCATCAGCCTAATTATCCTTATCATTATCAGTCTTAATATCATTATTATCAATTTTTTTTTCTAGAACTGTTAAGCTTGGCAATTCCTTCGAGCAAGCAGTCGAGCTATTCTCCAAGATATGCCCCAAGTTGAGCTCTGTTGCCTGTTGTTGCAGAGGATCGAGTTGCATCTCCGCGTGGTGATGAGCGCAGATATCAAGCCTTGCCTGTAATCCGGTCTTTTAACTTCCAGGAAATCTAATAGCCTGTTGCTATTAACGATCGTCCAGCGCATTTTGAAGATCGTATATTGGTTTATCGCGACTTTGTG
>NW_028234406.1:38555756-38558256 GCF_977035675.1 Penaeus japonicus
GCTATGCGGTTCAAAAGTTCGAATCTGTTTCGTCATGAGATTTGATTATTTGTCTATCTTTTATTATTATTATTATTATCTTATTATCGCTTGTGTGAGTGAATGTAAGCATGAAAAAAATACTTATGAAAGAAAAAAAGAAAGGAAGAACCGAATAAACCGTCTTATATAAATTAAAAAATAAATAAAAAATAAATAAAAGTAAAAAATATCCGTTTATAAACAGATACAAAAAGATTTTCACAATAAACATAGACACAGAGCAAACACAAAACTAGACGATCATCCGCCAATTTAGAATAGAAGTCCAAATAGAAAAAGAAAAAAGAAAAAAAAAGACTAGAAGCTAGCACAGAAAGAGGCAGATGATCACACTCGGGACATACTAATCACCCTTAGGTAGCAGGAATAGTCAGATTAATTGCTATAGTTAGCGGACTGACCACATACACCGAGCTGATCAAAGAAGGGGAGCGGTGTTCACACAAGGGGTGTGAGGGGATGGGGGAGGGGGAAGAGGGGAATAGGGGTGGGGGGGGGGGAGGTGATCACACAAGGAAGAAGAACGAGGGGAGGGGGTCGATCACTTCTGCGAATAGCAAGGGGGTGGGGAATGATCACACAGACGAGGGGGAAGTCACACAAGATGGAAGAGGGGAAAAAGAGGGGGGGGGGGGGGATCACACAAGCAAGGGGAAGAGATGGGAGGGGGGGGGGAGGGGGTGATCGGACACTAGAGAAAGGGAGAAAGTGGATCGATCACTCCTGCTATGGGGGTGATCACACAAGGGGTTAAGAGAAGGGTAGGGATCATGCAGACGAGGGGGAAGGGGAGTGACCACAGAAAGGGAGAGGGGAGAAGTCATCATCCAAGGCAGGAGAGAGGTGGAGGGAGAGGAGTAATCACATAAGGGGAGGGGGGAGGGGAGAGAGGGGAAGATAGAGGCAAGAGGTGCCGTCACATAAGAAAAGAGAGAAGTGGGTTCGATGATCACACATAAAGTAGGGGTAGGGGAGAGGGGTGTAGGGGGTGGGGAGCAATCACACAGAGAATACAAGCTATCACATAAACAGAGAGGGGGAAAATGGAAAGGGAGATCAGAGAGAGAGAGAGAGAGAGAGAGAGAGAGAGAGAGAGAGAGAGAGAGGTAAAGAGCGATCACACAAGAAAGACGAGTGGCCACAGAAACGAAGTGTAGCAGAAGCCAAGGTTCGGAAAGATCACACATCCAAGCAGAGTGATCACATAAACGAAGGGTAGGGGAGAGAGAGGGAGGGGTGGAGGGGGAAGGATGGGGGGGAGGGGAAGGAGTGATCACACATAAGAGGGGGGGTATGTGTGGGGGGGGGATACTCGCCTGAGAAAGGGTCCTTATAGAGCGAAGTCGTCCATCTTCACCGTGGCAGAGGCGGTTCCTGACAGTAACGGCTCGCTGTTAATAGATATTAATAAGGGTTCTGAAGGCCATTTACGAGCCCGCGCCGCTTAATGGCTGTGTGCTTTGAACAAATATGACTTTTATTAGGGCGTAAATTATTCCATTAGACGATTTACAGCCGTTTCCTTCATGCATGATGATCACATTTTATTGTGTAAAAGAGCAGGGTAAGACCTCTCTAATGAGCTCCATTTTGGAACGGGTTTGGATACACTTGGCTGGGTTTCTCGTTCGACTCTCCCTGCGCTCTCGCTCTCTAACTCTTTCTTTCTCCATGTTGCTTTCTCGTTCTCTAACTCTTTCTTTCTCCATGTTGCTCTCTCGCTCTCTAACTCTTTCTTTCTCTATGTTGATCTCTCACTCTCTAACTCTTTCTCACTCTATATTGCTCTCTCGCTCTCTAACTCTTTCTTTCTGCATGTTGCGCTCTCGCTCTCTAACTCTTTCTCTTTCTATGTTGCTCTCTCGCTCTCTAACTCTTTCTCTCTCTATGTTGCTCTCTCGCTCTCTAACTCTTTCTCTCTCTATGTTGCTCTCTCGCTCTCTAACTCTTTCTTTCTCCGTGTTGCTCTCTCGCTCTCTAGCTCTTTCTCGCTCTATATTGTTCTCTCGCTCTCTAACTCTTTCTCTCTCTATGTTGCTCTCTCGCTCTCTAACTCTTTCTCTCTCTATGTTGCTCTCTCGCTCTCTAACTCTTTCTTTCTCCATGTTGCTCTCTCGCTCTCTAGCTCTTTCTCGCTCTATATTGTTCTCTCGCTCTCTAACTCTTTCTCTATGTTGCTCTCTCGATCTCTAACTCTTTTTCTCTCTATGTTCCTCTCTCGTTCTCTAAGTCTTTCTCGCTCTATATTGTTCTCTCGCTCTCTAACTCTTTCTCTCTCTATGTTGCTCTCTCGATCTGTAACTCTTTTTCTCTTTATGTTGCTCTCTCTATCTTTAATTCTTTCTCTATTTTAACTCTCTATGCTGCTCTCTCGCTCTCTCTTTCTTGCTCTTTCGCACACTTTTTATGTATCACTAAATCATTCTAAGGTTTTCTTTTTAAGGCTCTCTCTCTATCA
>NW_028234406.1:38578256-38583256 GCF_977035675.1 Penaeus japonicus
AGTTATATGATAGATATAAGAGATAGAAGCGCAGAGATATATCTAGTTAGTGAGATAATATTAATAACAGGCAACACACAACTCACCTAACACTACACGACTCGTCAAACACACACACACACACACACAACACAACCATACACCCACACTCATCACTCCCACTCCGAGGGTTAGACTGTAGAGTTTCATTCAAAGGCCCCCCTTGAGCCCCCTCTCACCCCCCCCACGTCCACCCCACGTCCACACCGGCACTCCCCCCCGGACACCAACCTTTCCACCCCACACCACCCCACACCTACACCCTCCCACCACTCCCCACCCCACCCACCCACCCCCTCCACCCTAACCCACACCCCGGGCCCCCCACTGACCATCCAAACACGCCAAAATCGACGGAACGACACCCACAACTTNGAAACCTAACGAGATGACTACACGGTGAGGGATCCGGGAATTTGACAGCATCGTCAGAGAGGTTGGCGAGGGTTGGCGATCTTGGGTGAGAGAGGGAGGGAGGGAGGCGGACGGTCAGGGGTCGGCGGATGGTGTCGCAGGGACAGAGGCAGAGAAGGCGGGCGGTCGGCGGTCCGGTTTCTGGCCGCCGGGGGCAGGTCGGGTGGTGCGGGCGGGCGCCCAGGTCGTGCTCGGGAGATGGGCGGGAGTTCGGGCGTGACAGGTTGCTAGGCGGTCGGGCCCGGGGGTAGGGCGGGAGGGATGGCCGGCTGCCGGTCCGGGGTCATGCGCGCCCCCGTGCTCGGTATGCGTCCGCGCCCGCCCTCTCTCACTCGCCGCGAGGGGGGTGCGGTTCGGCCCGTCGTCAGCCATCTCGCACGCCGCGACCCGCTGCCAACAGTCCCCCAACCCCAGAACCCCCACCCCCACCCCACCACCCACCCCCCACCACCACCCCCTCCCCCTCCCCCACCCCCACCCCCACCCCAACCACCCCCTCCCCCCCCCCTCCCCCTCCCCCACGACCCCTCCCCCACCCCCCCCACCCCCCTCCCCCCGCCCCACCCCACTCTCCAATACCAACTTATCCCCAGTACTTCTACCTATGGGCCGTCGTCGTTTTCCGATCTTTGTCCCGCCCCTTATTTCTTTATAATCTACGTATGTATCTTTTATCCTATTTACGCTTTTTCCCCTTTTTTATTGGGGGGGGGAGGGGGAGCCGCAACAGGTCAAACGTCACAAGGTACTATCTCTGAGATTTGGTTCAGTGTTTCGAATGCTTCTTTGAATGTGTGGTTCGTTTGGGTCGGTTCATAAGCGTGTGTTAGATGCATGTGTGTGTAATGATTATGATAATGATGATGATAATGATAATGATAATGGTACTAATGATGATAATAATAATAGTAATAATAATAGTAATGATGATAATAATAATAATAATAATGACTATAACAATAATAATGATAATGATAATAATAATGATGCTGATAATAATAATAATAATAATAATGATGATAATAATGATAACAATAATAATATTAATAATAACAATAGTAATCATAAATCGCTATAGAGTGAAGTGGTTGCTACATTAACATTTAAATGCCCGATACAGTAAGGGACAGAAGCCATATAATATCAAGTTGTATTACATCTTGGCTCGCATATTTCAGCATTAACATTATATCGAAGAGGTGTTTCCCAGACTGACAGAAGTCCGGAAGAAAATCCTGATGTCTCGCAGATCTTATGTTGTTTGTAGACTTTCTTAAATATTTTCTTTGATCTTGTAATATCTGCGATCTTCTTCTAACATCTTTTTTTTTTTTTTTTTTTTTTTGAGTTTGTGATGGGCGAATACCTTGGTTGAATGATTGCAATATGTGGTGTGTGTGTGTGTGTGTGTGTGTGTGTGTGTGTGTGTGTGTGTGTGTGTGTGTGTGTGTGTGTGTGTGTGTGTGTGTGTGTGTGTGTGTGTGTGTGTGTGTGTGTGTGTGTGTGTGTGTGTGTGTGTGTGTGTGTGTGTGCGTGTGTGTGTAGACATGTGTGTCAACTGTCAAACGTGACTCAGAATTAACCTCGACAAAAACGACAACTTTGACAAAGGGAGAGAAAAAAATGTTACAAAAGAGGGGAACAATAATAATAAAAAAAACACAAAAAAACTTTGACATCTTAAATGGCAGTCGCATTGTGTCTATCATGAAGAGAAAAGTTAGTGGCGAATGAACCTAGGAAGTTGGGACATTGAGAGTAGGGGTGGGGGTGGGGGTGGGGGGTAGGGGGTGGGGGTATCAATCAATGTCATTCCCCTTACCATTTATCATTGATATAGGAAATATGGGGCAGGAGACTGGGAAGTGCCCGAAGCAGTGGGATGATGATATGGGTGGGTAGGGGGGGTGGTGATTAGTGTGATGTGGGTTGAAGTGACTAGGGAATGGCGGGTTTTAGGGTGGGGTGACGTAGGTATTTATGGTACGTGGCATGTGTAGGAATGCTTTATTTTGTACTTGGACGTGTTGTTTGGTCATTTATCTTTTTCTATATCACACTATTTAATGGTGTTTTAATCTCCCTTGCTAATTCTGTTTTTTTTTTTTTTTTTTTTTTTTTTTTTTTTACTTAATGACTCCCTCTGTATGTCTGATCTTACGCTGCTTATATTGTTATAATGTCAGTTTATTTCGCCCTCAGCCAGTGATTAGCAGCATCTCGCTCTCTCCTCCTCCCCTCTCCTCGCTCTCGCGTCTCTCTCTCTCTCCTCTCCCTCGCTCTTCTCTCTCTCTCTCTCTCTCTCTCTCTCTCTCTCTCTCTCTCTCTCTCTCTCTCTCTCTCTCTCTCTCTCTCTCCCTCCCTCTCTCTCTCTCTATCTATCTATTTATCTATCTATCTATCTATCTACCTATCTAATTTTACCTCTCCCTATCTATCTATCTTTATCTCTCATAATCTCTCTCTCTCTCCCTCTCTCTCTCTCTCTCTCTCTCTCTCTCTCTCTCTCTCTCTCGTCTCAGCTCCCTCATCCCTCTCTCGCTCTCTCTGGGCCCTTCTCTCATCTCCGCTCCTCTCTCTCTCTCTCTCTCTCTCTCTCTCTCTCTCTCTCTCTCCTCTCTCTCTCTCTCTTTTCTCTCTCTCCCTTTTCTCTCTCTCTCTCTCTCTCTCCTTCCCTCTCACCCTCCCCTCTCAACCTCCCTCTCTATCATGCTCCCTCCCTTCCCCTCTTTCCTCTACCTCCCTACCCCCCCTCCCTTCCCTCAACCTCCCTATCCCCCCTCTTTCCTCTACCTCCCTACCTACCCCCTTCCTCTACCTCCCTACCCCCTCTTCCTTTACCCCCCTACCCACCCACCCCCCCTCCTCTACCTCCCTACCCCCCTTCCTTCCTCAACCTCCCTACCCCCCCCTTCCTTCCTCAACCTCCCTACCCACCCACCCCTTTCCTCTACCTCCCTAACCTCCCCCCTTCCTCTACCTCCCTACCCCACCCCCTCTTTCCTCTACCTCCCTACCCCCCCTCTTTCCTCTACCTCCCTAACCTCCCCCCTTTCCCTCTACATCATACCCCCCCCCCCCGTCCTATTTCCTCTACCCCTCCCTCCTACTCCCAACTCTCCTTTTTTCCCTCCACCTCTCCCTACCCCCCACCCCACCTTCCCTCGTACTTTATCCTAACCACCCCCCCCTTCCTCACCTCCCTACCTTACCCCCCCTTGTTTCCTCTACCCCCTCCCTACCCCCCCTACGCGCCTAACCCCCCCCCCCCCCCCCCCCCCCCTTATCCCTCTCCGATATCCTTTCCCTCACCCCACCACCCCTCCCCCCCCCCCCCCCCCCCCCCCGCCCCCCACCCCCCCCGCCCCGTTCCCTACCTCCTACCCACGCCACCGCCCTTTTTCCTCTACCTCCCTCCCCCCCCTTCCTCTACCTCCCTACCTACCCCCCCTTTCCTCTACCTCCCTACCTCCCCCCCATTTCCTCTACCTCCCTACCCCCCCTTCCTCTACCTCCCTACCCCCCCTCTTTCCTCTACCTCCCTTCCCACCCTCCCTTTCCTCTACCTCCCTTCCCTCTACATCCCTACCCCCTCCCTTCTTCCCTCTACCTCCCTACCCACCCACCCCCCTTCCTCTACCTCCTCATCCCCCCCACCTTCCCTCAACCTCCCTACCCCCCCTTCCTTCCTCTACCTCCTTACCTACCCCCCCCCCACCTTTCCTCTATCTCCCTAACCCTCCTTCCTCTACCTCCCTACCTACCCCCCTTCTTTCCTCTACCTCCCTACCCACCCACCCCTTCCCTCTACCTCCCTACCCCCCTACCCCCCCTTCCTCTACCCCCTCCCCTTCCGCACGTCGTGGTCAGACCGTAAAAGTGGCCGCGGTCATTACGGAACGGGGTGCGTGATGTCTCGGCCATCTTGTCCCGGTCGCCCGTAATGGTGCCGCCGCATTTGGGGAAACAAATATATGCCCTTACGACTCTCGTGTAAGTACTGGTGTGGGCGGTGTGGGGGTGTGGGGCTGGTGAGGGGGTAGGGGGGTAAGGGGGGTGGAGGGGAGGGGGGTAGGGAGTGGTGGTGGCGGGAGAGGTGCTGAGGGGAAAGGGGAGGGGGGGTTGGGGAGGGGAAAGCGGGTTGGGAAGGGGGAGATGGTGGGAGGGGTTGGGGGTAGGAGGAGGAAGAGGAGGTAGGGAAGGTTTTAAGAGAGGGTGAGGGGGATGGTGAAGAAAGAGGAGGAGGGGAAGGTGGAAGAGGTATGGGAGTGGAGGAGGGGAGGATGGAGGAGGTGTGGGGACGAAGAGGAGGAAGGGAATGTTGGAAGAGGCATAGAGAAAGGAAGAGGAGGAGGGTAAGGTGGAAAAGGTGGGGGAGTGAGGGAGAAGAGCAGGGAAGAGGTGGGATTAATAAGAAGAAGAGACGAAGAAGGAGAAGAAGGGTTAGGAGACCAAGACAAAAAACATAAAAATAAACGTGAAAGAAAATAAGAATAGCTACAAAAAGGATAAAAGGAGAAGGAGAGGAATCAGCAAGAATCCTCAAT
>NW_028234406.1:38595756-38610756 GCF_977035675.1 Penaeus japonicus
AGGTGAAAATTGGACTAGACTGGTCCATATCACGACTTGAATAATTAACTAAGGACGAGGTGGCAATTAAGCAACACGCATGCCTGACCCAAATTAGGGAAAAAACATGCCACTCACGCCATAAGATATGATCATATACACTTCTTTGGCATGCGGGTGCAACACCAAGACATTACAAAGAGCGATACACCATACGTGCGGGATAGAGAGTGGGTGCAAGAGAACGTAGAACCTAATGAAGGGAAGGAAAGGAGGACGGGAGGAAAGAAAAAAACCAGCTATCATGGAGAAAACAATAAAACGAGGAAATTCCGGAATCAATAATAGAGGTAATGTTAAAAAAAACCATACAAACTATCTATGAATAGGAAGGGGGAAAGGACCTGACAAGAAGAACTGGAAGTGAACTAAGAGACCGCTAATAACGGACCGGGTTAAGAGAAAGTGAACAAACACCGAGGACCCCAGCCAAACCGAAATCATCAAGGGGAACAATAAAAGAAATAAAGAGTAAAAAACATGTACAAAAAAAAAACAGTGACGCAAAAAGAGAACCTCAAACGATAAGTTAGTAAAAACACAACGAAGGGGAAAAAGAAGGAACGAAGAACGTAAAGCAACTAAGAAAAAGCAAAACAGCACAAAAAGGGGCCAGAAAGAACGAAAGAAATCATCTAAGAGACAAGAGAAGCGGATAAGAGAACGAATACAACATAGGGTTGGTGACGCAACGTAAAGAGCATGACAAGGTTGTGATCTTCTTGTTTCGTAGGTTAAACTCCCGTCATAAATCCTAAGTAAACTGCATGGATGGTTGAAATATGTAGACATTAACTTTATCTCAGAATTTCACCATGAATCATTTGATAAAGTGAGGGAGAAGGAGGAGAGGGATGAGGTGCAGGAGGAGGAGGAGGGGGAGGTGGAGGGGGAAGGGTGTGAGGGATGAGGGGTAAGGGAGGAGGGAAGGGGTGAGGGGTAGGGGGAGAGGTAAAGGAGGGGGAATGGATCAGGGGGTGGGAGGGTTGAAGGATAAGAGGTATGGGAGGAGAGAAGGGATGAGGGGGAGGGCTAAGGAAGGAGGGAAGGGGGTAAGGGAGGAGGGAAGTAGGAAGAAGGGGTGAGGGGAGATGGAAGCTTAGGGGGGAGAGAGGAGGGAAAGGGGAAGGGATGAGGGGAGACGGGAGAGAGGAAACTAGGAGGGGGAAGGGGAGGAGGAGGAGGAGGAGGAAGAGATAGTGGTGGAAAGAAATCATTGTTCTTTTTTATATATTTTTGATAAATGGAGCTAGGAATGATAGGTGGTGGAAAAGATTTGATATCACTATGAACTGGAAAAACTGAATTTGAGCGCTTTGTTGTTGTTGTTCGTTTGTTTGTTTGTTGTTGTTCTTGTTTTTCGAGCATGACCATTTGTTCTTTATTTCTTTTCTCTTTTTTTCTCGTTTCACTTTCTTTTCTCCTTATTTGTTTGTTTGTTCGTGTTTCCCCGAAGACAAAAAAAAACATTAATTTCGCCCTGACCGATAAAAAATAGAAACAAAGTAAAATCCAACATTACACGTAAGGTCTAAAAATAATAATGATAATAATAATATTAGTCCAAAACACGAGGCCCCAAAAAACACAAAAAAACGAATAAAATAATCAAGCCCAAGCCGCAGCCAGCCTCGGAGCGCCAAGGGTCGGGAGCCATCCGCCGTTCTCCTCCTCCCTCGTCCCTACACCGCCCCAAAACGCACGCACAAAATGAGTTTTAAAGCAATAAACTGGACAATAAATCTTGTGGGGAGCTCGCAATATTTCCCCCCACCTCGCTGCTTTGTCTCACAACCAGAAAATATGGCAGGCCAGGGACGGGCCGACGCAGACAGCTCTTTCACCCTTGATTTGTTAATGTTGGGTTTTGCGCGGCTTGAGAGCTTCGTTCGAATCTCCTCTTTTTTGGGGAGGTGTGATTTGTATTTACTTTTAAAAAGGTGTTTGAGAGGCGGGTTTTTTTTTTTTTTTTTTTTTATTAATGGAGGGGGTGGAAGGGGGGAGGAAAGAGGGGCGGTGAGTGTGTGTTTTTGGGATGGGCATTTAGGGAGTGTTACGGTGTTGTTTTTTTTGTTGTTGTTGTTGTTTTTTCTTTGTCTTGCTGTCTTTTGTTTATTTATTTTATATATGTTTGTCTTTTGATGTTGTGATACTCCTTTTTACCTTATGTATTGAATCTCTCTCTCTCTCTCTCTCTCTCTCTCTCTCTCTCTCTCTCTCTCACTCACTCACTCTCTCCCTCTTCCTCATCTTTCGCGTTTCCCCTCTCTTCCATTTTTACCAGAGGCTTCACTTTATTTTCCCCCTCCCTACCCCCCCCCCAAAAAAAAAAAAAATAGTTTACAGTTTCCCCTTCTCTCGCCTTTTGCACTAGATCATTTTATGGCTTAGCTTGGCTTTTAATGCTTTGTAAAATGGTGTGTTTCGTTTCCCGTATATATCCGCGTGGGCGTAAATCACCCAGCGAGACGTTATCTATATTCTTGTGTTCTTTCGTATCGGGCGGCTGGCTATCGGGTTTAGTTGGATGTGTGGGTGACGTTTTCAATTTATTTCTATTTCATTTTATTTTATCTATTTTTATTTTTATTATTATTATTATTATTATTATTATTATTATTTTATTGATTGTTTTTTTTTGTGTTTTTTTTTTTTTTTTTGGGGGGGGGGTTAGTGTGTTTTATTGAGGAAGGATTGTGTGTTTATGGATCTGTTTCTATGAGATTGTGATTGTCTGTTTGTTGCTTGATTGATTCGTTGATTTTTTTCTGGTGATTGATTGGTTTTCATTGATTGCTTGTGTGTTGGTAGAGGATTGATTGATCGATTGACTGATTTGATGTGTGTAAACTTATTAAATATGTCTTCTTGCGTTGCTCCTTTATGATTATCTTATTCTATCTCTTTCGCTATAACACCGAGCTATCATAAATCACCTTTTGCCCCTTTCTCACTCTCGGCTATTTCTTATTCGCACTTTCTGTTCTGCTCCTTCTCCTTCTTTCTTCGTTTTGTTTCCGTCGTCTTTTGCTTGAATCTCTTTCTCTATGTTTCATCTTTCTTCACATTGTTATTATTATCACTGTTCCCTTTTCTCTTTCGTTGTGATTTTTTGTCCTGTTCATTTGGTTATTAAATTGGTATGCCTTTTTCCTTCTCCCTTTCTCTTCCTCGTTCTTCCGATTTTTCTTCTTCTTTTCCCTTTTTCTATTTCGTCCTCCCTTCTTTCTCTTCTTTCTCCGCCTCTTTATCTTTCCTTCTCTCTTTCCTTTTTATCCAACCCTGCCCTTAATTCCCGGTCCTTGGATAATCTATTTTCATCTCTTTCTCTCTCTCTCTCTTCCACCTTTCTCCCCTTTCTCCTACTCGTACCTTCTCCGACTTTCTTTTTCTATTTCCTCTTTCTCCTCCTTCTTAATCCAAGTCCATGTCCTATTCACCCTTCTCCTTATCCTTCTCTTTCTCTTTCTCTTTCTCCTCCTCTCGACCCTCTCTCTTCTTTTCTACCTTTCGCCCCTATTCCTCTTTTTTTTCTAATTCTCCCTCTTCTCTTCTACCTCCTCCTCGAATCCTTCTTCTCCTCCTGCTACATCTCCTGCTCTTTCTATTCCTTTTCCTATTCTTCCTTTCCCCCCTTTCTCTTCCTCTTTCTGCACCGTCACCTTTTCGCTTCCTTAACTCAGTAACCCACCCTTTCACATTTCTTTATTAAGCCCTAATCCCCGGGAGCGCCAAGGCACCTCTCTCTCTCTCTCTCTCTCTCTCTCTCTCTCTCTCTCTCTCTCTCTCTCTCTCTCTCTCTCTCTCTCTCTCTCTCTCTCTCTCTCTCTCTCTCTCTCTCTCTCTCTCTCTTTCTTTCTCTTTCTCTTCCCCCTCCCTATTCTCTCTCTCTCTCTCTCTCTCTCTCTCTCTCTCTCTCTCTCTCTCTCTCTCTCTCTCTCTCTCTCTCTCCCTCTCTCTCTCTCTCTCTCTCTTTTCCTCCTCTTTCTCTCTTCTCCTCTCTCTTTCTCTCTCTCTCTCTCCTCTTTCTCTTCTCTGTCTCTCTCTCTCTTCTCTCCTCTCTCCTCTCTCTCTCTCTCTCTCTCTCTCTCTCTCTCTCTCTCTCTCTCTCTCTCTCTCTCTCTCTCTCTCTCTCTCTCTCTCTCTCTCTCTCTCTCTCTCTCTCTCTCTCTCTTTTCCTCCCTCCCTCCCTCCTTCCCTTCTGTCCCTTCTCTCCCCTTTCCTTCCTCTCTTTCTCCCCATCCTCCCTCAGCAACTGTGCAACCGAGTGCAACCTAGCAACGACAGGAAGTATATAATGGCGTTTGTCCCCATTAAATGCAGAACTTGATGATGTATTGTACGCTAGTTTTGGGAGCTACGAAAAACCGACATAGCGTTTACTTTCCTGTTTCTCTTCCCTAAAACACCTGCTTGTGTGGGTGTGCAAAGGTAGGGAGTGGCTGTGTGTATTTTGTTGTTGTTGTTGTTTCTGTTGTTGTTGTTGTTGTTGTGTGTGTGTGTGTGTGGTGGGGTGCGTGTGTGTGTGTGTGTGTGTGTGTGTGTGTGCATGTGTGTGTGTGTGTGTGTGCATATCTGTGTGTGTGTGTGTGTGTGTGCATGTCTGTGTGTGTGTGTGTGTGTGTGTGTGTGTGTGCATGTCTGTGTGTGTGTGTGTGTGCATATCTATGTGTGTGTGTGTGTGTGTGTGTGTGCATGTCTGTGTGTGTGTGAGTGTGTGTGTGTGTGTGCATATCTCTGTGTGTGTGTGTGTGTGTGTGTGTGTGTGTGTTTTGGCGAAGACTTTGTTTGTGTGTGTCTCAGTGTAGTTTGCATCTTGTTTCGTGTGTATGTGTGTTTATATTTGTATTTCATTTTTTTCTATGTCTGCCGTTTGTTGCTACGTTATTACAATTCCGTTATTCATACCATTTTGAATATTTGAATTTTCTAAAAACTTTTCCCACAACTGTACTTCTCTTTACTGTTACTGATAATTTACAACCGCTAACGTTGTCGTGTTTATTTCATTTTGAATGCTCATAATTGTTGTTTTTATTAAGTTCGTTTATTTGTCACCGACTATTATTGCAGTAGTAAAAGTAGCGATGGTAGGAGCTGTAGTTACGATAGTAAATGTTGGTACATTTTTTATTATCATTATTATCATGATTATATTCATAACTACCATCATTATCATCATCACAATCCGGTCGTCTTCATCATCATTACAACCCCTCAACTCAACACTTATGTCATCATTATCGTTATCTTTACTATTTGTTCTTTTTTGTTTATCATTGTATTCGTCCTACTCACTATCATTATCATCACCACCATTTTCTTTATCATCGTAATCATGATAATTATAAAAGTATTGACAAAATAGTAACAGAGAAATTGATGAAAGTGATTTTTATAAGTATGGCAATCGCAATTATAACACAGTAATGATAATGTGATAAGTAAGTCTTAATGTGAACAATATCAAGAAGTCATTAACTTTTCTATAAATATGTATGAAGAATTTCTGTGACTGGAGATAAATATAAAAGGGGACAAAACTCTTTCTCTTTTTCTCTTTTTTTGTTTTTTGTTTCTTTGTTTTCTCTTTCCACACACACACACACACACACACACATACACACACACACACACACACACACACACACACACACACACACACACATATATATATATATATATATATATTGTTGTTTTTTCTCTAATATGGTATTCAAACATTTCCACATTCTCTTTCACGGAATCTCGTTTATTTCGAAATTCATAATTTAGTCTAAACAAATTGCGTATAACCTTCCCTTTCACTATTATAATCATTAATCACCAGTATCCGAGTGTTGCAATGCATGTATCCGTGCTTATATGCATCATAATTCCCTTTGTTTAATTCTTATAGAAGGAAAAATAATAATCTTAGTCCCAGCCTGGATGTCAGAGTTCAAACTCTCAACTCTTAATGTATGCCACGCAAGCATCCGGCATAATGCTGAGCAAAATTATACGTAATCGCATAATTGCTGTCGTAAAGAAGACTGATCGCCATAACCATTCGTTTAATGTCTGAAATAACAAGTGGAGAACAACACTCAAAACAAATAACTGTAACGTGTACACACACACACACACACTCACACACAAACACACACATACACACACAAAAAAACACACACACACATACACGCGCATACATACACATACACACACACACACACGCACACACACACACACACACACACACACACACACACATGCACGCATGCACGCTCACACAGGTATACATACAGACTTAGTGCATATGTAAATATTCTCATGCTCGATATTATTTATGTGTGTATCTAGTGCAGCTTTGGATGTGGGTTCGTATGAATATATTTATAAATGCATTCAGAGAATCAAATATCTTTGAATTAAAAAGAGATATTGACATATACGTAATACCCAAGTTCGTTTGGTCAAATGACATCTGATATGATCAAATACTAGTTTCATAAATGTTAATATTATTAGTTCTCACATGTAGGATTTTAATCATTTATTCTTTAATATCGCTGTCCATAAAATAACAAACTATAATGAAATATCAAATACCATCAAATTGACATTTTGTCCTGATGCTGTTCACAGGATTTCAAGAAAAAGTAAAGTGTGAGAAATTATGAAAATATAAAATGTAGCCTTTTTTTCTATTTTTCTCGGATTTCTCTCTCTCTCTCTCTCTCTCTCTCTCTCTCTCTCTCTCTCTCTCTCTCTCTCTCTCTCTCTCTCTCTCTCTCTCTCTCTCTCTCTCTCTCCCTCTCTATCTATCTATATTTCTACTATAATCTATTTTCTTGTGTGTGTGTGCTTGCGTACGTGCTCGTGATTGAGTGAATGTGCATGTATGTGTGTGTGTATGCGTGTGTGTGCGCGCTGCCGCATTCGTACACATTTGAACATCTCTTTGACGATCAAAAAAAGCAAATTTCAAACAGCAAAGAAGCTTTTCTCTCTACATTTTAATCCCACTCCTGAAATCTCTAATTCCTCTCCCGTGATGTACGGATTAATTTATCGCTGGATACTTAACATTCAAAGTAATGACTCATCTGCATATTGTCTCATAATAGCATTATCGAAAATTGCCACGTTCTGAATGCTATTACCTCAGCACCATTTGTTAGACTAAGACAAGTTATAGTTCAAGTTTTTTAATATTCTCGTAATAAATTTTCTTTTTTTTAATGCGCCTAGTAATGATTTCAGTATGTTTGAAAAATGTATATGCATAAGTGTATTAAATGTGAGGATGTGATTTGGTGCTTAATTAAAGTTCATTAGAGAGGAGTGTATATAGATGAAATAAAATGATTATGACATTGCGAAAGATGTGGATATTAAAAACGGTTTTGATAATATTGATAACGAACTTATTTATTCTAACCTACCGATGGTAATGATAATGATATTAATGGTAATGATGATATTCCTGATGAAGATTAAGAGGGCGATAATGATGATGATGAGGAGGAGGAGGAAGATAATGATGATGATGATGGTGATGATGATGATGATGAGGAGGAGGAGGAGGAGGAGGAGGAGGATAATGATGATGTTGATAATGATGATGATGATGATCATCATAATGATGATAATAATAGTATTCTTGATAAACACAACGATAGTAATAATGGAGATGATACTAATGTTTAATGATAATGAATAGTAATAGTAACAATGTTAATGATCATAAAGATGAAAATTATAATCTTTATTTCATTCTAATGATAATGATAATGACACCTTGCCATCCAATAATATTAATCCGATAACAAAATACAGAAAATACGTTACACTTTTTAAATCCGTCAGCTTTTACGGATTTAATATTAATATGATTTATATCCATCCAAACAGAGTTATGTTGATAGCTGTCTTGCAATATCTGGTTTAGCAGAGACAAATTTTCGCTGCAATCACTAACTCTCTGCAAGAACAGGTTGCGTATTCATGGTTTTTTTTTTTTTTTTTTTTTTTTGCGTTGCCTTTTTTATTATTAGTTCATCTCTCTCTCTCTCTCTCTCTCTCTCTCTCTCTCTCTCTCTTTCTGTCTATTTATCTATCATTCTACCTATTCAACCATCTATTTACAAATCTATTCCTCTATCTATCTCCCTTATACATGCAACCATTTTTATTTTTTTATTTTTTTATTTTTTTAAGATAAACGTTTGGCGCAAAATAAATAATCATGAAATGGATTACATATGTTGTAATTATCACTTGCATGATTCATGCATGTGACACCAAATTAATTATTCACTCGACACGTTTTCATTATGATTATTTTCTTCCATAAGATTCGGAAATGTTTATTCATCAACCTTTCATATTCATCTTTCATATTTTATCTTGAAACATTCACGCAGACGGGAATATATATTCTTTTTCGTTGTATCTCTTTAAAATTATGTATGTTATAGTGGATAACAATCTCACAAAGAATGTCTCGTTGAGAAAAGAGTTTGAGTAAAAATGTCTTTATTTGATATACCAAATATTCAAATTCACTCGATGTGTAAACCGTCAGTTTCGACTCTTGTACCCGAAACACATGCCATTAGGATGGTGTTTCGGAGAAAGAGTTTCGAATCCTAGAGTCGAAAATGGTGGGGATGGTATTTTGTATATATATTCCATTGATACTGATACCAGTCTATTGAATCCTACAGTTAATCTGCACAGAGATGTTGTTTAAGCAACTCTACGATTCTACAACTTGTGGCCTCAGATGAAAGAGCAGAAAATGTACATTTACGAGCCCCCGAATGAAAGATTTTGGTCACGTTCAATACAACGACATCGCACCGGACTCTCCAAACGTAACAATGGCAACCGCTTACTCGTTGGCTCATCCGCACAAAAATAGAGTAATGGATGACATCACCGGATTTTAATGACATCAATAAGTATTTTTAGCATAGTATAAGTATACAACAAATATATAGGCCTATATCTATATATGAATCTTTATTCGGTCAGCTGTAGAATAGCTTCTCAACTGTCAAAGTGGGGAGCGTATGGTAAGAAAAACAGCATAACAAACAAGATACAGCAGGCGAAGTAGGAACAATAGAAGAATCTGAAGAAGCAGGAGAAGCAGGAGCAGGTAGATAAGTAATGGCCCGTCCAGCCAACACGAGGTAAGGCATTCATCACCATCTGTATTTGGGAAACCGTAGTGATTTATGCGGTGGTGAGATGTAATGTGTTATTTATCACCACCGACCCCTACCGTGATCAGTGGTGGGTATGTGGAAGGAAAGGGGAGGGAGGTATGAGGCAGGGGGGGGGGGTAAGGATGAGAGGGAGGGGGAGGGTATGAGGGAAGGGGGCCGAGGGGGGGAGGGGGTAGTAAGGGAGAAAATGGGAGGGTATGAGGGAGGGGTTGTGGATGAGAGGGAGGTGGAGGGTATGAGGGAAGGGGACCGAGGGGGGGAGGGGGAGGTAAGGGAGAAAATGGGAGGGTATGAGGGAGGGGTTGTGGATGAGAGGGAGGTGGAGGGTATGAGGGAAGGGGACCGAGGGGGGAAGGGGGAGGTAAGGGAGAGAACGGGAGGGTATGAGGGAGAGGTTGTGAATGAGAGGGAGGTGGAGGGTATGGGGGAAGGGGACCGAGGGGGGAGGGGGAAGTAAGGGAGAAAATGGGAGGGTATGAGGGAGGGGTTGTGGATGAGAGGGAGATGGAGGGTATGGGGGAAGGGGACCAAGTGGGGGAGGGGGAGGTAAGGGAGAGAATGGGAGGGGTTGTGGATGAGAGGGAGGTGGAGGGTATGAGGGAAGGGTACCGAGGGGGGAGGGGGAAGTAAGGGAGAAAATGGGAGGGTATGAGGGAAGGGTTGTGGATGAGAGGGAGGTGGAGGGTATGAGGGAAGGGTACCGAGGGGGGAGGGGGAAGTAAGGGAGATAATGGTAGGGTATGAGGGAGGGGTTGTGGATGAGAGGGAGGTAGAGGGTATGAGGGAAGGAGACTAAGGGGAAGGATATAAAGGAAGGGTTGAGGGGGGGGGAAGAAGAGAGAAAGGGGGAGGATATGAGGGAAGGGAGAGCTAATGAGTTATAAAGATACGAAGGGATGGAAATAAGATGGATAATATATTGTGGTAAGGAAGAGACAGGGGTGAAAGAGCGAAAGAGAAGGACGAGGATTGGAGGGGCGGGGAGGGGGAGGAGATACATGTAAACCATAAGGACTATTTGGAAAATAAGAGAGAACGAGAGAGATGGAGAGAGAGATAGAACAGGGAAAGACAGACAGCAAAAGAGTCTAGCCAGAGAAGAAAGTATGTAAGTATGAATTATATAGCATTTGTTTATTAGACAATACATAGAAATGAGAATAGAAAACCAGTATCAGTTTTAACAAGGGTCATTCTGTCATTACGGATATAATTACAGAACAAATAACAAATAACAACCTATTTCATCTACACCCAATCCATTTTAGATATAAAACCAAAATTCAATTCCCAAAAGCCAGAAGAGACAGAGAGACAGACATACAGAATGAGAATGAAAAAAGTAGAAGTAGAAGAAGAAGGAACAGAAAATCAAACACCCAAAAATAACAGAAGCGAAAAGAAAAATTATCTCCCCAAATCCCGGTTCGTAATAAAAAGCGAAGCGCTGGCGAAGCACTGCAGGCTGAAAGGCGCCGATCCCATCCCATAAAGCGAAAAGTGCGACGCTTCTTTCTCTCTCTCTCTCTCTCTATCTCTCTCTCTATCGCTCTCTCTCTCTATCGCTCTCGCTCCCTCTCGCTCGCTCCCGCTCTCTCAAGTATTATATAAGTTCCTCCATGATATACATCGGCTACGCCTGCGTCGGAAGGGGACCTTGTTTTACGGCCTGAGACATAGATATAACTACAAGTTCTCCTTACAAAAGAGCCCCAATACTTTAGCCGGATCGCCTCGACAAAGTTTGGCAATGAATATCCTCACTTAAGGAATGGAAGGGCTCTTACGTCTTGCTTGAACAAACTCTTTCTGTTTTGCATCAGCGGCAGCGCTGGGGATGCACGCTCGATGCTTGGGCCTCTCTCTCTCTCTTTCTCACTCACTCACTTACTCACTCACTCACTCACTCATTCACTCACTCTCTCTATCTCTCTCTCTCTCTCTCTCTCTGTCTGTCTGTCTGTGTTTGTCTCTCTTACTCACTCACTTATTCTCTCTCTCTCTCTCTCTCTCTGTCTGTCTGTCTGTCTTTGTCTCTCTCTTACTCACTCACTTATTCTCTCTCTCTCTCTCTCTCTCTTTCTCCCTTCTCTCTCTCTTTCCCTCTCTCTCTCTCTCTTTCCCTCTCTCTCTCTCTCTCTCTCTCTCTCTCTCTCTCTCTCTCTCTCTCTCTCTCTCTCTCTCTCTCTCTCTCTCTCTCTCTCTCTCTCTCTCTCTCTCTCTCTCTCTCACACACACACACTCACTCTCTCTCTTTCTCTCTCTCTCTATTCCTCTCTCTCTTTCTCTCTCTGTCTTACTCACTCACTCTCTCTTTTTCTCTCTGTCTTACTCACTCACTCACTCTCTCTCTCTCTTTCTCTCTCTCTCTCTCTCTCTCTCTCTCTCTCTCTCTCTCTCTCTCTCTCTCCCTCTCTCTCTCTCTCTCTCTCTCTCTCTCTTCTCTCTCTCTCTCTCTCTCTCTCCTCCCTCTCCTCCTCCCTCCTCTTCTCTCTCTCTCTCTCTCTCTCTCTCTCTCTCTCTCTCTCTCTCTCTCTCTCTCTCTCTCTCTCTCTCTCTCTCTCTCTCTCTCTCTCTCTCTCTCTCTCTCTCTCTCTCTCTCTCTCTCTCTCTCTCTCTGTCTGTCTGTCTCGCTCTCTCTCTTTCTCTCCTCGCTCACGCTTTCACTCACTCTCTTTCTCTCTCTATCTCTCTTACTCTCTCTTACTCTCTCTCACTCTCTTTCTTTCTTTCTTTCCTCCCCTTCTCCTCTCTCTCATTGCTATGCACGTGAGGCGACCAGCAGTTGTGATGCAAGGGAGGAACCAGAAGAGCTTTCGACCTCGCGTCCGACCCGTCTAGGACCACCACCTCGGTCGGCTCTCTCGAACTAGGATTTTCGGGTTAATACAATTCGTATCTTTCTATTTATTTTTTCTCTTTCTCCTTTATTTTATTTCTCGTTCTGTCTTAATGTTTATCTTTTTTTTAATTTCTCTTTATATCTTTCTTTGTTTCTCTTTCTCTCTCTCTCTCTCTCTCTTTCTCTCTCTCTCTCTCTCTCTCTCTCTCTCTCTCTCTCTCTCTCTCTCTCTCTCTCTCTCTCTCTGTCTCTTCCTCTCTCTCTCTCTCTCTCTCTCTCTCTCTCTCTCTCTCTCTCTCTCTCTCTCTCTCTCTCTCTCCCTCTCCCTCTCCCTCTCCCTCTCACTCTTTCTATTTTCGGCCCTGCATATGCGTCCTCGCATATAACTCGCAGCTTACTCTGACAAACGACCGATGAACACGCACCAAAACATGATAGATCAGCAAACTAATGGAGCGAAAATTCATCCCCTTCTCCAAAATCACTTAAACGCGTTGGCTTTCGGCAGAGATCTATATTTTCCAGCGCATAAGAGGTAATGAGTTATTTAAACACTACGAGGAGGTCATTTGGTCGTTGGGGTTGTCGGGGAAAATGGCGACTGGTCTTCGTTCAGGTTTTTATGCAAGTGAAATGGAGTTTTTTTTCATGATTTTTCATGATTTTTATGTATATAGTGCTGATGTCATCGTGGTGGATTGAGTGAGGGAGAGGGAGGGAAAGGAAGAGGGAGAGGGAGAGAGAGTGAGAGAAGGAGGAGTGAGGGAGAGAGATAAAAAAAAATAGAAAGAGAGAGTGAGAGAAGAAGAGAGAAGCAGAGAGAAGGAGGAGTGAAGGAGAAAGAGAGAGAGAGACAGAAAGAGAGAGAACGAAAGGTGAAAAATACTTACAGACAGACAACCACATTTAAAAACAGATAGACACGTTGATAGAGACAAGGCACGAAAGAGACAACGTTCATTACTCTTTCGCGTCAACAACAAAGATCATCAAAGGAGAGAGAGAGAGCGAGCGACAGAGCATAAACAAAGAAGACAAACGAAAGTCAGTCACTACGGACCATTTTTCTTCATGACAGACAATATGGCCGCCATCAGGGCCTCCCTTGGGTGCCAGCCTCCTGTTGGCGGAGTGGCACTTCTCTGGCTTTAATTAATGCAACACCATTTCGGCCGTCGAAGGGGAGAGGGGAAAGAAGGGGGTGGGGGGGAGGTGAGTTAATGATCGCCATTTAACATTCAATCGATAATTTTTCATTAGAGCCATTACTTGCAAATAAATGTCTTAGCCGAGAACACTTATCATAATGCGGGTGTAATGGAAATTCTTCGGGAAGCTTCCAACTGGTTCGAATCATCATCGTCTGGCCGGTGGAGCTTCGGGAAGGAATGCTTATTCGCACTCTCTTTCGCACGTTTATTCGCGCTGCTGTCGTCATTCCTTTTATTCGCACTCTCTTTTGCACATTTATTCGCGCTGCTGTCGTCATTCCTTTTATTCGCACTATCTTTCTCCCCTTTATTCGCACTCTCTTTCGCATATTTATTCGCGCTGCTGTCATCATTCCTTTTATTCGCACTATCTTTCTCCCCTTTATTCGCACTCCCATTGCGTATCTTGATTCGGATATCTATTTCCCTCTCGTTCGTTCTCGGTTTCATATTCTTTTTTTTCGGATTTTTTTCTTTCTAAACCTTTTCAGATTAATGGGTATTTGTTACTGTTGCAGGCTGACCTTGTGACAGCGCTTAGCAAGAATATTGTGTTTAAGCCAGTGATTGTTTCATTAAGGAACTGTCCATCAACGCTATAAATGGGGATGTTTTATCTGTCTTTTGATTAATTTTATAATCACATTCATAAACATGGATGAAAATATTGATGTATATGTGTGTATGCATATATATATGTGTGTGTGTGTGTGTGTGTGTGTGTGTGTGTGTGTGTGTGTGTGTGTGTGTTATGTATAATGAATATGTTGTTGCGTGTGTGTCCATACTATATATGAAAATGAAGGCGAGACATTAACTAAGCTTATCATAATTTATATATAAAATAAGTTCTAACATGTAAGATGGTGACCTCGCTCCCACAAACAGGAAAGTTAAGTGTGCAGCCTCTCGTAAATATCATGAATTCCAATATTGCTTACTACTTATCTAATATCTAAAAAAAAAAAAAAAAAAAAAAAAATGTTCTTACAAAAAGAAACGCATTTTTTCACATCTTTCTCTCATAGTATCTATTTCAATTTTTTTTTTTTTTTTTTTTTTTATTCATACTATCCTTTTATGCTTCTGCTTGTCCCTTTCCTGTTACATTTGCCGGGTCATGCACTAGTCATGGTACATAGCATCAGTACAGATATTACACAATGCCTGTTAAACGTTTCCCACCATTTGGAGCCAATACTCTCTCTCTCTCTCTCTCTCTCTCTCTCTCTCTCTCTCTCTCTCTCTCTCTCTCTCTCTCTCTCTCTCTCTCTCTCTCTCTCTCTCTCTCTCTCTCTCTCTCTCTCTCTCTCTCTCTCTCTCTCTCTCTCTCTCTCTCTCTCTGTTTCATTCTATCTATCTTTATATATCTCCATCTATGTATCTATATTTATATATTTCTATCTATCTATCTTATCGCTATGTTAAACTCCCTACTTTTATTCATCTGTATAACTCTGTATTTTTGTCCATTTATCAATCTCTTCCCCTTTCTCTCTCTCTCTCTTTCTCTCTCTCTCTCTCTCTCTCTCTCTCTCTCTCTCTCTCTCTCTCTCTCTCTCTCTCTCTCTCTCTCCCTCTCCCTCTCCCTCTCCCTCTCCCTCTCCCTCCCTCCCTCCCTATCTCCCCCTATCTCTCTCTCTCTCTCTCTCTCTCTCTCTCTCTCTCTCTCTCTCTCTCTCTCTCTTTC
>NW_028234406.1:38618256-38620756 GCF_977035675.1 Penaeus japonicus
ACTACCTTTCTCTCTCTCTCTCTCTCTCTCTCTCTCTCTCTCTCTCTCTCTCTCTCTCTCTCTCTCTCTCTCTCTCTCTCTCTCTCTCTCTCCGTTCTTGTTGCTATTTCCTATTCCTTTCTTTCTTCTTTGATCTTTTTTTTCCCTTTTTTTTTTTTTTTGTTCTTCTGATATTCTTTGTCGTTTTTCTTCTCGTTTTCTGTTTGTTTGTTTTTGTATTCTCTTCTTTATCTTTTTTACTTATTCTTATTTCTTCTGTTTTGTTTTGTTTCGTTTTTCTGTTGTTTTTGCTGTTGTTTTTTTGCCTGTTTCCATTTTTTCACTTTTTGTTACTTCTTCCCCTCATTTTTCTTCTTTCCCTTTTTTCGTATCTATTTTTCAATTACTTTTCCTCCACGTTCCATCTGCTTCCTTCGCATTTCTTCTCCTCCGTCTTCGCTCTCGCCCCCCCCCCCCCAACCTCCATTCGTTCGTGGGGAAAAAAATAATGAAACGAAAATGGAAACATAAAAGAAGAGAAGAGAAATTTGAATAAAATGATATGCGTGTTGAGGCAATTCAATAACACGTGCAATCTCCCTAACCCCACCCGCCCCCCCCCCTCCAACACCTCTGGTCCACTAATCCCCCCACTTCCCCCCCTCCCCCAAGCCCTCAACCCCCCGCCACCTGGACCCCAACCCGCCAACCTCTATCCTACCCCTACTCCTCGTCACCCCAACCCATCAACCCCCACTCCCTTATTCTTCGTGCGCCCCCCCCCCCTCCCCTCCCGCCCACCATCCCTCCACGCTTCCCCCTCCCCCCCTCGCCCCACCTCCTCCCCGCCCTTTAACCATTCAGCCCCCCACATCCCTCTCCCTCCACCCACCCCCTCCCCTCCACCCATATCCCCCCGCCCTTCAACCCTTCAGCCCCCACATCCCTCTCCCTCCACCCACCCACCACCCTCCCCTCCCCTCCACCCACCCCCCTCCCCTCACCCCACCTCCCCCCGCCCTTCAACCCTTCAGCCCCACCACTCCCCTCTACTCCCCCCACATCCCTCCCCCCGCCCCTTCAGCCCCCGCCGCCTCCTCCCAAATGGTTGTCTTCTGCGTCTTCTTCTGTCTCGAAATTGCCGCCGCCGCCGCTCGCATCAGCAGCAAAAGGGAGTAATTTGTCATGTCTCCATGATGGCTGCGTTCCCTCTCCCCTCCCCCCCCTCCCTATCCTCCTAACCCAACCTGGCCCTCCCCTGTAACCCCCAACCCCCTTTCTTAAAACCACTCCCCACGGTACCTTACCTCCCTACCTCTCTCCGTTCATTCCTCCCTTCCTCTCTCTCCCTCCTTCCCTCTTTCTCCCACCTACCCCCTCCCCCTTTCTTCCTCCATCCACCTTTCCCGTCCTTCCACCTTCTCCCACCCCCCATCCCCTTTCACCCCCCCACTTCCCCTTCACACCCCCTCCACCCCTTCAACCCCGTCCTCCCCTTCCCTCTTCCTCCTTTTCCCATCCCATACCCTTCATTTCCTCTGTTCCCCTCCCCACCCCCCCAATCCCCTCCCCCAAATCTGCTCTCCCCCATCCCCTCCCCTCCTCCATCTTGTCCAAGCATCGGTTCCTTGCCCGAAGAAAGGTACAAAAAGGAACCTGAATTATTCCTCGCTCCTTGCACGACCGAGAGCGACAAAGCGATGCCCGTTATAATTCAGTTGATTGCAACGTCGGTACTGGTTGTGTGGTTATTTATGTTGTTTTCTTGAGCGTGTGTAGGATGGAGTGAGTAGGATGGGATTGGTTGGGCGAGGGGGGAGGGGGAGATGGAGTAGAGGGAGAGGGGAAAGAGAGCGTGTGAGGAGAGGGATGGGGGGAGGGATGGAGATGGAAGGGTGAGGTATGGAGAGAGAGAGTGGGAAAGACAGACGGGCAGACAAACAATGGAAGACAAAAAAAATGAGATAGATACAAAGACAGATGGATATATATAGAGAGACAGGGAATGAGACAGATAGAGGCTTAGAAACAGACAGGTAGACAGATATGTATATAATCATTTTTTTTTTTTTTTTATATATGTATACACACACACACACATATATGTATATATATATATATATATATATATATATATATATATATATATATATATATGTGTGTGTGTGTGTGTGTAGAAAGAGAGAGAGAGAGATTAATAGAAAGGCCGACAGGCAAATAGACGGACAGACAGATAGATAAATAATATTAAAAAAACAAACAGATACATATGTACTTTCATACATACATACATATACATTGCTAGATGCATAGAAAGATAGGTAGAAACAAAATATAAGATATATATAAGATAGAAAGATAATTAGCTATACACCCCTGAGTGCCCCCCGCCCCCCTAAGCATCTTGCGTAACATGTTTCACAGAACATTAGGATTACATTTCATATCCCTTAAGAAAATGAATACATCTATGTTTCCATTATCATTCTAGTACATTTATTACATTTTTTTCTCTCCATTC
>NW_028234406.1:38633256-38635756 GCF_977035675.1 Penaeus japonicus
TGTGTGTGTGTGTGTGTGTGTGTGTGTGTATGTGTATATATATGTATCTGTATATATATATATATATATATATATATATGTGTGTGTGTGTGTGTGTGTGTGTGTGTGTGTGTGTGTGTAGAGAGAGAGAGAGAGAGAGAGAGACAGACAGACAGATAAATAGATAGATAGTTAGATACATAATGAGTGCGTATGTCTATAATTCGGGCTGTAATTTTTCAGCAACTTCCTCCTCCCTCCTAACTTCACTCCACCTCTTTCATCTATTCTTCTTGTTGTTTTCTATGATAAATGATCTAATTTGCGATAGGCCCTTGTCCATTATTCATTATTAATTATACAACCATCTTGTCGACTGCGTTTGTAGCTTGTGTCTGTAAACGTCATGTTTTGATATATCATGTGGAAAAGAATATTGTCTATGTTTACATTTGTGTGTGTGCACGTGTGTGTGTGTGTGTGTGTGTGTGTGTGTGTGTGTGTGTAGGAGTAAGTGAATGAGTGAGTGAGTGTGATCGTGTGTACAACACTGTACATGCGTGTGTGTCTGCGTGTCTGTGTGTACGTACGTGTTGCGTCAGCCTTGTATATTGCCTTTTCTCCTCCTGTTGTTTCTTGCCTTTCACATCCTCGTGTAACGTAACCTCCCCCCTCCCTATCTGACCCCTCCTCTCCCATCCCCACCCCTTCACCCCCCCAGCCCTCTTCCAACAGACCATCCACCCCTTGTTCCACCCCACCCTCCTCTCCCATCACCCCCCTCTTCCCCATATCCCTCCTACCCTTTCCCTGCTCCTCCCTCCCCTTCCCTCCGTTCCCCCTCCCCCTCCTCCCCGTCCTTCCCCACCCTCTCACCCCCCGCAGCATCAGGAAGGGACCCCCCATCGGCTGCCAATAACAAGCCAGCGGGGTATCGGCGCTATCATCGTGTATCAGCGCGTTCAATCACAAAGCTGACGGTTTGTTCATAAATCAGTCACACTCCCTTTTCCTTTCTCTCTTCTCCTTCTAACCCCTATTCCCCCTTCCCCCTTCTCCCCTATTACCCTTCCCTCCCACTACCCTTCTCCCCTTCTCCTCCCCCCCTCTTCCCCCTCTTCCCTTCTTCCCTACTCCTTTCCTTCCCCTCTCCCTTCTATGATATCTTTTCTCCCCTTTTTGCATCTCACTCTCTTTCCCTCTCTCTTTCTCTTTCAGGTTCTCGTGCTTTCTCTCTCTCTCTCTCTCTCTCTCTCTCTCTCTCTCTCTCTCTCTCTCTCTCTCTCTCTCTCTCTCTCTCTCTCTCTCTCTCTCTCTCTCTCTCTCTCTCTCTCTCCCTCTCCCTCTCCCTCTCTCTCTCTCTCTCTCTCTCTCTCTTTCTCTCTCTCTCTCTCTTTCCCTCTTTCCCTCTCCCTCCTTCTCTCACATCCACCGTCTCTCCTCTCTCACTCTCCCTTTCTCTTATTCTCTCCCTTCCTTCCATCCCTCCTCCCACACCTATTCTAAAACAACTTTTCCTCTCATTTCCTTTCC
The DNA here is from genome assembly GCF_977035675.1 of Penaeus japonicus. Classification (NCBI taxonomy): domain Eukaryota; kingdom Metazoa; phylum Arthropoda; class Malacostraca; order Decapoda; family Penaeidae; genus Penaeus; species Penaeus japonicus. Next base: position 38,634,769 of record NW_028234406.1, read on the forward strand.
GCGTTCTGAGACAAGCGTTGATGATCACCACAGATTATGAGCCAAGGTTCATTTTCGGGCGTTCACTATAGTGGGAAAGGGGGAGGGGGAGGGAGAGGGGGAGGAAGAGAGGGAGGGGGGGAAGAGGGGGGAGGGGAGGGGAGTTCTGATGACGCCTTCCGTAAAATCAAATAGTTTCTACTTCGGCGGTTGTAATTGGTTATCGTTGTTAATTTCTGGCCTGGGGGTTGTAGGAAAACTCAGCTGTGTCAAAGGGAGATCCGAGATGGAGTCAGGAGATGAAAGTGGGATGCTAGGATTTTTGGGATTTTTTTTTTATTTTTTTTTGGGGGGGAGTGTGTTTGTGTGTGTGTGTGTTTGTTTGTTTGTTTGTTTTTGTTGGCTTGTTTGTTTTGGGTGGTTATTTGGTTTGTATAATTGTTGTTAGGTGTGTGTGTGTGTGTGTGTGTGTGTGTGTGTGTGTGTGTGTGTGTCTTTAGACAATTGGTAACAAACAATAATCAAACACCGACAAGCATATCAATATAGGCATGAATCCCAACAGTCACAGGCAGAGAAGTGGCAGGGACACAGTCAGAGTGAGAGATATGTACAGAAAAAAAATCATTATTTTATGAATTACATCTATCAAGGTTGATTAAAGATTTGGTATAAAAAATAATAATAATCAATTAAGAAATTATATTTCTAGCTCATTTACTTTTTTCTTGGTATAATTACTTCATATCTAATTTATAAAGAAAGCCTGTCTTATTTTGCATGTGCTTTATTCATTAACTGAGAATCTATTATTTTTTTATACAAATTTGACATGAAAAAAAAAATCTCATTCATTCCTCGATCTATCTTATTTATCAATTTATTTATTCATTCTATTTTTGCATCTATTTATCTGTCTTATTTTTTTTCCATCTATTAATTCATTCTACCTTTCATTCCTTTTTTTTAAGAGGAGGAAGTGAGTATCCATTTCACAGTCGCTAAAACA
>NW_028234406.1:38643256-38645756 GCF_977035675.1 Penaeus japonicus
ATTAAAGAAAGAAAAAAATATATATGTGTGTGTGTGAGTATAACACATATAAATGGATGTATACATTGGAAGATACTTAAATAAACATGTACATGGATATGCATATCTACACATGCATATGAATATGCATGTGTAGATGTACATAATCTATATGTACGTGTGTGTATGTGTGTGTATATGTGTGTGTGTGTGTGTGTGTATGTGTATATGTTTATATATGTGTGTGTATATCCCCGTCCTATCTAAACAGCAGAGAGGCAACAGGGACATTCCAAACTTACTCGTTCCAGCCACGCCCCTCAATTTCCCTATCCATCTAAACCTAACACCCACATCCCCCCCCCCTCCCCCCGCCTTTAACTCTAACACACGCTTCCCAAGCAACCCAGCCATCAGCGCCCCAGAAGAGACCCGGGCGGGAACTTGACGGAGGGGCGTGTCAGCCAAGCGAGCAGTGATCAAGGCGATGTTGCAAGCCATCAGCGTTACGCAGTGGCAGAACCATGAGCTTAACGACGCTGGTTAACGAGTGCTAAACACAGCTCGGGGACTCGCAAACGTCATGCCTTCGGAAGAGTGCTATTATTTCCGCCTCGAGATTTGGAGGAGAGAGAGAGATAGAACGAGAGAGGGAGAGAGAGAGAGAGAGAGAGAGAGGGATGGAACGAGAGAGAGGGGGGGGAGGGAGCAGAATGGGAGTGAGAGGGAGAGCGATAGGGGGGAGGAGGAGGAGGAAAAAGAGGGAGAGGGAGAGTGAAACTGAGAGGAAGGCGGACACACAGGCAGAGACAAAGATATAGACACGTAAACAGAAGGAAAAAGACAGAGGCAAATACCGAAACAGAGACAGACAAACTGACAGACAGACTGACAGACAGACAGACAGGCAGACAGACTGACTGACTGATTGACTGACAAACAGGCAGACAAAGAGAGAGAGAAAAAGAGAGAGAGAGAGTTAGAGAGAGAGAGAGAGAGTTAGAGAGAGAGAGAGAGACCAAGATAAAAAGACAAACAAAAAGACACAGAGAGACAGAAAAAAAGAAAAAGAAAGAAAAAAGAAAGAAAGAGACGCAGAGAGACACACACACAGAGGGGGAGAAGAGAGTGAAAGCAAAGGACATCAACACATAAATAGCAAAAGAGCGAGCGATTCCGAGGATTAAACACGCCGCCGCTCGCCACAGACCCCCGAAATTAGATTTACTAACGAGACGGGCCTGAACAGCGTCGGGATCCTCAAACATGAATATTCCTCGAAGGGTATTCGCTCTTTCTCTCACTCTGTCTCTCTCTATCTCTTTCTTTCTTTTTTTCTTTTCATTCTCTCTCTTGATCTTTCTCTTTCCCTCGTTCTCTCTTTCTCTCTCTTTCTCTGTCTGTCTCACTTTCTTTCTATGTTTCCGTTTCTGTTTCTTTCTCTGTCTCTGTGTTTCTCTCCGTCTCCATCTCTCTCTCTCTCTCTCTCTCTCTCTCTCTCTCTCTCTCTCTCTCTCTCTCTCTCTCTCTCTCTCTCTCTCTCTCTCTCTCTCTCTCTCTCTCTCTCTCTCTCTCTCTCTCTTCTCTCTCTCTCTCTCTCTCTCTCTCTCTCTCTCTCTCCTCTCTCACTCTCTCTCACTCTCACTCTCTCTCCTCTTTTCTCTCTCTCTCTTCTCTCTCTCTCTCTCTCTCTCTCTCTCTCTCTTCCTCTCTCTCTCTCTCTCTTCTCTCTCCTCTCTCTCTCCCCTCTCTCTCTCTCTCTCTCTCCCCTCTCTCTCTCACTCTCACTCTCACTCACTCACTCTCACTCTCACTCTGTCTCTCTCTCTCTCTCTCTCTCTCTCTCTCTCTCTCTCTCTCTCTCTCTCTCTCTCTCTCTCTCTCTCTCTCTCTCTCTCTCTCTCCGGAGCTCAAGGTATCCTCAACATGACACTCAGTAAACCGCAAATAAAAGAAAATCGTTGACGATGTTCATTACCTCCAAAATGAAGGTTCTCTTGCGCTTGCCCATGTATCTAAATTACGTATAATTTCTAAATTAGGCATTACCGCCATCGTAAACACGGGAAATGGGAGTGTTTGTTGTTCGTGAGGCTCTCAGCCCGACCACAACAATCACTCCCGCCCTGTCTATTCTTCCCATTATGCATGCAAACGACAAACCTATAAAAGAAACGCTGTATCTCAGTTACAATTTGACACCATTAAGAACATCGCGTAGGCAGTTAAAATGGCGCTTAAAATCGAGAATGATACATGTACCGCTCAAGTCATCTTTACGGATTCCATGTATCACCTTCAAGGAGCCAAAAGTCACTTGGGCGAGGAGGCCGTGACGCCTCACCTTTACCTTCTTTACTCTCTCTCTCTCTTTCTATCTCTCTCTCTCTCTCTCACTCTATCTATCTATCTATCCCTCTCTCTCTCTCTCTATCTATCTATCTATCTGTCTATCTCTCTCGATAAAGTCCCCCAAAGAACTAAGATGAAACTCAACAGATCCTCCTCCTCCTCCTCCTTC
>NW_028234406.1:38660756-38663256 GCF_977035675.1 Penaeus japonicus
ATACTTATTTTTCTCCATTTCATCCTCCTCTCCTCTTTTCTCCTTTTTATTTCCTTCATTTTCTCCTCTTTCTCTTTTCCTAATCCTCATCTACCAAATATTTCCCCTCGCTCCCTGCCTCTTCTGTCTTCTTCCACTTCCCATTTTCAAATCAATCCCCCTTTTTCCTAACCTCTTCTTCCTCCTCCTATTCCTCCTCTTCCTCGTAATATAACATCCTTCCTATTATCCTTCTATTCCTCCTCTTCTTTCTTCTATCCGTTTCCTCTTCTTTCCATTAACTTTTCCTCTCTTACCTTACATTAGGAAGGTTTCTTCCTGTTAAAAAAGATCAATCCTGATTTGCAACGATGTCCGCTTGTGTGTTTGTCTTTCTTTCTCTCTTTCTCTTTCTCTCTCTTTTTTCTCTTTCTCTTTCTCTCTCTCTCTCTCTCTCTCTCTCTCTCTCTCTCTCTCTCTCTCTCTCTCTCTCTCTCTCTCTCTCTCTCTCTCTCTCTCTCTCTCTCTCTCTCTCTCTCTCTCTCTCTCTCTCTCTCTCTCTCTCTCTTTCTCTCTCTCTCTCTCACTCTCTCCTACCCTCTCTCCCTCTCTCTGTCTCCTACCTTCTCTCCCTCTTTCTCTCTCTCTCCTACCCACTCTCCCCTCTGTCCTATCCCTCCCCACTCACTCTCCCCTTACATCCCCCCACCTACCATCCCAACCCATTCCCTCTTCCCTACCCCACCCCATCCTCACTCACTCCCATCCCCTACTCCACCCCACCCTCACGCCCTCCCCTCCCCCTGTCTCCACCCATCGGAGGTCAGGACATCAATACACGAGTAAATGAAATACACGGGTCAATCTACCTAATTACTCAGGGAAACAGAGGACGCCCATCTACCGGGCAACGAGATGCTATTGGGAAGATATAGGGGGCTGGGACCGAGGGAGAAGGGGGAGAGGGGATGGGGAGGATGAGGGGAGGGAAAGGGGGGAGATGGAGAGGGTAGGGTGAGGATGAGGAAGGAGGAGGGAGAGGGGGGAGAGGAAGGAGAGAGAGAGAGAGATGGAATAGGTAGGCGGCTTTTGGGAGAGGGAGAGGGGATGGAGAGGATGAGGAAGGAGGAGGGAGATGGAGAGGGTAGGGTGAGGATGAGGAAGGAGGAGGGAGAGGGGGGAGAGGAAGAGGGAGAGAGAGAGAGAGAGAGAGAGAGAGAGAGAGAGAGAGAGAGAGAGAGAGAGAGAGAGAGAGAGAGAGAAAGAGAGATGGAATAGGTAGGTGGCTTTTGGGAGAGGGAGAGGGGATGGGGAAGGGAGGTAAAGGGGACGGGGGAGGGAGGTAAAAGGGGGTAAGTTCTTTGGAAGAGGGAGACGGGATGGAGAGGAAGTGGGATAGGGGGAGTGGGAAGGGGCGAAGTAAAAGGAGAAGAAAAATGAGACGAGGAGAGGGGAGGGAAAGAGAGAAGGAAGGGGATTGGAGGTAAGGGGTAAGGGGTACAGAAGTGTATTAAGGGAAGAGCCAAGGGAAGAAAACAACCTAAGGACATGGTAGAACGTAAAACAGTGGATTCTAATCTTGTAAACAAAACTAAGGAACGGGTCTCCATGAGAGGGAGACTTTTATTTGATAACATTATCATAGTTGTTTTTATGGAAACATTTCCTCATCAGATAATAAAGAATGAACACTTGTTATGTTTAAGTCTGTAATAAAATCTCAATCCAAGAATATATATATACTACAGCAAAGATAAACAAATAAAATTCACAAGATATCAAATGCGTATCTAGTAAAGTAAATACGTATATAGTAAAGTACATATAGTATAGCATAGAGTGTTAAAAAAAACGTTATAACAGAGGCGGACGAGACCCTCGAAGAGCGAGAGGTCTAGAGGCAAGGAATGCAGTAACTGAAGCAACGCCGCAGCCCAAGATGGAAGGGTCTGGAAGAATGTAGCGGCGGCAGTAAACAAGGTGATAAAAGGAGCACTAGTAATACTACGTCCGCTCCTCTACAATGCAGAGACGTGGCAGATACTCCTTCCTACAGAGGTTTTATTAGTCCGTGTTGTTTTGTGTGCTGGCGTTTTAATCGAGGCTGTTCCGAGATCGTGCCATTGTACTGCATCCGTCTTAATATTCTCGCGTAGTCTTGAACAGCGCTTTTAAAAATATAGCCTTCATTTTGACAGTCTGAAGGTCTTGGGACTTTCCTTGTGGTCTTGAAGTTGTGGAGTCACTGCGTACACTTTCGACGGCTTGGGAAGTACCACCACGCCCTGCTAATGGTATTGGGGCGACGTCCTTCTGCAACCGATCCTGAGTGCGATACACGCCCTTCCGACGTCCTCTCTCTCTCTCTCTCTCTTGCCCTCTCTCCCTCGTCTCTCTCCCTCCTTCCATTACAGACACTTGGCGGCGAGGGGAACAGACTCGACTTTTCTCCCTGGCCCTTATGACCCTCTCCCCCTTCTGGCCTCCTCCTCCTCTGCCCTCCCCCTCTACCCCCCTCTAC
>NW_028234406.1:38680756-38682657 GCF_977035675.1 Penaeus japonicus
TTTCAGGCTCTCTCGCTCTTTCTCGCGGTTTACGAGATGTTTGTGAGTGTATGAGGGAGAGAGAGAGAGAGAGTGAGAGAGAGAGAGAGAGAGAGAGAGAGAAAATTGACAAATAGAAAGAAAGAGAGAGAGAGAGAGAGAGAGAGAGAGAGAGAGAGAGAGAGAGAGAGAGAGAGAAAGAGAGAGAGAGAAAGAGAGAGAAAGAAAGAAAAAAAAAGAAATAAAGAGAAAGAGAGTATATGTATGTGTATGTGTGTGTGCACGAGTATGCGTGTGCGTGAGGTGTCGGCGCATAGGAGTGGTTTAATTTAAATTTCGGGCCCTGCCTAAAGATTACCCCTTTCCTGCTTCTTTTCCCCCCCGGGTTTTCCCCAGAAGGCCCCGGGGATTAAAAAAAGTTCGATCGGCGCTCTCATCAGTGGCTGGCCATAACTCGGCGCAGAGAATTAGGATGGTTATTGTGTAATAGAAATGAGGCAGGAGTGTAATCGTGTTTTTTTTTTTTTTTTTTTTTTGATAGCACGGACAGGAGGAAGAAGTTTGTGAATTCTATCTTGATTGATCTGAAAAACGTGTCCGTAAGATATTCAAGGTAATGGATTTTTTTTTTTTTTTTGTATATCTGTCTGTCTGTTTGTTTGTTTCTCTCTCTCTATCTATCTATCTATCTATCTGTCTGTCTATTTATCTATCTATCTCTCACTCTCTCTCTTCTTGTTTTTCTCTCTATCTATCTGCCTGTCTATCTATCTATCTATCTATCTAATATCTATCAAATTTCTCTCACTCTCTCTCCGTTTAGGACACCCCTACACCCTACCCCACCCCACCTCGCACCCCACCAGACCTCGTCCCCTTTCAAGACCGCCGAGCCGAGAGCAGCTTTTCCACCACAAGACCAAACATCATCTCAAGAAGAACGTAAAAAAAAAAAAAAAAACGAAGACGCCGAAAGAAAAAAAAAGAGAGAGAAACAAGCGTGTTTTGCCAGTGTTATCAACATAATTGTCCTAAAATATGAAATACTACTCATGAAAAAATACAATAATATAAAACTGATATTTACGAGTGAGCGCTGCGCTTGGAGACGACTTTATAACCTGGTCTCCCGCCGCTCCCCTGCCACGGTGGATGTTTATACCGCATTTATATCACGCTTATATCACAGTTACGATCGCCATTTCGCGCCATAACGCTGTTGGGGATGGCGCGCGATAGCCTATAAATTATGGAACTACGAGACAGTTATGTATGAATGAGTGAAAACGGATAATACCTGTATTCAAGGGGGGAGACTATGATAAAACCTATCCTTGTATTATGTCTCCCCCCTCTAGGCTTGTGTGTACATCACGGGTTAAACGGTCGTCTTGATGCTTGGGAGGATCATTTCTGACAAGTTCGGGCATCTTTACTAGGCCTACGGAGTTCTGGAATCACTGAATTTGCCTACATCAGTATGTCAGGAATGAGTTACGTGTTTGTTCTCGGAGTGTGATACGACTGCGGCGGTGCAGGTTGACGAGGAGGAAACGCTGGTAGCGCTGTCGAATGCATTCAGAGATCAGAGAGGTGATGCAAGAGGCAGGAACGCATGCGCCCGCACATATATGATTAAAATAGAGTGTGGCAGAGATGTGTGTGTGTGTGTGTGTGTGTTTGTGTGTGTGTGACAGAGATATATATAGGCAATATCAAGGAGACATTTCGACATTAATGGGACCTCAGGGCAAGTTAGAATTTGACGTCGTGTATTGGGTTTCGATTTTCCATTGTCTACAACACCAGAGTGACAAGTTCATTCGCGTTAGCTTTTCCAGCTTCATTACAGGCAGCAGTTAAATGTGGAGAGTAGCCCCTAGATTTTATCATGCTGTGTTTTGTTATTGTAATTACCCGGG
>NW_028234406.1:38682757-38685257 GCF_977035675.1 Penaeus japonicus
GAGAGAAAGAGAGAGAAAGAGAGAGAGAGAGAGAGAGAGAGAGAGAGAGAGAGAGAGAAAGACAGAGAAAGAGAGAGAGCGAGACAGAGAAAGAGACAGAGAGAGAGAGACAGACAGACAGACAAAGACAGACAGACAGAGACAGAGAGAGAGAAAGAGAGAAAAAAAGAGAGAAAGATAGAGAAAGAGAGAGAGAGAGGGCGTCGACTCATGACTCAACACCTCACGTGCCTCCCGGATCAAGCGGCGCGACAGAGTCCTCCTTAAATAGGATGCTGATATGAGTCGCGGTGCCACGAATTCAGATGTGTGTTACGAGCGTGTAATCCCGATGATGAATGTGAGGCTGTAAATCATCGCATATCCTACGCCTCCTATTCCTCTTCCTCTTGGCGCTCCTCTGCTTCCTTCCTCTCTTTTGGGTTTCTCCTCTTGCTCTCTTTATTCTTATGATTTTTATTCTCCTTCTTCTTCTTCTCTTCATGCTTTTTTTTCATTCTTCTTCTCTTTATTCTTCTCCTTCTTCTTCTATTCTTTCTGTTCCTTCTTCCTCTCTTTGTTCTTCTCCTTTTCCTCTTGTTGCTCTTCTCCCTTCTTCCTCTCCTTCGGTTTTCTCTTTTTCTTATCTTTATTATGTTCTTCTTCTCTTTATTCTTCTCCTTCTCTTCCTCTCCTTTGGTCTTTTCCTTCTCTTCTTTTTACTCTCCTCCTCTTCCTCTTCTCGTTGCTTCTCTGCCTCCTCCCTATATTTTGGTCTTCTCTTCTCCCTGATTTGTATTCTCCTCCTTCAATTCTTCATTTATTCTCTTCCATCTCTTCCTCTATCTCTTGCTTCTTCTTCCTTCCGTGGTTCCTCTTCCTCCTTCCTCTCTTTATTTTCCTCCCTTCTCTTCCTTCCCCTTTTTGTTCTCCATCTCCACCTCCATCTGATCTTTTGCCTTTTGTTCGTTTTCTTCTCCTTTTAATTACTTCTTCCTGATCGTTTTTTTCTTATTTCTTTATTTCCCTTCCTTCTCTTTTCTTTCTTTTTTATCTTCCCTGTCTACCTCTTCCTGATTTTATTTCCCTTTCTTCTCCTCCTCCAATCTCCTTTTTCATTTTCCCCCTTTATCTCCTCTTCCATTTCCTCCTCCTCCTCCTCTTCCTCCTCCTCCCCATCCCTCTCCTCCTCCTCCACCTCCTCCTCCTCCCCCTTCCCCTCCTCCCCCTCCACTTCCACCTCCTCCTCCTCCTCCCCCACCATCCCCCTCCTCCTCCTCATCCCCCCCTCCTCCTCCCCCCCCCTCCCCTCTCCCTCCTCCCCCCTCCCTCCTCCTAATCTTCTCCTCCCCCCCCCCCCCCTCCCCCTCCCCCTCCTCCTCCACCTCCACCTCTTCCTCCCCCTCCTCCCCCTCCTCCTCCTCCTCCTCTTCCATCGCTTTTCCTTGTACGTGCCAAATCAGCAGTCCTCGAAATTTCCCGTGATCTGCGTTTTACATGGTCGTCATACATAGAGTCGCATTAACAACTTTATTAGACTGTCATAACACCATAGGTAAAAGCAACAGCAGCGACAATACAACAGTGATAATACAACAACTACAAAATAACAGCGACAACAACGACAAAACAACAACAACAACAATACAATAATAACAACAACGACAATACAACAACAAAAATAATGACATAACTGTAGCACTAATACAATAATAACAGCAACGACAATACAACAGCAACAACACCGACAATGCTACAGCAACAACAACCACGATACAATAGCAACAACAATAACAACAACAATCAACTATGTCATTTGGTAAAAGACACCTGATTGCAGTAGGCCTTTTTTGAGCTACTTATATTCGTAACTTTCATTTCCACTTAACACTAATTGTAAGTAATAAAACATACCTTGCTACTTATCATTATTATGTCTCCTTGTTCAGATCAAAGGTATAATTATCGTATTTACGCTGAATTTCTGTAATCTAGTGTAATGAGTGTGGGCATGTGGTGTAACAACATGATATGTGGTTCTTTCTGCCTCACTCGCTCGCTTCTTCGGTCTATATGTACGGTAATTACTTGTTCATTTGATCTATCTATCGGGTATCTCTCTCGCTTTCTCTCTCTCTCTCTCTCTCTCTCTCTCTGTCTCTCTCTCTCTCTCTGTTTGTCTCTCTCTCTTTTTCTCTCTTTCTCCCTCTCTCTCTCTCTCTCTCTCTCTCTCTCTCTCTCTTCTCTCCTTCCTCCCTCTTTCTCTCCTCTCACTCTCTTCTCTCTCTCATTCTCTCTCTCCCCTCTCCTCTCTCTGTGTGTCTCCTCCTTTTCTTTCTTTCTCTCTCTCTCTCTCTCTTCTCTCTCTCATCACCCTCTCTCTCTCCTCTCTTTCTTTCTCTCTCTCTCTCTCTCTCTCTCTCTCTCTCTCTCTCTCTCTCTCTCTCTCTCTCTCTCTCTCTCTCTCACACTCTCTCTCTCTCTCTCTGCTTGTGTGTCTCTTTTTCTCTTTCTCCCTCTC
>NW_028234406.1:38702757-38705257 GCF_977035675.1 Penaeus japonicus
AGCCCCCCACCCTTTTTCTCCTTCGTTATTCTGCTTCTCCTTCTTCGCTTTCCTCACTCCCTCTCTCTCTCTAACACCTACTTCTCCCTCTCTCTTATCCCCAACTCCCCGCTCTTTATTCTTCCCTCTCTTCTCTTCTCCCCCCATTCTTAGCTCTCTCTCCCACCTCCCTCCCTCCCTCCCTCTCACTCCCTATCCCTCTCCAACCCCACGTCTCCCCCTCCCCTCCCTCCCTTCCCTCCTTACTCCCCCATTCACCCTTACCCCTCCTCTCCCCCCCTTTACCCCTTACCCCTCCCTCCTCCTCCTCCTCCTCCTCCTCCTCCTCCTCCTCCTCCTTCTCCTCCTTCCTACCCCCCTCTCCCCATCCCCATTTCTCGACCCAGAGGAGTTCTGAGACCAGTTTGCAATATTGCAATGGGTGAGGTACGGTATGTCTATTGCTAAAGGATAGAGGGTTTGCAGGATGTGTGGGATGATGATGGCGGGTGTCGATTGGCTGCCGGAAGTCGGTGGCAAGTTTATTTTGTTTTTGTTTGTTGTTCTTGCGGGGTTATTTGTTGTTGGTTGGTGTGTTTTTTGTTGTTGTTTTTTGTAGGTGATCTATTTGTTATTGCTGTATTTGTTGTTGTTGTATTTGTTATTTTTGTTTGTTGTATTTTGTTTTTGTTTTTTTGTTTTTAAGTTTTTTATGTTATTGTTCCAGATATCCTCTTTGTTTTGTATACTGTTGTCGTCACCTCTTGTTCTTCATGTTCGGTTTGTTCTTGGCGTTACATGTTTCGTCATGTTCATTATTTACTTTTTTGTTATTGTTATTATTACGTTCACTCTGACTCTGATCCACTATTCTATTCTACATTTTTTTATTTTTTTATAATTCTTTTTCACTTTTTGATTCAGTTCAATACCCTTTTACAGTATTAAAATAAAAAAATAGAGTCAGGTTATCATATTCATCTTTATTTCTCTTTGTATTTATTTTTTTGTATGTTTACTTTTTGTCTAGTCACCAGCTTCGTATATTTTTGTTCCTGTTCTATTAATTCAATGGATGACAGGCAGTTGACAGTCATTTCATCATTTCTATTAAGAGTTGGTATGCACGCACGCTTTCAATTGAATGCACTAAGTAGGAACAAAATACAGAGAAATATTCATGAACATTCCTTTTAAGCATTTTTTTTTTTCTCATGCAAGTGCTTCAGGATTGCAAGAATACGCACACGAAGAGAGAGAAGAAGAGAGAGGGAGGGAGAGAGAGAGAGAGAGGGGGGGGGGGGGAGAGAGAAAGAGGGAGAGAGAGAGGAAGGAAGAGGGTAAGAGAGAGAGGGGGGGAAGAGAGAGAGGCAGAGAGAAAGAAAGAGAGAGGCAGAGAGAGAGAGAAAGAAGGAAGCAGAGGAAGAGAGAGACATAGAAACAGAGACAGAGACAGATACAGAGAGAGATAGAGACAGAGAGAGAGACAGAAACAGAGACAAAGAAAGAAAAAAAAGAAAAAAAGAAAAAAAAACATAAAAAGAAGAAAATAAAATACAACCCTGACAAGCACAGACACAAAACATACATCGTAGCTGATTAATACCATCCACTTTTTTCCTGTCCCCGACTTACAGTGCTTTGTGACATGCGAACTATAATAATACAATAATCATATACTTCCTTAGACAGTAAGGAGTACTGGCGACCGACGGTTACTTTTCCTAATGCACGCGATCTGGGCTTTACCTACGAGGTCACCTGTCACTCAGAGGGAAGCTTGGGGAGAGATAAGGAGATGAGAGTGGGAGAGGGTATAGAAAAGGGGGGAGGGGAGAGGGGGAGAGGGGAAGGGGGAGGGAGAGGGAGGAGGGAGGGAGAGTGGGAAAGGAGAAAGAGAGTAAGGGAGGGAAGAAAATGGAAAGAGAGACGGGGAGATGGATATAGAGAGATAAGTGAGAGAGAGAGAGAGGGAGAGAGAGAGAGAGAGAGAGAGAGAGAGCGAGAGAGAGAGAGAGAGAGAAAGAGACAGACAGACAGACAGACAGAAACAGAAGGGAAAGAGAGAGAGGAGGGTATGATAAAAAGAGAGACGGAGAGAAGGAAAGAGGGAGAAATAGAAATAAGGCAGAAGAGATAGAGAGGGACACATAATGAGAGATGATGGAGAAAGAGAGAGAGGGAGAGAGAGAAGGAGAGAGAGAGAGAGAGAGAGAGAGAGAGAGAAAGAGAGAGAGAGAAAGATAGAGAGAAAGAGAGAGAGGGAGAGAGAGAGAGAGAGAGAGAGAGAGAAAGAAAGAAAGAGAGAAACTGAGAAAGAGGGAGACACAATATGAGGATATAGATAAAGGAAGAGAAAGCGAAAGAGAGATAAACAAATAAACAGACACAATACAGTAAAAAATAAAAAAGATAAAATACATAAACATAAAACACGCCATTCTTTATTCCATGCAGTACACTGAAATCACTACCGATTTAATATCAAAATAATTATTTATTCACCGTAATAAAATATTCA
>NW_028234406.1:38722757-38727757 GCF_977035675.1 Penaeus japonicus
GAAATGCGAGAGAAAATAGGGACAGCCCTGACAGCGACAGGAGGAAGAGAGAGACTTCAGGCAGAAATGTGAAGCAGCTGAACCAGTCACGTGACCGGCCGTGTTCACACGTATGTATGTACGTACATATAATTACTTGCGCACATGTATGTATTCGCGATAGTAGTGATCTAAACACTTGTACTTAAGACATAGAATTTTAAAATAATTTTGTTTGTGCTTGAGTGTGTATTACAACTTTTAAAAAATTGTAAAATTCTTTCGCTATAGCACAATCCCCTTTTCCAAGGAATGAATTCATAAAAACTTAGTATGTTTAAACTACCGCCCAAATTACATTAGACAAAACATTTTAGGCTAGTGACCGCTGCGTAAAATCACATCGGCAGGGTTGGTATCCGTGACTTCAATGTGGCGGTGTGTGATCTGAACATGTACACATGTTCAAGATATATTAAATTTCTGTAGATGCGCAAAAAATGGTTACTAGGAAGGAACAAAGCATTTTTGCTTGATATCGTTATGTTAGGAACTGATATCCGATCCCGTAGTTATCATAAGTTTACGGCCGCGAGTTTTATACAAGCAGATGGATTTTTTACTTGTGTCTCTTATGTATATATGACAATATATTTAAGTCATAGTAAAACAATAACCAAATCAACAAGCTAGCAATGTATTCCTGTGCATTGCTAGTGAATAAAGTCTACGCAATTTTCCTCCTGATGCTTTACTGTTAGATTTATTTCCTTTTGAATCACTTATTCCACTTTTATCAACATTCTCTTCTCTATCTCTTCCTTTCTCCTTCCTCGGTCGCATCTCTTCCCCTCTTTTTTTATTTATTCTCCTAGTTTCATCTCTTCCATTTTCTTCTTCCATCCATTTTCTTCTTCTCATCGCATCTCATCTCTCTTCATCTCTTCTTCTCCCAATCACGCATCTCTCTTTTTCTCTTATTTTCTTCTTCTTCTCCCTCCCTTCTCTTCCCCATCTCCTCTTCCATTCGCATGTCTTTCTCTTCGTGTTTCATCTTCCAATCTTCTCCTCTTACTTTTTTTTTATCCCAATCTCATCTCTCCTCCTTTCTCTACCTTTCTCCTCTCCCTATCGAACTTCCTTCTTTCTTTCCATTTCTCTTCTCCCTCCCCCCTTCCAATCGCATATCATTATCTTCCTTTCCCCCTCTTCCTTTCTCCTCCCCTCTCTTTTTTTTCCCTCTAATTTTCCTTCGCATCCTCTCCATCTACCCTATCTTCCCCCTAGTGATGGGCGGGGGGAGGGGGAGGGGGGAAGGGGGGTAAAGGTTTCAGGGTTGTCAAGTTTAATGATGAGTTTTAATCTGCAGAAAATGGTTGGTTGTGGTTAGGTTGACTGTCAAGCGGATGTGGTGTGTGTGTGTGTGTGTGTGTGTTTGTGTGTTTGTGCTTGTGTGCGTGTATGTATGAGTGTGTGTGTGTGTGTGTGTGTGTGTGTGTGTAGAGGAATGAGTGTGTCTGGTTGTGTGTTTGTGTATGTCTATGTGTTGTCTGGTTGCGTGTTTGTGTATGTGTATGTGTGTGCCTATGTGTGTGTGTGTGTGTGTCTGTGGATGTATGTATGCTTTTGTTTATTTTCAACTTTTGAAAATGTGTGGTTCTTTGTTCTTACTGTTATTTTCATAAAATATTATATTTTGGTGTCCATGTTCCTGTCACTGTCGTTAATGTTAAGTTGTGTCATGATGTGAAAAAACACGTGCTTGCTTTATGTTGATGTGCATATTTTATGCCTGTCTGCCTGATGTAAACGCATTTATCTAAATAGAAGTTATGCGTATGTGCAGTAGATATATATATGCGCACAATGTATATATAAATGTGCACATATGTGTACGTGTGTGTACGTGTGTGTGTGTGTGTGTAGTAACTCGGGGAATGAAGGTGTCAAGCTGATTCTCGCTCGACCGTAAATGACCCTCCGACACCCCTTCCCCCCTCCCCTTCCCCCCTCCCCTTCCTGCTCCCTGCACCCCACCCCCCTTCCTGCTCCCTCTACACCCCTCCCCCCTCTCCATCCCACCTCCCGTTCCCTGCCTCTCGCTACCCTTCCTTCCTTCCTTCCTTCCTTCCTTCTTTTGCATTATTTTCCTCGCACATTTTCTGGTCTTCATTTTAATCATTGCTTCTGCCTCTCTGTTCATTCCTTATTGCAATGCGGAAGATTAACTCAGCTAATATTTCTCATCTTCTTCCTACTTGCATTCGTCATCTTTCTTTTCGTACATATACATTTTCTCCTCTTCCTTCCCTTCCTCTTCCCCGTTTCTTTTCCTTCTCCCTTTCCTTCCTATTCCTCCTTCCTCCTCCTTCCTCCCTCCTCCCTCCTCCCTTAAAATCCTCATGCTCATCATCATTTTTATCCTCACCCTCTTCCTCATCCTCATCCTTCTTCTACTCCTCCCTCCTCCCTCCTCCCTCTACATCCTCATCTTCCTCATCCTCATCCACATCCTCTTTATCGCCATCATCACCATCCTCCATCACATCCTCAGAATCATACTCTTCCTCATAGGATATTTGTGACACGTTGCATGAGGGCGAAAAATCCCTAGACTCTTTCAGGGGGCTAGATGTGGAATAGTACATTAATAATCGCTTTTATGTGAGGTAGGAAACATGTACTCACATAAAGTACACTGTACTAACCAGATAAAAGTACACTGTTCTTATCCAGTGAAATATACATAGACTGACCCAGTGTACTCGGTCTTCGCAGTACACTTGATAAAGTACACATTCATGAGACTAATGTGCCTACTCGATGCAGTATACACAGACTCGTCCAATATACACAGTTCGAAGTACACACACACACACACACACACACACACACACACACACACACACACACACACACACACACACACACACACACACACAAACCCAGCGTACCCACTCTTCCCCATACACATAGACTGATGAAGCTCGACGAAGTACACACACACACACACACACACACACACACACACACACACACACACACACACACAAACCCAGCGTACCCACTCTACCCCATACACATAGACTGATGAAGCTCGACAAAGTACACACACAGACTAGTCCAATGGCTAGTCTAGTTTTAAAAGAGAAAAAGAGAGAGAGAAAAAAAAACTTTTGTTCAATGACACAGACAGGCGTTTAGGTATAATCTGACCTGAGACATGTATGTGATCCGACGTGAACAGAACATAGGAGAGGGATTCCAGAATGTGCTCGAGCCATGGGCGGGAGAAAAGCAGGAAGGATGGCTCAGTCCCTAACACCTTTCTTCTTCTTCTTCTTCTTCTTCTTCTTCTTCTTTTCTTCTCCTTCTCCTTCTCCTTCTCCTTCTTCTTCTTCTTCTTTTTCTGCTTCATCTTATTCTTTTTGTTCTTCCCCTCCTTCTTTTTTTTCATCTGCTCCTTCTTTTTTTCTCTTTGTCTTTTTCTTTCTTTTTTTCTTCTTCTTCTTCTTCTCCTTCTTCTCCTTTTTCTTTTTCTCCTTCTTCTTCTTACCCTTCTGATTATTTTCCCTCTTCTTTCTCTTCTTTTTCTTTTTCTATTTCTTTCTTCTTTATTCTTCTTTTTTCTCCTTCCCTTTCTTCTTCTCCTTCTTCTTTTCCTTCATCTTCTTTTTTCTTTTTATTTTACTTTTTTCTCCTTTTTTTCTTCTTTCCCTTCTTTTATTTCTCTTCCCCATCTTCCTCCTCCTCCTCCTCATCCTTCTTCTTTTTCTTCTTCTACCTCTTTCTCTTCTTCTTCTTCTTCTTCTTCTTCTTCTTCCTCTTCCTCTTCTTCTTCTTCTTCTTCTTCTTCTTCCTCTTCTTCTTCTTCTTCTTTTCATCCTCTCTTTCCTTCTCCATCTCCTCTTCCTCTTCTGTCATGTTATTATCTTTCCTCTCCTTTATTCTTCTCCTTTTTTTCTTTCTTTTTTCTCTCTTTTTTCATCGTCCTCTTCGTCCCCCTCTTTTAATTTTCATTTTCCCTTTTTTCTCTATCCTTAATCTTAATCTTCCTTCTGTATGGCTTTACCCTCCTCTTTTTCGTCTTCCTACTTTGGTCCTTTCCTCTCTTTCTCTTTCATATTCCTCATCGTCCCTCCTCTCCCTTCTTCATCCACTCCATCCTCTTCTCTTCTCCTCAATCTCCCTCTCCTATCTCCTATTCTCGTTACATCCTCCCTCTTGATTCTTCTCATTCCCGCTCCCTCCTTCTCTTCCTCTTCAATACCCCTCCTCCTCCCTACTCTATCCATCTTCCTACCTCTTCACTCCTCCTCCCTTATCCCACTTCCCTCCTCCACCTCCTCCCTCCTTCCCCTACTTCCTACTCTATTCTCCCTCCTTTCCCTTCCTCCCTCCCTGTCACCCCCTTCACCCCACCTCCCTCCCTGTCACCCCCATCAACCCCCCATCCCCTCCCCTCCCCTTCCCTCTAACACCCCTTCACCCCACCTCCCTCCCTGTCACCCCCATCAACCCCCTCCCCTCCTCTCTAACCCCCCATCATCCCCCCCTCCCCTTTCCTCTAACCCCCATCAACCCCCCTCCCCTCCCTGTCACCCCCATCAACCCCCCTCCCCTCCCCTCCCCCCATCCAACCTCCCATCAACCCCTCCCCCCCTCCCCTTCCCTTTCACCCCCTTCAACCCCTGACGGTCGAGGACGCACACAATGCCGACCACCCGGTCAAGGGCCCTCCATCCCACTGGCCCTTTTGTGATTCCGCCGCGCTATCGTCTCCAGCATCACCGCCGCTAACTACATACACACCCCTTGTTATCGTTCTCACCACTTATTCCGCCATGTTTCTCTCTCTCTCACTCTCTCTCTCTCTCTCTCTTTCTTTCTCTCTCTCTCTCTCTCTATCTATCTATCTATCTGCCTCTCTCTTTCTTTCTTTCTCTCTCTCTTTCTCTCTCTCGATCTTTCTTTCTCTCTCTCTCTCTTTCTCTTTCTCTTTCTCTCTCTCTCTCTCTCTC
>NW_028234406.1:38742757-38747757 GCF_977035675.1 Penaeus japonicus
TGTGTGTGTGTAGTGGTCTGTGTTTGTGTGTATTTGTATTTACACCCTACATATGCTTGTGCATTGGCAAAGATAAATAAAGTCATCCCAAACTTACGAAACAGAAATATGAACCCAAAAACGAACCCATGAAAACAAAACAACTTTAAAACCCTAACGTATACCAGGTGTTCCTCCTCCCTCTCTCGCCTGACAATGCACGATGAGTAATGAGTATGCAAAATACTCGTGTTTACAAAGACTTCATTCATAAGTTGACGAGGCAGGGAGGTAATCCAGCTGGTGGAGTAAGTACGCGTCACCAGCTGTATATTGCTTCTCCCTCAAAGTGTGTTGATCTTTTGGGTGTTATCTTTATTGATGGCATGTTCTCTGTTCTTCTTGTTGTTGTCAGAACTAGTGTTATTTCTTGTTGCAATTATCTTAGTATTGTTCTTGTTTTTGTAGGTACTGTGATTTTCTTTCATATCATTTTTATCTGGGTAGTAATAGCAGTATCAATATTATCATTATTATTATTATCTCTATTGCCATCATTGTTATTATGATCATTATTATTATCATCAATGTTACTATCATTACTCACATTGTTGTTATGTTATCATTATCATCATCATGTTTGTTAGCATTATTATTCTTAATATTGTTATCATTATTGTTGCTATAATTAACATTACTATTGCCATTGCTATTATAACTGTTATCATTGATATTATTATCATTATTATTGTTATCATTATCATTATCTTTTTTACCATTATCATCTTCCTAATTATCATTATTGTCACGAGCATTATCATCCTTATTATCATTATCACTATGATTATTATCATTTTTAACATTAGTATCATTAGCATTGATATCATTATTGTCATCATCATCATCATTAACATTATATCATCATCATCATTAACGGAAAGTTGTACATGCAAGAGATATTTTTTTATTTCTTCTTCTACTTCTTTTCTTTTCTTACTAAGACATGATGGTTCACAAAATGTAATATCATTGCAGCAAATGAGTTAACCGAAATTGAGATTCCAATGAATATAAACGCCATTTTAGTTTTTTTTATTTTATTTTATTTTCACTGGAAAAATACTGGTTGTTGTTACGCGTGTTGTGTGCAACTGTGAAAATCCAAAAGCTTAGTTCTATAAAAATGATGTTAATAATTCATAATGATAAAAGTGATAATGATGATAATGATAATAATGTCAATAATAATGATTATGATTGTAATGATGATAATCAACAATAATGATGATAATGATAATAATAATAATGAATACGTAATATGACAACAACAATGATCAAAACAAAAATGTTAATGATAAGTAATAATAATAATAATGATAAATAAGTAGATAGATAGATAGATAGATATAAAAAAAAAAGATAAAATGTCACTTCAGGATCAATTACAAAGGAGTAATGGTTCCCTTTCCTAAGAACATCTCCAACGGCCACCCCTTGCGCCGGTAACTCGAGAACAAAAAGGAACGCGAAACATACAAATTTGAACGCCTCCTTCCATGAACACATTTGAACGCGGCCACAGGACACTGACAGGCCGAAGAAATCTGACCCGGCATTTAGTCTCCCGCACACACTCCTCTGACGCCTTCATGCTAAAGATGGCTGGATTTTTTCTGGACTGACTGGTTCTAGATCGTCTTTTTTTCGTTTCTTTTTTTTCGTTTCTTTTTTCGTTTTTCTTATCATGTGATCTTACGACCCTATCCGACCCTCTTTCTTTCTTTCTTTCTTTCTCTTTCTCTTTCTTTCTTTCTCTTTTTCTTTCTTTCTTTCTCTCTCTCTCTTTCTTTCTCTCTCTCTCTCTCTCTCTCTCTCTCTCTCTCTCTCTCTCTCTCTCTCTCTCTCTCTCTCTCTCTCTCTCTCTCTCTCTCTCTCTCTCACATCCTTCTCCCCATCTCACGCCTACCCTTTCCCCCAACCTTCTTCCTCCTCCTCCTCCTTCTTCATCCCTTTCTACTTTTCACTCGTTACTCACGTCAGTCTTCCTCATTCTCCCCTTTCTCCTTACTCTCCCCTCCTCTTTATTCTCCTCTCACTCTTCACCTCATAACCCCCCCCCCCCCCCGAACCTCACCAGCAGCTGTGGCCGTCATGGCGAACGTTGGCACTATGATTTATAACACTTGTCACCACACACGTAATTGCAGGCCTATGACTGATCATTATAACTTTCTTTTTTACTTATATATGTTCGTATTGATTACATTTTTTTTTCATCTATCTTTGTTCTTTATTTTAGATTTTTTATATATATTTGATTTCCATTTTTTATTTATTTTTTTCTTTTTGAAAATGAATCCTCCAATTTGTTAATCATGTAGTTTTTATATTATGCATAAACATACATATACTTTTCCAATGAATATGATATTTTGTACAAATGGAATATGAATATGAGTATATGTGAATTGAAATAACTATGTTTACGTGTATATTCTGCATGTGTGTATTATTGTGTGTGTACATTCATGTATGTATAAATATGTACACAGTTGTGTGTATGCTTGCATGTATATATTCATTGATGTATACTGCATGTGCAAATACAGTATACATTTGATATGTTATATTTATCTGTGAAGGTGTATTTGTTAACGAAAGTCAATTAAGACAACATTAATGATAACGATAATAATCATTCTAATTATAGTCTAAACTGATTAGTAAAGACAATAACAACATTTAGGATAATGATGATAGAAGTATCATTCTAATAATGCATTCACAACATCTTTAATTTGATTCCTAATTATAAGTAGCGTTATTTTTGTTGCTATGATTATCATCATTATCGTTATAATTCTCATCACCGTCCTTATAATTAACATTTGGTATTTTTTGTCATTACTATCATTATTGTCTGATGTCATAGTTAGCACGATTATGATAACTAATATCATTGTCACTGATATTATTATTATCATTATTGTTATTACTGTCAATTACCATCAATATTACCATCATTATTGTCATTACTAGTAGTTGTAGTAGCAGTAATAGTAATATTAGTTGTCCTTATGATTGTAGCAGTATTTTTATTATCGTCATTTCCATTACTATCATCATCATCACGATTGTTATTGGCACTATTATCCTTATCATGAATTTCATCATCATTAATATCATCATCATCATCATCATTAATATCATCGTCATCATCGTCATTAATATCGCTTCTCGTTCTTCACATTTTTTCATGTTATCGGCTTCTATAATCACCTTTTTCATTATTTTTTCCGGTCATCTTTCTCTCCTTATTCTAAATCATCTTAATCCCTTTCTTTTTCTTTTCTTTTCTTTTTTGTCCTTATCTTCTTTTTTATGTTCTCGGTTTTCCCCAACTCTTTGTTTGTTTGTCCGTTTGTTTGTTGCATCTTACTCCTCTCTTTCTTTTTTCTTATCTTCTAAGATTTTTGTTTTGTTTTGTTTTGTTTTGTATACTTGTGTCCTTTCATTTATCTTCTTTGTTTAACTCTTTCACTTATTGCTTCCTCTCTTTGCCTCATCTCTTTCTCTCTCTCTCTTTTCCTCTCTCATTCTTTCTCTCTATTTCTCTACATATATCTCTCTCTCGCTCTCTCATTCTTTTTCTCTCTCTCTCTCTCTCTCTCTCTCTCTCTCTCTCTCTCTCTCTCTCTCTCTCTCTCTCTCTCTTTCTGTCTACCCTTCTCTCTATCTCTTCTTCTCTCTCTCTTTCACTCTCTCTCTCTTTCTTTCTCTCTTTCTCTCTCTCTCTCCCTCTCGCTTTCCCTCTCTCTCTCTCTCTCTCTCTCTCTCTCTCTCTCTCTCTCTCTCTCTCTCTCTCTCTCTCTCTCTTTCTCTCTCTCTCTCTATCTATCTATCTATCTATCTTTCTTTCTTTCTCTCTTTCTTTCTCCTTCTATCTATCTTTTCCTCTTCTCTCCCCCTCCTACCTAAAATCCTCCCCCTCCCCCTCTCCCCTCCTCCCCCCTCCTCCCCCTCTCCCCTTCTCCCCCTTCCCCCCCTCCCCCAAAAGCAGTCAATATTCATCATGGACTCATCATCCGAAGCCTTATATCATTCTTCGTCTGTGTGATTCATGCTAGCGGCCTGCTGACAGTCCAGCCTCGTTTGTCACTGTCAGGAAGAGTCAGTGTCGCCAAGGCCCCAGACGGGGGACTTGGAGGCGGTGCTGGCGGCGGTGGGTGGGGTGGGGTGAGGGGTTGAGGGGGTTGGTTGGTTTGGGTGGGGTTAGGGGTTGAGGGGGTTGGTTGGTTGGGGTGGGTGACAGTGGGTGGGGTGAGGGGTTGAGTGGGTTGGGGTGGGTGAGGGGTTGAGTGGGTTGGGTGGGGTGAGGGGTTGAGGAGGTTGGAGTGGGGTGGGTGGGCTGAGGAGATGGTTGGGTGTTTGGGGTGGGGGGTTGGAGTGGGGTGGGTGGGGTGAGGAGATGGTGGGTTGGAGTGGGGTGGGTGGGGTGAGGGGTTGAGGAGGTTGGGGTGGGTGAGGTTGACTGGGTTGGAGTGGGGTGGGTGACGGTAGGTGGGGTTAGGTTGAGGAGGTTGGAGTGGGGTGGGTGGGCTGAGGAGATGGTGGGGTGTGTGGGCAGAGGGGTTGAGGAGGTTGGTGGGTGGGGTGAGGGGTTGAGGACGTTGGTGGGTGGGATGAGGGGTTGAGATGATGGTGGGATGGATGGGATAGAGTGGGTTGGAGTGGGGTGTTTGAGGTGACGAGTTGATAGGAAGGGAGGGTTGAGTGGGTCGAGAAATAATAGTAATGGGTTGAGGTGACGGTGGCAAAGTGGGGTTTGAGTGGGCTGAGGTGAGGATAAGAGATGGGCGTTTATGGTGGAATAGGCTGTGATGGCGGTGGGCAGTGGGCTCGGTATGAAAGGTGGATCTGAGGAGAGGTGGGCTGAAGGGTGGGTTAGTGTGAAGCGGGTATGACAAAAGGACTTTTAATGTGGGGGGAATGGGAGGTGGGGGGTAGGGTATCTCACAACC
>NW_028234406.1:38755257-38757757 GCF_977035675.1 Penaeus japonicus
ACGGGTCGATACACCTAAGATATCATCCCTGGTCTCGCCGTCTTTGACTTCCAGCAGTCTTTTATCTTTTAGCAAGACATGTTAATGCCGCGTCTTTGTTGCGAGGTCTGAAGCCTTCCATATACGGCAGAGACGCCTACTTACCTGCCAAGTCGTGTCATCTGGTGTTAACGAATTCCCAGTGACATTTAAGAGCTCATTTGTCTATGTAAAAGTTCCAAGCAATAAGTCTGACAAGCAAGCTTTTTTCCGGGTGTCGGATTAGGGCCAACATGTACATCGCTCTCGTGTTCTCCTCGCTATTAACCAGAAATATGATGATATCAAATAGGTACCACCCTTCACGCTCCCACAAAGGCCTCTCAGTTTGAAGCCGCACGCATTTTATACCTCACTTGTTTCACTCCTGTGTGCTCCGACATGGTTCAAATGCGTTCGCTCAGAGACTGCACAAACGAGGATTTTGTGACCGGAATCGCGTCGTAATCTGGGATGAAATATTTTGGGATGGGTAGAGATTTACAGAATGTGATGAATAATGAGATTGCCAACCACATAGTGAGCGCGTCAGTCAGTTGTCAACGCGGCGTGGTGGGGCTGCCAGGATCTCACTGGTGCGCCTCCCCCCTGTCTGCCGCCCGGCCCACCTACACATCGCGGCCGCGTCAGGAGCTCCTCGCCAGCAGGCAGCTCTGCACGTCCGCACCAGTCTTGCCACGGAATGAATAATGTAATCCCATAATATCGTGTAAAATGCCCGCGGGTGAGGTTTCACAGCGTGCGCACACCGAGTCTCTTTTGTTATCGGCGGTTGCGCCTCGGGGCCGCTGGGTGGCGCACAAAGGGACGGTGGCCGTCATTAGGGAGGATCGGTTAACCGGAGCTTTTTGTCGTCGCCGGCCACAAAGACACGGCGCTGCGCTGTAATTTTAGGCTTACACTCAGATCAGAATCCCTAAAAACCTCACCCTCTTCGCGAAATATATATCTCGCTGGAACAGATGCTGGCGCGAAGGCTTCCTCCTGCTCCGTGGGAACGCGTCTTCGCTTTTGGCGCTACTCCGACGCTTCATTTGTTTGTTACATGTTTTCCGAACCTTTTTTGTCATGTCGTTTTGGAAATTATGACGATTGGTGGAATTACATTCTATCAGCTTTACGTACTGAAGGTGCGATTGAGCAGGTGTACGGCAGCCTAACGGTAGCTTAACGGTATTCCGTACAGGGAGACGCATTTACGTTTTTGCTTATATAAACAGTCAACATTCTCTCTCTCTCTCTCTCTCTCTCTCTCCCTCTCTCTCTCTCTCTCTCTCTCTCTCTCTCTCTCTCTCTCTCTCTCTCTCTCTCTCTCTCTCTCTCTCTCTCTCTCTCTCTCTCTCTCTCCTTTCTCTCTCTCTCCTTTCTCTCTCTCCTCTCTCTCCCTTCTCTCTCCTTCTCTCTCTCTCTCTCCTTCTCTCTCTCTCTCTCTCTCTCTCTCTCTCTCTCTCTCTCTCTCTCTCCTTCTCTCTCTCCTCCTCTCTCCCTCTCTCTCTCTCTCTCTTCTCCCCTTCTCTCTCTCTCTCTCTCTCTCTCTCTCTCTCTCTCTCTCTCTCTCTCTCTCTCTCTCTCTCTCTCTCTCTCTCTCTCTCTCTCTCTCTCTCTCTCTCTCTCGCCCCCCCCTTCTCTCTCTCTAATCTAAAGTAATATATCCAATGTAGTCGATAATTCAGGAATATTCGAGCTCACCCGAGTCTTTTGTTTGATGATGATGAAGATAAAAAGAAAAAAAAATGGCATATTGATATCTCGCTCTCTTTTGTCGGAGGCGGAGTCCGACCTGCGCCCTCCCAGGCTATATTAATGGCACGGCCGAGACATTCTTCTCCCGGGTATTAAAAGCGAAAATACGAGACTCATTCTAGCCATGCATTCTACCCTTCAGTGTGTCCTTCCGCCTGATGGTTATTCAATGCAGGCTCGATAACAGGGTCGTAAAAGTCGATGCCAACAATCGCGGTGTCACGGTTGGCGAGTTAGTGCAGTTACCCCCTTCACGACGCTCGGCTCGATCTTCCCTGCGCCACGGCTCGAAGGAAGGTACTTAGTGCTTCTTTAGATGACGTGGATGGTTTGTGGTTGGTGGTGGTTTGTTTGTTTCTTTGATGTGGTTAGTGGTGGTTTGTTTGTATCTTAGGTGACGTGGATGGTTTGTGGTTGGTGGTGGGTTCGTAGTTTCTTTGATGATGTGGTTAGTGGTGGTTTGTTCGTTTCTTTGATGTGGTTAGTGGTGGTTTGTTTGTATCTTAGATGACGTGGATGGTTTGTGGTTGGTGGTGGGGTGTTCGTTTCTTTGATGATGTGGTTAGTGGTGGTTTGTTTGTTTCTTTGATGTGGTTAGTGGTGGTTTGTTAGTCTCTTAGATGACTTGGATGGTTTGTGGTTAGTGGTGGGTTGGTAGTTTCTTGATGACGTGGTTAGTGGTGGTTTGTTTGTATCTTGATGATGTGGTTAGTGGTGG
>NW_028234406.1:38765257-38767757 GCF_977035675.1 Penaeus japonicus
AGAGACAGAGAGAGAAAGAAAGAGAGATAGATAGATAGAGAGAGAGAGAGAGAGTCAGACAAGCATAAGAGTAGAGACAATGATATACACACCGTTACCCTGCCACTATCACCACGATGATCAATGTTGCCTTTATCACTGGAATCGACGAAGCACAAACAAATAAAGAAACAAAAACATTTTTTGGGAGGATATTGCAATATATGCATTTGTTTCCACTTCAGATTGAAAGATTATGCGTTTTTATAATCTTTATCATACCGAATATGCATGCTGACCATTGTTTGGCCTTGCGTTCAAATCAGTTTTATCAAATCAGTTACACACATTCGACACGTCCAAAAAATCAACATGTAAATGCAACGTTCCCTTTGCAAAAATGACCACTCACTCTCACCCCTCCCCATCCTCCCTATCCATCCCTTCCCTCCCCATCCTCCCTATCCACCCCTTCCCTCCCCATCCTCCCTATCCATCCCTCCCCTCCCCATCCATCGCTCCCGTCCCCCTTTCATCCCCATTCTCCCTCTTCCCACTCCCTCTCCCTCCCTCCACTATTCCCCACTATTCCCCACTCTCTATTTACCCCTCCCCCACTCCCCCTCCATCCCTCCCCCCTTCCCCCTCCCCCCTCCCCAAGCCACCTCCTTCCCTCCCCTTCCCCTACTACAAATTCACACTTCCATAACAACATAGCAACATACCCTACAACATAATCAAACCCAGACTACGCGGATCCCTCGCCAAAATCACTCAGCAAAATCCCTCTCTTGTCCCTCTCTTGTCCCTCTCCGAGCCGCAATCCCACCCGAAGCGAGCGAAATCCCTCGGCCATAAAAGCACAGGCGAGCGTCCCTCCAGCAGCAGTGGGGCCGCGACCCTCTCAGTGGGAGGGTGACGTCTGCTCGCTGATAATGTCACTGTCGGGCCCGTCTGTCGAGTCCGGGAAACTGCGGTCGGCCTGGAGTGACGGGAGGGGAGGAGGGGGTAGGGGGAAGGGGAAGAGGGGGATAGGGATTAGTGAGAGGGGACGTGGGTGGAGAGGGAGGGGGAAGAGGGGCACAGGGAGAGAAGCTAAAACGAGGCGAAGATGTTTGTTAAAAGGGGATAAAGTAAGGGATCGAAGTGTCCAGGGAGAAGGGGAGATAAATGGAGAGGAAGATGTTTATTTTTTAAAGAAAAAGTAAGCACCCTGCACAGCGTGTGATTCAAACATGCTCGAAGACATTAAATTCAGAAAAAAAATTGCGTGTATAAAAATGAGTCGTAGGGAATAAAAATACGAATCTCAAAAAAAAAATATAAAAAGTCTTTAAAACCCGAGAAAATGCTTTTAAAAAAACAGAAAAAAATAAGACATGATTCCTTTCCCCTGAAATTCTGCAACAGGTCCCCCCATCCCCCACCCTCATCCCCCGTCCCCTCCCCCTTGCCTCCTCCTTGGCCTGACTTGCACGTTCGCATCAGTCTTCCTTTGCATCGCTTCAACACCTGCTCGTGAAGTAAGACCTCGACACCGTCCCTGCTGGAGACCCTTCAAGGACGAGCTTGTGACTCAGACCTCGCTTTGCTTCTTCTGAGTGATGTTGAATCATCAAGATCTAGGTGTTCATTTACTACACATGTTATCGACGACATGAATCCATCATCATAGCCTCAAATGTTGCTGGAAATGAACCATTATAGTAAACATCAAACATTTTATGATTTGTTTCTAAAGCTTTGATACCAAGACCAAACTCCACACCAACACGTGCCTCTCACTTCCCTCCGTCACTCCAGTGGGAATGCCAGCGCCAAAACAGCTGATGTTTATTTACTTACATAAAAATAATGATAAACAATGAATATATCATACACACACACAAATATTAAACAAATCAAAAAGACATAATATTGTTACATGGCCGTACATACAGCACCAGCGGATCATAAAACATGACAAGAAAATGGCATAAAACCAAATTAAACACAGCAGGACGACAAGCAGTATCATAAACCCAGATAAAAGCAGCTACCCACGCAATCGGTCGTGCAATCTCCCTGCCCTACTTCCCTCGGACACCTCCGCTTTGGGTACACGATGGCATGACTTATACATAGGGCAGAGACCATCACCCATGCAGAGAGCCGTGTGACCTGCCTTCTACAAACACCGGAAAGGGTCGCCGCGTCCGCATAACAGATGAGTCGCTTCACACCTGCTGGGCTCTATAAAGTACTCCGGAATCTTCTGACCAGCCACGAAGGGGGAGAGCTGGAACGCTAGATATTACTTGTTTTAGGGTTTTTTATTCGTCTCTTTTTTTTTAATATAGCCAATATCAGGTATAGATTATTTAGATCCTGTTTGGAATTGCAAATCTAGCTATGTAATACAAGATCGCCGCATTTTAAAACGCAATTTCCAACAGTTTGTTCCTTGCCTTTGAAATCGGTAGTCAAACCTTATTCATATTTGTTTAGGATTAGTACCATGCGATTCAGAGGAAAGCTTCGC
>NW_028234406.1:38782757-38785257 GCF_977035675.1 Penaeus japonicus
GAGAGAGACAGACAAAGAGACAGACAGACAAAGAGAGGAAAGAGAATATAAGGGAGGAAGAAGAAACAGTACAGAAGTAAACAACTCACCAGAAAAAAAGACAGACAACGAAAAGAGAACGAGAGAACAGAGAACCAAGAGAGGAAGTGAGAGACATTGACAACAAAAAGTCATGAATTGCCAAACCATGTGTGAAATAATTCATTGAATCGGCAGCTGATTAAACTGCCACACAAATTATAAGGTGACGGAGTCTGCCCGCATTCAAGTGGCATGGAGTTCCGGCATGTGAAATTCATGTTAGATTCATGTTAAATTTGTTACCAGAAGTGATGAGCATTTGGCATTCCTTCGGCAGAGAAAAGGGGACAGTGGAAAAGGGAGAAGGAGAATGGGGAAGGATAAAGAGATGGAGTATAGGGAAGAGGGAAGATCGGAGGCAGAGAGAACAGCACGTGACATAAAAAAGAAACGTTATTATTATCATTATCATTGTGATCATTATCATTGTCATTGATATTGTTATATTATCATTATCATTATCACCATTACTGTTATTATTATCTGATTGTGTTTTTGCTACTCTTATCATCATCATTAACACAGTTATTATAATAATAATTGTTATCATGATTATATTAATGATAATGATAACTGCCCTTTTTTCTTTGTATTTCCATTGTTTTTTTTCTGATAAATACAATAGGCTCTTGCATTCCTTTCCCACAGTTAGGCCACATATAATATATCTGATGTATTTTCAGCAAACACGGGATCCTGTCATTCAAAAAGAGAAGACTTGGAATGCCAAAGTAGGAGGAAGATGGAGACAAGAAAATCGATAATAAAGATAATAATAAATCAAAGACGACATCTCTTTGTTTGGAAGCCAAAGAGGTTCAGCTGGCAAGGGACCCGCAAGAGGCGGCCAGGGGCATTCAGGGACAGAAGAGGAAAGAGGGACCAAGGGGGGAGATGCATGAAGGGCATGGCCGATGGTCAAACCCACGTACGCTAAAAAGGGAGGAACTACGAGGGGAAACCACAAGGGGCCAGAGCCAAGGGATGCGACAGGGGCAGAAGCAACATCAACAGGTGTGCGGGAGTGCCAACAGCCACCCGGCGAGTACCCACGAGGCTGACACTGCCGCGTCGTCACCACGCCCCCGACCCGCCATTATAGCATTCTTCACTTTGATATACGGTTCGACAACGATCCCCATTACTTAATTTTGTCAACGGGATAAAACCCTTGTAAGAGGTTGTCTTTGTGCGCGCGCTTAACTCTCAAGATCCCGAAAAACATTGTGATTTTATCGGGTCCTGTCTTGCGGGTTGCGCTCCCCGCGTGCCTTTTGTTTTGTTTTTGCCTCACTCTCTTTTCTCTCTGCTGCCAAGAGGCTTAGAGATCGCCACTTACTTACCCAAATGGGGCCATAACTCTGGATAAATTTCTTCCCGAAGCCATTATCAAATTTCTGGCCGGAAACCCACAATCAATGTATAAGATTCCTGAGTTGCCAAAGTGGGGCTTGAGCAATAACAGATGTTGCAGATTGGAATGGATGTCCCGAGAATGCCACTGCTACGGGTTCCTGGGGTCGCCACGGCGTCTTAACGTGCCGACGAAAACAAACACTTGCAAAGCCTTGTTTTACCTCTTTCCTGTCTTATTTTATTTTTTATTTTTTTTCCTTTCTTCCTTTTTCTTCTTGTACATCCTTTAGCAAAAATTATGCCTCTCTTCTTTTTTTAATTCCTTTTCCATCATCTCCTTTTTTCAATTAATTCACGTCATTTTGTGGAGCGCCTTTCCTCTGTTACATCTAATTTATTGCGTGCCTTTTACCGCTGGCCTTTTAATCCGGCTTCCCCCTCCTTCCGACCCATTTCCGTCTTCGTAGCCATCACCAATTACCATCAGCAGTCTTATTTCTCACCCTCACGACACAAAAAGAAGAGGAGGGAGAGAGAGAAACAAGGATTTCCTTTTTCTATCTGTTTTGTACCTCTTTTTCTTCTCTATTCTTTCCCTGTTCTTTAGTCTTCTTTTACTCGTTTCTCTCCTTTTTATTTTTCCGTTTCCTCTTGCTGTCTCCCTTTTTTGCTTCTTTTTTATTTCTTCTTTCCTCTTAGTTACTCCCTCTCTTCTTTATTCTCATTCTCTTGCTTCTTCTTTTTCCTTTATCTTCCATTTCCCCCTTTCCTCCCCCCGCTCCTTTTCACCTCTACATTTCCTCATTTCTTCCCCTTCCTCTTCCTTCCTCACTCTTCCCCCTCCTCTCCTTCTCCCTTCTCTCTCCTTTTACCCCTTCCTTTTCCCTTCTCCTTTCCTCATCCTTCTCCCTCTTCCATCTCCTCCCTTTCCCCTTTCTCTTCCTCCTCCCATTCTTCTTCCCCCCCCCCCCATTCCTTTACCTCCTCCCCTTCCCTTTCCTCATCCTTCTCTCCTTTCCCCATTCTCCTTCTCCTCTTTCCCTCCTGTCCCATTCCTCCTCCT
>NW_028234406.1:38790257-38792757 GCF_977035675.1 Penaeus japonicus
CCTCTCCCTTCCCTTTCCCCTCCCTCTCTGCTCCCTCTCCCTTCCCTTTCCCCTCCCTCTCCGCTCCCTCTCCGCTCCCTCTCCGCTCCCTCTCCCTTCCCTTTCCCCTCCCTCTCTGCTCCCTCTCCGCTCCCTTTCCGCTCTCTTCTGTCCCGCTTCTCGCCCCCTTGTCTCTTTCTCATCTCATTTTCTTCTCCCTCTCCTACTATTCACGCTCTTCTCTCGTTCTCCTCTCCATCTCTTCTCCTCATCTTCTCGTTCTTCTCTCCCTCTCATCTCATACTCTTCTCTTTCTATTTCGCTTCTCCTCTCGTTTACCTCTCGCACTCCTCTCTCTCTCTTTTCCCTTTCTCTCGCTCTTCTCTCCTTCTGGTCTCGCCCTCTTCGTCCCCTCTCTCCCTCTCTCCTCTCCCTCTCTCCTCTCCCTCTCCTCTCTATTTCCTTCCCATTCCATCCTACTTCTTCCTTTCCTTTCCAGTATCATGTATCCTATTTTATTCATAAATCATATATCTTATTTTTATTTTCTCCTTCTCTCTTACCTCCCTCTCCACTCTCCACCCCTTCATTTTCGTACTTCATTTTTCGTTTTTTCTTCTCCGTGTGTGTCTTCTGATTTGATATTCATTACCTCTTTCTCATTATCTTTTTTTTCCGTCTGTTTTTCTATATTCCTTTTCGTTCTCCATCCCACCCACCGTCCCCATCCTCCTCTTACTTATAGTTTGCATTGCGTGTTGCAACATTCACTCATATTTCCTGCACATTTTGCTTCGTAAGTGCATTTTTTGTCTCTTTATAGTCATCATCATTTACATCATTTTTGTTGTTATTGATATTGCCCTTATCATCATTATCATCATATATGGAAATCATCATTTTTACTACTATTGTTTTTTGTTGTTTTTATTATTAGGATTATTACCATATTTATTGTTGCTGTCTGTATTTCAAGATTTATTGTTATTTTTATTGTTAATTTAGCCATTACAACCTACCGAGAAATTTATAATGTATTGCCCTGGTTTACTAGTTGGTTGATTGGTTAGGAAAAACATTATGCAAAAAGGTGTAGACGGAGTGTGGTGAAAATTTATGGGTGGGTTGGCCATGGCACATGATCTGACCGATTGGACTGTGGAAGTAAATGTGTTGTTTCTAGGGTTGTTTGAATAGAAAGCATATTATGAGGATAGATTCTGGTCAAATTTGGGGTAGATGGTGATAGGTTATAGGTAGATTTGTGGGTAAGTAAGTGAGTAGATTTTTCAGGTTATCTAAAGGTTGATAAATATAAATTGCTGTATTATTTTGGATAGATAAAGCCTGCTATCATTTTCATTGCTATTATTGTGATTGTTATTGTCATTATTAATACTATCTTTGTGATAATAATTGACATTATCATTACTATTTTTGTGATAATTATTGTCATTATCATTACTATTATAGCGATAATTATTGTCATTATCATTACTATTATAATCATTTTTTTGATTATCATCATCATTATTGTCATTAATACTATCATCATCATTTTGAATCTCCTTATCATTACTATTAGTATTAGTATCATAGTTACTATTGTTGTTATTACCATTATGAATATTACTGTAGCTTTTATCATTGTTATCCTAATTACCATCATCATCATTATTATAAATGCTATTATTATAATCATTTTTTCCATCATTATCATTATTTTGACCATGATCATCAGTATCATTATCACAATAATCATTACTACTATCATTACCATCATTATGTTTATCATCATTGCTGAAATCATTATCATTATCACAATCATTATCATTGTTACCATTATCATCATTTTAAAGGACTGTGCCGGATTACACGTTCTGCCGGACCAACGAAGGGGACATGAAATTAATCTGACCAACAGACTTTTTTCATCATCGATTCGAAGATGTGGTTGACAGGTGATTGATGACAGGCTGCCAGATTGGTGATGCTAATCATCCGATAATTGACGGGTTGATGATGCTAATTATTTGATAACTGACAGGTTGGTAATGATTATCATTCGAGGGCTGACAAGTTGATTGTTATTCGAAATACAACGAAGTTATTCAGATGTGTTAAAGGTTTGATATATATATATATATATATATATATATATATATATATATATATATATATATATATACAAAATATATGTATATATGTGTGTGTGTATACACACGCACACAGGCACACACACATACATACACACATATATATTTGTGTGTGTTTTATATATATATATATATATATATATATATATATATATATATATTTATATTTATATATACATATATATACATATTTATTTATTTATTTATTTATTTATGTGTGTATGTGTGTTTGTGTGTGTGTGTCCACTGCAGGACGTAGGCCTCTCTCTATCTTTTCCAGTCATTCTAGTCTTGTGATCTCCTGCGAAATTCGCTATTTCATCCCGCCATCTTGTCATTAGTCTTGCCCTTAGTCTCTTTGTGTC
>NW_028234406.1:38802757-38810257 GCF_977035675.1 Penaeus japonicus
GATCATTTCTATTGCAGGAACAGATGAGTTGCATTATCACCAGAATGCAATATCAGATCTGGTGCAGCTATCAAGTTACACTATTCGTGAAGATGACGAAAGATGATCTGCTAGTAGCTGTGATAAAGGGTGTCTGTTGCATAGCGTCAGCACCGAGGCTTAGCAGTCACGCAAATGAACTTCGAGAAGTATGCAAAGAACCTTTCATCTCACGGAAGTTTGGCTTCTTTTACGGGATTAATTCTTGCGTCCCCTTTTTCTTGCTGTAATCCTGTATGTTTACAGAAGGACTTAAAAAACTGCTTACAGGTGAAAAATCCTGTTGCAAATCTTTTTTGTTTACGGCTTAGTATGTGAAATATGAGGTGCTTTGTCCGTAGATTAAATCCAAAAAATCGGAACTATGTAGGCATTTTTGCAAATATGGATCAATGCAAAGTTATTGATGTAGTGTGATTTGTCATTTTTTACAACAGTACAAATCGCAGGAAACTGAAACCTGTATTCACAAACAAAGCTAAAATTTCAAGTTAAAACCGTAAAAATCTATAAAATATTTAACAGGTGAATGCAACAGTTTTAATCACCAACCTGCTTGATTCTCGTTGTTTCTCATTTTGCATTCAAAGCACGACTCCTTCTTACACTTCCCCACGAGCATCTTGCAGCAAACACTAAGTTCTCGCAATCTTGAAAATCAATTACAATTATTTTCTTAATACAAACATCTCTCATTGATTCATATTTTCACTGTCTAATTCTCGGAGCACATTTCAATTAACAACAACAATTAATAACAAAGACAAGAACTTTAACATCTCGGTCAGCTGTTAACGAAATCCGCAGGGAACACAAGGGCAGTGAGTTCTTAGTGTAAGTAGGCATGCACGACCAAGGAAGAGGCTGAGCTGAGCCTAGTGTTCAAAGCGGGTGATTATATCTAATTTCCTGGTCTCGACATCCTGGCGCAGTGCTAAGAAGATATTCATTAAAGTTCTGTGCTTACGTACGTGTTCTGTGTTCTCGATGTAACGAGGGCTGTGTTTATGTACGAACAGTCGTGTGTTGTAATGGCGACTTGTGTTTGATTTACGATGGGATAAATATCAGGGTTCTCAGTCGCATTTCAAGGTGATAATTATTTTGGGAGGGGGATTTAGATACTTTGTGACGTAGAGAAAGATTTATAGATAGCGTATGCAGCAGAGTCACATACTACGTAGCGGCTTTTGCAGACGGCGCGACAGCCAGAGTGGACCGTATCGGAGCGCAATGGTGCACGTGCTCGCGGCCTGTCGATGGCAGGAAATCAATGATAACAGAACCTCAATTTCTGTAGAAATCTCGGGTCTCCTTCGGTGAGAGGGAGGGGCGAATTCTGCGTGTGTGTGGGGGGGTGGGGGGAGAGAGAGGCTGAGATACCACGAGTCTCCTCCGTCCTCATTCAATAGAAAAGGAGTAATTTCATATCCTCTAGAAAGCTGGCAACATCTTTGAACAGCCAGGACCACCGTTGATCCCTCCAGACCTTTAAGGCTATTTGGACTACACTAAGGATTGTTCTTGAGTGCCACTATGTTAGGATCCTTCCTGACTACCAATACAAGGCTCATTCCAGATTCCCCCCCTAGAACGAGGCGCCCATCTTGGGAATCCCTAGGCACATGGACAAAATTTCCGAGTTCCGCCCACCGTAAAGGAAAGTTGAAATCTTCTCCCCCTGTGTAAAGTTTCCCTTGCAGTGCGGGAGGAGTGCCTTAGAAACCCCAGCCGGAACGCAGTCGATACTCTGGGAAAATCCCCCCACTCCCCCCACTCCCTATGCGTAGAAGAAATAGACAATCTAATTCGTGAAATGATAAACAGACGTTGTAGAAACCATCTGAGAATCTCCAGCACGTCGCGGCCATTAAAGAATCCTCCAGTAGGTAGTCAACATCCCCGAATTCCCCGAGCACGTAAAACCCATCGCAGAATCCCCTAACACGCAAGGGCTATCCTCACCCCCCCCCCCTTCCCCTCCTTCTATCCCCTCCCCTCCTTCTACCCTCCCTGCCCCCACCCCCAAGCACGTAAAGACCCTATGCGCTGCCAAGACCCGACAGAAGGGGAGGGGAGGGGGCGGGGGCGGGGGAGAGAGGGGATACCCAATAAGATATCTCCTATATTAAAACGTATGTTCGCAGCCCAGGGTAAAGACTATGTCCTCGACAATATAAGTAATAAAATGTGGACATTGGACCGCTAATTCAGCCATATGCATTCTCCACACACGGATATGAGATGGCGCCTGAGGCCATATTTTGCCTCTTTATGAGATCAAACGGCAAGTAGGGCCTTCTTCTGGCGGTCCCAGGAGAGCCATGGAGGAGCCACGCGCCGGACGCCGTATCTGTCCCAACGCCGAGGGGGGATAAGGCCCAAAACGGCGTGGCAGGCAACACCGGGGTTACTTCCTCTACGTGCGGCAATTTTCTTTAGCCACTAAGACGGGTGTGAAAGCTCGCCAGATTGCCCGGTGCTAAATGTCGTGAAAATGAGCGCGGCAGAATTTTAGTGGCGTCCGGGGAGACCATATTTCCCGCCGGCTTAGCCACCAACGCCACTTTCCTGAGGCTGTGAGCGCGAGGGTGAGGGTGAGGGTGAGGGTGAGGGCGAGGGTGGGTGAAGGATGAGGGTGAAGGGTGTGTGGGTAGAGGGTGAGGGTGAGGGTGAGGGCGAGGGTGGGTGAAGGATGAGGGTGGAGGGTGTGAGGGTGAGGGTGAGGGCGAGGGTGGGTGAAGGGTGTGTGGGTGGAGGGTGTGTGGGTAGAGGGTGAGGGCGAGGGTGGGTGAAGGATGAGGGTGGAGGGTGTGTGGGTAGAGGGCGAGGGTGGGTGAAGGATAAGGGTGGAGAGTGTGGGTAAAGGGTAAGGGTGAAGGATGAGGGTGGAGGGTGTGTGGGTAGAGGGTGAGGGTGAGGGCGAGGGCGGGTGAAGGATGAGGATGGAGAGTGAGTGGGTTGAGGGTGAGAGCGAGGGTGAGGGCGAGGGTGGGTGAAGGATGAGGGTGAAGGGTGTGTGGGCTGAGGATGAGGGCGAGGGTGGGTGAAGGATGAGGGTGGAGGGTGTGTGGGTAGAGGGTGAGGGCGAGGGTGGGTGAAGGATGAGGGTGGAGAGTGTGGGTAGAGGGTAAGGGTGAAGGTGAGGGTGGAGAATGTGTGGGTGAAGGAGGAGGGTGACGGGGAAAAGGTGTGGGTGAAGGATGAGGATGAGGGTGAAGAGTGCGTGGCTAAATGGTGAGGATGAGGGTGAAGGGTGTGTGGATGAAGATGGTGGCGAGAGGAAAAAGATGTGGGTGAAGCGTAAGGGTGAACTATATGAGTGAGGTTAAAGTGTGATAATGAAGGGTAAGAATGAGAAAAATACAGGGTGAAG
The DNA here is from genome assembly GCF_977035675.1 of Penaeus japonicus. Lineage (NCBI taxonomy): Eukaryota > Metazoa > Arthropoda > Malacostraca > Decapoda > Penaeidae > Penaeus > Penaeus japonicus. Next base: position 38,806,173 of record NW_028234406.1, read on the forward strand.
GATGAAGGTGAAAGAGAAGATGATGGCGAGGGGAAAAAAGGTGTAGGTGAAAGATGAGGATAAGGGTGAAGATGAGGGTTGCGGAGGAAGGGTGAAGGAGAAAGTGACGAAGGATTGAGATATAAGGATGAAAAGTAATAGCTGATAGTGATGTAGCAATAGGGATAGATGGAAAGTAAAGTGTAAGGGTAAGAATAAAGGTAAGAAGAAAGGATGAAGATAGGGATGTAAGTGAGTTGTGAGGATGGGAAGTGAGAGTGAGTGAAGAGGATGAAGGATGTGCAGTCAGGTCGGCCGCAGGAAGCGATGAAGGATAAGAGTGTAGCATCATGCATGAAAACTTGCAATGGGAAAATCAAACCCATAAATGTATAAAAATATATATCATATTTAGAGTGAAAAAAAAATAAACCTTCCACGCAAACGGAGGAGTATGACACAGCAAAAATAAAACGAGAAGAGAAACAAACACAATACAAATCATCACTTCTAAACATCACTAAATGTTATTTGTGTTGTTTAATGAGGATGATAATTAGATAGAGATGATAATGTTGATATTCCTAAAAAGGGATAGTAGTGATATGAATATATATATATATATACAAAAAAGTTTTTAAGATGAAAACAGTGATGGTAATAGTAATAGTAATAATGATGATAAGGGAAATAATAATAATAACAATAATAATAATAATAATAATGATGATGATAATAATAATAATAATAATGATGATGATAAAAATGATAATAATAATAATAATAATGATAATGATAATCATAATAATGATAATGATAATGATGATAATTATGATAATGATAATGATATTAATAATAATATCATTATTAACAAAAATCCACCCAAAAAACAGCCAACAACCATCCAAACACAAGACCCCCCCCCCCCCCCGCTTTCTCATTCAAGAAAATCACCGATTCTTCAATCAAGTAGTACGGCCAACCAACGGCCTCGTGCTGAAAGTAACCCAATCAGTATTTAGAGAACGAGATTGACAGTTTAATAATAGCAGGCCCTCTTACCAAGCAGTCTAGCGGTGTGTGGTGACGGCTTCTTGACTGGCATGTTATTTCTTCCCCTTGAGCCAAGCCAGTGTGCTGCTGATAGTTAATGTTATGGCATGTTGGTGCTGTTCTTGGTGTGTGTGTGTGTGGGGGGGGGGGGGGGTTGTGTGTGTGTTTTATTTCGTTTTGGGGGAGGGTGTAAGAAGGCCATATATATATATAATTATATATATATATAATATATATATATATATATATATATATATATATATATATATATATATATATATACTCATTTTTTTTTTTTTCTTTTTTCTTTCTTTTTTTTAGAAATTGGCTATTGCTAATAGTAATGATAATAGTAGTAATGATTGACAGAAATAAGATTAAGTCAATTCCACAAAATAAGGATAATAATATTAAAATATATAACAATGATGCTAGTAGTTATGATAATGTTAGAAATGATAATGATAATGATGTTAATAGTACTAATGATGATTATAACAATTATGGCAGTGATAATGACGATAATAATAATGGTGGTGATGATGATAATGGTAATAATAATGATAATAACCATTCTGATAATAATAATAATAATGTTAATAATGATGATAATGGTGATGATAATAACGATAGACATAATAATGATAATGATAATAATAATAGTAATGATGACAATGATGAATTATACATAATGATTATGTAAATATTGAAAATGATGATACGGATTATCATAACAACAATGTTGATGATAACAATAATGATAATGATATTAGTAATAACAGATCATTATTGTTATTATCATCATTATCATTACTATAATCATCATCATAATTCTCTTTCCTTTTTTATCTAGTGTTTCGCTCTTCCCTGTTTGCTTTACATCTATCTTCTCCTGTTCCTTCCTTACGTCATTTGACATCTTATCTACTCTTATTACTCTGTCTCTCTCTCTCTCTCTCTCTCTCTCTCTCTCTCTCTCTCTCTCTCTCTCTCTCTCTCTCTCTCTCTCTCTCTCTCTCTCTCTCTCTCTCTCTCTCTCTCTCTCGCTCTCTCTCTCTCTCTCTCTCTCTCTCTCACTCTCACTCTCTCTATCTCTATCTATCTATCTGTCTATCTATCTATCTTTTCTAGTTTTCCTCTTATTCATTTTCTTCACTTCTCTTTTTTTCTTCATTTCTTATTATCCTCCTTCCCCTATCCTTTATTTCCCAACTCCTCTTCTTCTTTTTTATTCTTTCTCATTTCTTTTCTTCCACCAATCTCTCCTTTCCCCTCTCTTCCTCCCTTCCCCCTCCTCTCAGTTCCTTTCTTCCTCCTTCCTTTTCCTCCTCCTTTCCCTCTCACTTTTTCATCCTTTCCACGCTTTTCTCTACTCCTCCTGTTCCTCCCCTCCTCTCAGTTCCTCTCTTCCTCCTTCCTTTTCCTCCTTTCCCTCCTTTTTTCCCCTGTTCCTCCTACCTCCCCCTCCTCCCGTCCTTCCCTTTTCTCTCCCTCTCCCCCCTCCCCCGATCCCTCCCCCCCCCCCTCCATTTTCCCCTGCCAATTTTCCCTCCCGTCCTAACTTCACCAAGAAACTTGTTCCTCTGCCCGACCTGACAAGCAGAATGAGCTTGGTGTGTGTAACTCGCGCCAGTCCGCAGGGAGGGCGTGTGTGGGGCGGTCGACGTCGGAACGAGGTGGTGACGACGTCCTCACGACCCCTCGCGACCCCTCACGACCCCTCACGACGGTCGCACGACCCCTCGTGGAGCCATCGGCTGTCCAAAGGCGGCTCTCACAACGACACAATCAAGGAGATGCCATGCTTTGAAAGCTTATGTGGCTTTTGTGTGTGTGTGCCTGTGTGTGTGTGTGTGTGTGTGTGTGTGTGTGCATATGTGGGAGAGGCGTGGAGTGACAGTTCATATAGGGTGTGAGAGTCTGTTTGTGTATCGGTGTGTGTTGGTGAGGATATATCCGCGTGAGTGCTTGTGTGTTTATGTGTTTCTGTACTTGTATGTGTGCGTGTTTAAGTGCGCATACTTGTAGGTGTGCTTGCTTGCAGCATGTACCCTAAGCACCATTACCCTTATTACCAAACTGTATACTCAAGCTCCGTGCCTGCATGTCTCCACGTACGTGTATGTACGAGTGTGTACACGAGGCGCCAAGGGGATTTACCTCCTTGGCCGTCCTGAGGGCGTGGCCCGTGACAGCCGCCCGCACGACAGAACTTTGCCCATTCTGCGGCCGTATTATCGCAGCCTGGGATTGTTTGGGGAAATGCGACGCCCGCTGTAAAGTAATGCTGTTTGAAATACACGATTTTTTAAAGTGAGTTGCCTTTTTATTGACTGTGTGCATTCCTCTCTTGTTTTTTATTTCAAATGAGTTAGCGGATGTGTGTGAGGACGTTTTCTGTGATGGGTGCGAGGCATTCGCCCACCTCTTGATTCTTATTATAGCTATAACTCTGTAAGAAAATAAAAAAAAGGTTTAAAAAAGTACACGAACTTGGAATAAGAACACGTAAGTATTCCTGTGTGATCGTTATTTAAGTCCCAAGAGAACAGTCGTAGGGAGTCACACCCCGAGGCTAAACTCCTACCCCCTGAGGTCCTCCTCCGCTCCATTCCCTTTCCCCCTCCTCTCTCCTCCCTCCTTCCCCTTCCCCTCTTCCTCCTCCCCTCTCTCCTCTCTCCTTTCCCCTTCCCTTCCACTTTCCTCCCCCTTCCTCCTCCTCTCTTCACCCCCCCCCCTCCCCCACCTCTGCCTTCACGTGCAGTGTAGCCACTTGACACACACTGCAGTCTGGATCCCCACCGAGATTATTGCCTGCTTTAAGGAAACTAGAAATTGCTTTTTATTTCGCCCGACCATTGTACCGCATGCTTTCTTTTCGTACAAGATTGCGTCTTTTTTCTATTCATTTTATCTTCGTGTCTATACATTTAGTCAATTTGTGCGTTCTTTCCCTTTTATTTCAATAAGTATCAACATTCCATAAGCGATGAATATTCCATCTCTTCCCGGTCGTCTCTGACAGGGGACAAAGAAGAGTCACAGACAGTCAA
>NW_028234406.1:38825257-38837757 GCF_977035675.1 Penaeus japonicus
TGCCATTTCCACTTACAGATTACTGTAAATTACCTCAAGATTGGTCTGTTTATCTAATACAAGTTTTGCGACATTTGTTTCGAATGTTTTTGCCTTTTAATTTCTTTGGACAATGATGTATCTTTTATTACGAGGCCTTTGATTATTACAGCAGAACAGATATTGTTTGGTATAATTATCTTCCACTTAGGGTCTTCTCTGCATGCCTTTATGCCCTTATGGACATGCCATTACAATCAATGGTTTAAGCAAAATTCTTACTTTATATACCATGTGGTGATATTTAAAGTGTTAATAGCTTCTATTACACTTCACAAAGACCTTGTTAAATACTTTCCATATTCTTTGCTTTTACTGAAGGATAGGTTCTACTTTGAAGACTGCTATCCTCCGATGTAGTTTGATTCCAAGCAGTTATATTTCATTAATTTATATATTCTTAAATTATCTTTTTCATTATATTTCTTCCCTGTGGAATATTCTGGGGAAATTTATAAAAAGGATTCTTGTGACATCTTCCTTCTGCTTCCAAAGTCCAATATCCTTTGTGCATGTTGAATATAAGGAATGATGTGCCTGCAACCTACCATATCAGTTCAGAATGTATTAAAGACGTAACTATAATCAGGGAATTTACCCTTTTCACAAATTACTGACCACTAGATTTTTTTTTTAACCATTGCGGACGGGGATAGATTTGCTTGCCTAGTCTCCAGGATAGGCTTTAATTTTGAGAGAGGCAGCTTGAAGCAACAATTTGAATCTTTCCACTCTTTCCATCATTTATTGTAAAACTAAGAGCCGTTTTTGTTTTATTTTTTGTGTATTTTATTGAGTTCAGAAACTTAAATATCCCATATGACAAGCTCTACCAGTGCGGGATTTGACGGAAATTGTAGTATAGGATCCATATTAGAAGTATTGCAGTTTTATGGGAGGACAAAAGGCAACTTTATTTTTTCATATTTTTGTGCCGTCATGAACGAATACGAAACATATTACCACATACAATGAAGATAAGAGGAAGGGCAGAGGAATGAAACTTGTGCTTGTAACAGTGTCACAGTGAAAGGCATCCATATTGGCACAGGAGCACATTTTAGACACTGTATGGAGTCACCTTCCTCTTCTCGTTTTGCCAGCACAACCTTCATCGGCGGTACTTTAGAGTAAGAGGTCGTCAACTTAGTGTGTGCTATCGCTCTATAAAGATAGTGCTTGCTAGAGATCGTGGATGGGTGTCATTCAAGGCTCTTTCTCCTGCTGGTGTTAGGAAAAAGTGCCATCTAGGGTTTGGACGTTAAGTTAGCTTGATATTACGGTAATTACAGTAATTATGACTGCAGTTGCCATCATCACTCACTCCTTTTCCATAGCACAATAAAATGGCAGTGATCCAAAATCCCCGAACGCCATGTACATCATGACGCCTGTCGTCAGGCCAAAGCTCCTACATCATGTGTGGGTATTTAAAATCATGAATAAATCTCTCCAAAGAAAACTATACTATAAATGAAAATCTGTACTGTAATCACCGGTTTATTAGTGTGGGGCAAACACTGAAAAAAAATCAACAAAGGATAATTACTTTCATATATAATGTGAAAGGTCTGACTGAAATACAAGCATTTACATAAAATTTTTAATTTACATATAGCAATATTTCCATTTTGTACAGTTCCACTGGAGACAATGGGTTGCAACAACCTCAAATCCACTCATTTTACATTCCAAACTTTACTTGGTCACCTGGAATGCATTCCTCGTGTTGTCATTGTTACCACAATTTACATGAACATTTACATTCCCATTGATGGCAACAAAACTAGATGTCAAGATTTCTACAGTTCTTTTAAGCTTAGAGTGTCATAGTTTAATGCATTGACTTTTCTTTACAATACAAAAACTCGAAGAAAAAAAAATTAAACAGCTTGTTCAAGAAGAGATGTGAACTTCTTAATCTTGGATGCCATTGACATGTCAGCATACTTGTCACCAATAGAGACAATCATTCCACCAATGATGGCTGGGTCCACTTTCATTGTCAGCTGGAGAGACTCGCCCTTCTTGAGGAAAGATTTGAGAGAGGCCTCCAGTTCCTTCTTCATGGCTGCATCAAGAGGCTGCAAAATATAATATATTAGAAATGGACTAATTAACATTTAAATACTGTAATGTCAGACTTTACTAGACTTCATAGTATTATAGATCACTGTAAACCAATTAAAGATAAACCCTTCCACTGCAATACAATTACAGTATCATTACATTATCATAAAATGTTACTTTTAAGGCAAAAAACATGAACATGTGGACAACCTACTAGACAAGAATTTAAACCTGCTAAAAGGGAAGAAGAGCTATCAGGAAAAGAACTAATTCTCAGAGAGCATTAATTTTAGATTTCCTTGTTTCATTGAAATACCCAATATATTTGGATTAGAGGCAAGGTTTGTGACCCTATAGGCTGAGGCTCTTCTATCCAAAACATTGATTTTCCTATACGAGGATGATACTTATTCCCTAAGTGCATTTAAGAACAAGTGAAGGAAGTTAATTAAATTAAGAGTAAAATTAATATCTTTATTTTCTCTATTGCCTCTCACTTTCAGATACATTATTTTACTTCCAACAGGTTACCTAAAAAAAAAAAAAAAAAAAAAAAAAACTTTTACTTTCAATTTTCACTTAAAATTTTTTGTTTGTGGAGCTATTAGTATAAGATACTAACTCAGTACTCTCAACCTAAAGCACACACCACATTCTCTTTTTTCTCTTGCATTCTTCAATGCCAATCAATCCCAATATTAGGGAAAACTACCAACTATGAACAGACGGCAATGTCTCTTTCAAAGGCAGACATTACACTGATCCTACCTTGGCAGTTGTGACTTCACAAATGACCTCTCCTCTCACAGCAGCCATGATGATGCCAAAGGAACTCAGGACACCATCCACGCTGGAGAGACGACCATTATCAGCCAGAGCACCTGTTGACAAATGTATTCAAATGTGAAAATGCAAATTATGGCCAAAAATTCACAACTACCACAAAAAGAAAACCCCTTAAAAAAATTTCTGATCTGTCCAATGAATTGTGGACATCTGTGAGGCAATTTAGCATTGCTGGCTCATGATTAGCCGAGAATCAACCTGTTTGATATCATTAGTCTTTTGTGATAAGTACTCAAACTATTAATGCAGCTATATATTTAAAAGTATACAAATCCAAAGAACCTTTACACATTAATATATAGATCCCAAATATGGCAATTCACATTCATATCACGGAATACAAACATGAAAAACAAGCTTGTACCAAAGGTTCTAGTCTGATTACACACAAATGAACAACAGACTTTGAATGCCTATTCTCTCTAGTTTCAATTATATAAAATGACCTCTGGCTGTACAAATAAACATAATTTTGATAATTAAATGCAAGTACATTAGATAGGTAATATTCAAAATTACATTAATTTGATAATGAAAGTTAACATCCTAGTATAGCAAACACCAGCAAATTGTTTATTTGTTCACCTTCCAGCCACTGTGCTGTGGCTGTAATGCAGCCTCTCTTTAGCACTATGTTCATGTTATTTCAAATATTACTCAAACTATATGCAGAAAATTATTAAGATACATTATATGTGTATCTATCCAGCCACATTATTCTTACATTATCTAAATGAGAGAAAAATAATTTGAACCATTGTTTGTACACATGTTATCAGAATTGGATTTGGTAAAAGCTGGTCTTTTATATGTTTGCACTGTATAATACCAGAGCAAATTGGTCTATTTGGAATTCATATACAAGTGTGTAAGAAATCTCTGTACATATATATAATATAGTAAATATAATCGCTTCAATATTTGTCACAACTAATGTTATCAAACTCATTAATTTTCTGCCCATTATGAGCCAGTAATGGGCATGTGCCACATCACCGATATTGTGTGGCCTAATGAGCAAAGCATTCAATCTATCCACTTTCAAAAGAATTAACTTTGTGCTTCATACCTATTAACTGAAAAAGAAGAGGGGGGGGGGGTGAGGGCAAGAGAGCATACATACCAAAAAGGTTGACAGTGAGTGGACTAGCATTCTTCTTGGCCAGGACAGAGTTGATGGCCTCCTTCTTGAGGTCCTTGCTAAGCAGAGGGTTGGTAAGGAAATCCTTCAGCTGAGGATCAGTCTTCAAAAGACCCTGAAGTAAAGGAAAGGAAGTTGGAACAAACTTATTTTTAAAAGAAAATCAAATTTTACAAACCAACTAAATATTGCATAAATGTTCATGCAATTTGTAAAGTAGCATCATTGCAATACCGGTCTGTTACACTTTGGTACAACGGGACAATGCCTAAGTCCCACATGAACTTAACCTGAATGTACCTTAAAGTTACCAGACCTATTCCAAACATCCAACCCTTGAAGTGCTGAATGTTATCTAGCTTATACAAGGAATCTCTCTCATCTTGGCAAAGAATTACAGTTCCCTACACTAATTTGTTAGGGATGTAGCAATGCTATTCAACGTATGATCCTGATATAGTTTGAGAATAATACATGCTATAAAACAATCTATTGACACTTGCAACTGTGATTCTCTCACTACCATCAAGGTTATGAAATCTCTTGATTCTACCTTGATTTTGTAAATTAAACAATTTTACAATTCAATGCAAAGTATTGAATTGAAATTATCTACCTGTTACTTCAGAAGAAAAATGCAAATTATTTTTCTCCTATCATAAAGATATTTTGTAGGAAAATATGCTATTCTCAAAATGTAAACAAACACTTAATATTTATACTTCTACTTGACCTAATATCTTCAAAAGCATTACACAGTTCTATTAACAAAAATCTGAATTGTTTTTGTATGGGAGGTGAAATAGCTAAGCAAATATTATGCACAGCCTTAGAATTCCCACAATTTTCTTGCACACTATTTTGACAATCAAACTTACAAAAAAAGCATGAAAGTGGTTTAGATGTGCAAAGGACTGCAAAGACAGCATACAAAACTAATAATACAGATTCTAATCCAGATATTCAAGATGTGTTAAACTATGAAAATCTTAACTTTTCACTAAAGAAAATTTCCATCCGAGAATCTTCAACGAATACGTTTTAGTACTTACAGAAAGTTCCTTGATGTCCTTGTCCACAGCATCAAGGGACTTCTTCTTCATAGCTGCTGAGTAAAGAGCAGTGGCATATCGGCCCTCAACTCCAAATACTTGGACTGGGGGCTGCAAGGAAAGATCAGTATTATTTTCCTCAAACATCTATAGAATTTCTTAGCTCTTGTATATGACATACATTAAATAAAGTAAAGAGTATTAAATTCATTCAAATTAAGACACCCACCTGAACCAGTTGCCTGGTAGCCACCGAGGTGGAGAAAGACCTGGCCTGCAAAAACAAGAAAATATTCATCATCATGAACAGATTGAGAAGTTTCACATGCCAATATGAGAATTCCTGCGAGGCCCTTAACCCGTTCCCGACGGGACCAACCCGGCTTAAAAAGACCAAAATTCCGGGACTCTTGAATACATAAGCCTAACGCGTCGGGATTCTCGGCCGCATTGGCCGCGAGCCAGCGCTGTGCGCTGGCTCCTCCCACACGCCGGGCTGGACAAAATAACGCGTCCCCAGCGTGTAGCCCAAAAACCACTAGACTTGATATCTAGTCACCTGTCGTTAACGGGTTAATAACTGGGTATTTTAACCTCCAACCCAAGGATTATGCCTACTACATCCTACTATCACAACATATGCATCCAGACATCCAAGACCACCTCTTTTACTAATTTTTTGCAAACAAATAATTGTGAACTGCATTCTACTTTTCTTTCTTTTTTTTACTTATTAAGCCACTTCCTATTCCTTTGCTTTTAGATCAAATCAGTTTTAATAATGGTATTTTTACCACAAAGGAATTCTGGAAAAATGCTATAAGCTAATAGATATGCTCAACACATTTTCTAACTTCGAAAATGATTAAAATACAAATGTTAATACAAAATACTGACAGGAGATGACTGCTCAATTTAATGACTAATAGATAAACCTTGTCATCAAACTGCTTGTTTCTATTTTTAAGTACATAGTTTAATAAGGAGCACCTCTGAGTAAATGAAATACAAATAGCTACTATCAAAAGTAATGGGCCATTTTTGTTTTACTTTTATTGAACTTTAAATAAATTCATTTTGCAATTCAGTTTGAAAAAGAATATGCACTTACAACAATACAAGATGGAATCATGCAATGCTACATAGATGTAGATGCATAAAATACCTCCCTGACCCAGAGTCAAACCTCTGCTACCATCAGGTGTTAACCTGAGCGTGCAGTACTGAACTTACTAGACCTTACGACTCTAGAAAAGTATTGTCAAACTAGGATCATACTAACTATATAGAATTTACATATCTACTCTTACTTAAGCGACAGCAAAGTTTTAGACAATCTCCATTGGCACTAAGAGGCATTGGCTTTGTAATTCAACTACAAAGTCAGATATCCCGAGCTTCAATTACAGGTCAGGGAGGTATGTTATACAACTATCAAAGGAGTGTTGCAACTTTGCTTACTATTTAATCTCGGATGTATTTATCACTTCATATGATAGAAATCAAGCCTTTTTCTCTCTCTCCAGAACAAAGAGCATGCAATTATGTTGACTTTGGCATAATCATGTTTGCCAGCTCTTGCAGACACTTTTTTGTTCAACATAAACTTTACAAAATTCTTCTCCCCATTATAGATATTAAAGATATTCTTTTAGTGATAAAGTCTTTTAATATTTCTAATACTTCCATTTTACAGCATTACATAGTACTGTAAACTTCAGTTTTTGTCTGGGAGGTGAAATAGCTTTGCAAATACTGTGCATAGCCTTAGAATTCCCAGTTTATTCTTGCACATTATTTTGACCATCAAACTTATAAAAAAGCATGAAAGTGGTTTAAATGTGCAAAATTCACTAACAATAAGAATAGATATGCTCATGATATGTATTGTTGTATGAAAATTGCTATTTTAAGACAATTTAAACTTTGGTTACAACTTAACGATAAAAAAATAAAGACATGTATATGAATAATAAAGGAAATATAAAAGAATTGTACATTTCTGCTAGATTTAGGTTACCAACATGAAAGTGTACTGGCTAAATTCAGGCTAAGGGATACATTTAGCGTGTTTACATTATACAAAATATCATTGAAATGTTTCAACAACAACAAACATTCATTAGATTCTTACGCATAAGAACAGGAAACTCAAAACTTGTAAACAACAAACTTTCCACTTTCAGAAAAAGTGGACACAATAGTTGTACATAACTTCTCATACCAACCCAGAGTGCTCATCAAAGTCATTTCTTTAAATACCTTTGGTGGCTATGTTCTCTCCAAAACAGCACTTCAGTATGACCTATTAAGGGATGAAGGGGCACATGCCCCAATAGGGAATACCACAAGGGGGTACATATTAACCCGTTGTGAAGGGGGCAGAGCGAGCTAACTGGCCTTCAGTAAAGGGTGATTTCCGACTGCAGCAGCTAATTTTGGAAAGCTGTAGCTCTAAAACTAGTATTGTTACAATCCTAATACTTTATGACTGAGCGTGTTTCAAGCAGCTTCCAATGTTGTATAATTTATGCACTGATGCCCATCTTTTAAAACTAATTGGAACCATCGTGCGTCATAACACCAGTCTGCACTGGGTCAACAACAGAGTAAAACGGGATGACATTAATGGAAAAAGTGCCACCATACAGAAGTTATAATTTTGAGGTGAATCTGGCAAAGGCAAGATCCATTATCTAAAGGCAAAAAAATAAATAAAACAATATTTTTTTAAATGATGCACCCTTTCCTCCTGGCTGTGGCTTATTGATTTCCTCCAGACCATTAAAGGTAAATTTGCAGGGGTCCAGTGGTGAAGCCCACAACAAGTACTCATCCCAGGAGTAGGGTTCAGAGGTCCCAATAGAAGTTTAGGCAAGACTGTTGGATTTGCATGCATAAAATCAAGGATCCAGAGTTGGATGATACTGTGCAATTCTGTATATTCTTATAAAAGTTGTTCATTAAAGCACAAGGGTCAAAGTGATCACTTGCCATTAAAACACTATTCTGTTCTACTTAGGATTGTAGGCTAAGTGGATTTGGACAGAACATTAAAACAATGAGAAAAAAGTCAAGTTTTTTAAAGTCACAGCAAAAAATCTTACCAAACTGGCAGAGTAAGAACACTAAAATATGAGGGTAGTAGGACAGAAAACAAACATCAAATGGTGGTGGTGGTCAAAAAATAGTCAATATAGGCAAAATCCACTTATAACATGCAAGTTCTGCGACTAATCCAGCCCTACCATGAACCTGTTTCAAGACATGTTCTGTGTTCCAGACCTTCAAAATCTATACAGCATCTACCAGCCAGTTTGACTACTCAGGTCGCGTACTTCCTGAAGCTTTTCTGAAGACTGTCGATAGTGTTACATCATGTTTTCCTATTCCCTCTAGATCATTCCAGTGAAAAAGAACTATTAATGATATTGTATCATACATACAAACTTCTGTGCAGTGAAATAACCTTGTTGAAACTGGCTTATCCACCCAAAATCAAAGGTTCCTTATCTTCTAAGCCACAGCATCTACAATTCTCAAATAGTAAACCTTATTTACACCTTTAAACATATCAAATATTGTAATGTTTGAGCAGTCCGGTAAGGACATGGCAATCTAGAGGGTCCAAGGACAGATACCCCCAATATGAAACATGGCAGTCATGAGGGAGAGCCAGTATAGGTCAAGTTTTGGACAGCCTTAAGATAAAGAAAATATACATGTAGTTGATAGAACGATCATTACATTGCAATTTTGATTAAATACTTCCTCCGCAAATTCTTAATAAAGAAGTTACTCAGGAGGTTTGATGAGCCAGCAATACATGTTTCTAAGTTGCTCATGATATTGATAGTCAAGCTTACACTGACCCCATAACTCATTTCTACTGTATGTCAACTATTTTGTGTTTTAGTACGCCAATGTATAAACTATTAATTCTGGTTGAAAGTGTCTTTCCTTTCACAATTATATATTTCTTCCACTTTACTTTTTTTTTTAATAATTTTCATTAACCCAATGATGACGGTGTGTCACGGCAAAATGCCTGATTACAGGGCGCCACATCAGTGTGACGTCCCCAAGGCGATATTACATAGGCCCAGCATAGGGGGTTGCCACTTCTCGCCGGGCCCATCGGAATTGGGTTAAATTATGGATGTGTGTATTCCTCTGCCTTCATTCCTTGAGCAGCACTGGCGAGTCGTTTTGTTTTCATTGTTATGTCGATTATTGAGCATTCTCCTATCAATATTGTGGTAAAAATGGAGAAAGATCAGTATCCGTCTCGGTGTAATATCAGAGCCCATCAAGTGTTGAAAATGTGCATTTTTGATGGAAGCAATTGAGACGAAATAGACAGAACAGAATAAAGATGCAATATCTCTTTCTATTTACAAAGGTATGTGGTTTTCAGACAGCAAATTACATACATATCAATGGCAAGGCAATACATATTATTCAAGATTTGCTTCCCCAAGGGTTCCAGGAGGTAGAGCCCCCTGGCTACGGGGTTGGGTGGGTCACATGGTTAGAATGCAACATTTAAAGATCAAGGGGGTCTAGGGTGCAGACTCCCCTGGCTAGGGGGTTTTAAGTGGAGGTTTTAACTGTCTTACCACTGGGTTTGCCGAAAGTTGTCCCCCCTTCAAATTTTTATGTTGCCGCTTTGGTTCTTAGATCCTGATTAATGGCGGACATGGCTTTTTTTTTTTTTTTTTTTTTGCTTTTTACGTGTTTGTATTACATATTTATTACATTTGTTTTACCCCATAATTTCTATGATATACTTCATAACCTCCCCTACTATCGCCCCCCCCCCCCTTCTTTTAGACAAAAATTTAAATTGCAAGATTCAATGGCTGTACAATACTAGACATTTACCAGAAAGCCCCCATGTTCAGGTTTTTTGGTTCATACGGAAATCATTTGTGAAAAATTGCAAATAGGAAGGGGTTCTTTCATACATTCATTTGTTTGTGCAGTTCAAATCCTATGACCAATTCTTGCTGTCAATGTGTAATTCTTGATTTGGATTTCTTAAACATCTACATTTTCCCCTTTTAACCCACTCACGACGGGGGCATTCCAGCCTTGAATGTCACAATGCCGGGGCTTTCGAGCGCTTAGGCCTAAATCAATTAAATGGCTGGCACAATATTGTGCCACCCGGCCACTGGGCTTTTGAATGAGTGGTACAGTAGTGTACCACCCGTCCAGAAAGGGTTAACCGTTGCCAACAGGGCTGTTTTGGCTCTAAATGGTCGCAATGCTGGGATCTTTAAAATGCATAAGCCTAACACCTCAGACTGCTGGTCCTGCCACCACTTAATATGATATCTTGTCATCCAGGTGTTAGCAGCATTTGCCACAGGGGATAGATACTTTGTCATGGCTTTTCATATGGCCGGCAGGCCATGTTATCAGGCGCGTGGAGGTTGGCTGAGCCAGAGCAGGCAAATAGCCCAAGGTACTAGGTTTACATGCTTGAAATGCCCCACCATTTAGACCATTTGGAGCCAAAACCACTATGTTGGCAATGGGTTAAGTATGCATATAAAGCAATTTTGCTCATATCTCCTTTCCCCTAAAACCTTGGATTCCCAGAAGTGCCCTTGGATTGTTGGTAAATTTGGATAAAGACGTAACCAACTCTCTAGGCACAACACAATATTTTTCTGGTAGTTTTCGTTCTGTTTTGTACAGTTTCGCTACTCATTTCCATCGGAAACCTTTCGTTGCTGAGTTACACCCCCCTCCCTCCCCACATGCACGCCACCGTTGATATGGAACTGAACGATTTCTGGCGCGAAATTTAAAGTTTTTTTTTTGCGTAATCAAAACCCAACCCATAAACCTAACCTAACCTAGTTTTTAGGTTTACCCTAGCCAAGGGGGGACTTCGCCCTCCCTGGACCCCCCCCCCCACTTTTAAGGCCACTGCATGGCCAGTAACTTTTCAAAACGAACGTCCACCACCGACCACGGAACCGACCGATTTTTGGTCTGCCCTAGCCAAGGGGGGGGCTTTGCCCCCCCCCTGGACCCCCCTTCTTAAACCACTGCGTGGCAGGTTCACTTTCAATGACCGATTTTACCTGCCCTAGCCAAGGGCACTTTGTAGCATCTGATTTTTATCTTCGAATGTTACCACTTCTTACCTTAATTGGAGCCGTGTGAGAGGCCGGGTTGTAATTCACAGGTTTTGCACTCCATTTCTATTGGCAGAGCACCGTGGTCACGTAATAATTTCAGTGATGCAGCATTATCTTTATAAAAAACCTTGATGAATTCCCACGGAGTGTACCTACATCTTGCACACAATGTAGCCATCTCGAAACTGATTTTGAAATTCAAGCAAGGATTCAAGATTGGTCGATCATTTTGTCGGTTAGACCTATTGTTTCCCTATTGGTGCTATTATCATCACGTGACAGTATTGCCTTCTATCGATACTTTTTTGTATTTCCGCGGGGGAAGTTGGCGCATGCGCAGAGCCGATATTTTTCAGTCAGATGTTTGTTAAGACAGTGGAATCATCTCTCCCATTAATCGTTTTAGATTATTTTCAAAATAATATATCTCAGTTATTTTTCGTTTTCAGAAGAAAAGTTTTAATGGGTTACGTCATAATTAAAGCTACGTCATGCCCAAAGGTTTGTTTTTACGATACGTGTGGTTGCGTCTTTATCCAATAATACCGGGTTGTTGTCTGAAGTAACAAGAACTTAGTCTCGGAGAAGCACCATACTAGAAAGAATTACCCTCTGCCAGTGTATTGTGTAATTTCTTACTACTCAACCTTACAACTTCAAACCTATTGGGTTGGATTTAATTAATATAGTAGGTTAGAAATATCTGTTCCTTAGATATTTAGTACATAAAACATTCCTAAGCAGAAAAAAATGAATATGTGGCTTCATTTTCTTTTAGTGGTATGTGAATGACTTTAAATCAACATTATTGCAGTAACAGACAAACTAGTGAATCTTCCACTCTTACGTAAGAAAAAGGAACCAATTCTATTTGATGTCAACAAACAGAAATTCGCCCTTGTTTCGTCTTCACATACACCTTTAATATATAAATTCAGAGATCTAAACATATTTCACTAGATGCCACCAACGTACTCTCCTTACCCTTACAAAGATTGTCTTCTTAATATTCCCACCACTTATAATAGAATAAATAAATTACCAAAATAAACCTCCCGATCAGCTGATCCCAAATATCGGCTGTTTGCACCGGCGACCTCGGCAATCCACTATAAAAACCCTAATAATCGTATTACCAACTATCATAATACTCCCTCCTTTTACAACAATAACCAAAAACGTATCTGAATAAAGAAA
>NW_028234406.1:38845257-38847757 GCF_977035675.1 Penaeus japonicus
TTCATGTCACCAGCAGGAAGATCAGCCAAACCATGACATGAATGTCATGGCATCCATCATTAAGGGATTAATCATCTTGTATATTTTAACAAAATTAGATATACAGTATGAGAGGAATTTTTTCTAGAGTTAGAAGTGATATTAAGGGATGATAGACAAGTTTGACTAGTTTCACCATATAACTAAAGAAATTGATAAATTGGTGAAAAATATAGATACTTATTCAATATGCCTTTTTTTCATCTTTGAATTTAGATATTCATACCAGATATGAAATTTCACTTTCCATGTGCTGATTATCCCAGAAATATTTTATCTTGGTGATGCATTACTAAGAGATAATTCTTTTTTAGGATCATGAAGACCAAAAGTTAAAAGACCTTCTGAGAGACAATTTCATAGATGACCCCAATGAGCTCTCAGAGCGGGACAGTGACGAGGACTTGTTCCCAGTCCAGCTCCCAATGGTGGACACAGGTCGAGGATTTAAGGAAGAGGACCTTGACCAGGATGTTAAGGTCAAAAAGCCTGAACCAGTTATAACTCCTGATGGCACTGAAGGTGAGAGGCAAAGGAGTGGAATTGTGATGTCTCTTGAGCTGAGATTTGATGTTGGAGATCACCCAGTGTTCATATTATATTAACCTTTTTATTCCCTTATACCCTGGCAGTGATTAGTGTATTGAACATTGCCACTGCTATCAACTGCACAGAAGAAATATTACGAATCTTTTCATCTAATGAAAGCAAAGGAATTGAAATATTTATCTTTAACCCGTTAACGACAAGATACCACGTCAAGTGGTTCCAGGGTCAGCCGCTGATGACGAGATATTTCGTCGTGGCTATCCTCCTGGTCAGCGCGCCGGGTGATCGGGCGCAGCCAGTGCAGGCGAGAATCCCAAGGCTTTAGGCTTATTTGTTTGAAATAGCCCAGCATTTTGACCATTTAGAGCCAAAATACCCCTGTCGTTAACGGGTTGAGATTGTAAGGTATAAAATATCATATAAATCTTATTTACTATTTTTTTGATAAGATATATGAATTCCCCTTCCACAGTAAAGAGTGAACCAGCAGATCCTGAAGAAGCCATGGCAGTGGAAAATGACACAGCAGCTGCCTTAGAAACAAAGGATATCAAGGTAAATTCCATTTATTCATCTTGCTTCCTCCTATTCTTTTTGTATTGTATTTTCATTTTTTTCTGAGAAAAGTGTGTATTAAGAAACATAGCAGGATATGACTCTTTCACACTCTATTATGTATATATACAGTATTTAGATAGATGTAGAATAGATATAGATTTAGACACATATACATTTGTTTACATACAGACCATGAAATGCTTTTATAACTTTTGAGACTAGAAGACATTTCTTGTCAGAAAGTTAAATATAATTTTGATTATGCAGCTACCAAGTATTTGGGGTGGATAACACAGTAGATATAAAATACTGATACCTGTACTTAACCTTTATACAACTTCAGAAACATAGGTGTCAAAAGTCACTCCAGTCACAGGCCAAGGAAATCTATAGGCAGAACTGTATTCAATGGTTGTGGATGTTTAGGGTTTTTCAAAATATGTAGAGGGTAAATTTTGGGGGAAAGAATCTCAGAAAAAATGGAAAGATGTCTGAAAAATAGATGGCTTTCTGATAGTCAGTTTGAGATGGTAAAACTCAATTTATGTTGTGGAAAGAGGTGAGGAAATATAATTGATAATAAAGATGCAAATCACATAATTTTTTGCCGTAAACATGAAGTCTGATTATTACTTCACAAAGTACAAAGTAGTAAAGCTTTGCAAATATAGTTATAATGTTGTACTTAGCAAACTATGCAGGTTATATGCAGTATTCCATTTTCATTGTTTAAAATGTCATGAAATATATTTCAGAAAGAGAACCTACCCAAAGTAAGTATCAATATATCCTGTAAATGATTCTGATGGCCATTCTTCCCCAACAAGGTCGGTTTTGACATTCCTTTAACCAATTGGTTTAAGTTGCAAATGTTGCATAGAATATCCCATTTTAAATCAAGAGTTTTTTTGGAGAGACATTTTCCAGAAACAATTCCAGAATTATTTTACTTTATCATGCTTGGAAGTGTAGTTTCCAGAATAATCTTGGAAAACATGAATTCAC
Organism: Penaeus japonicus; assembly: GCF_977035675.1. Lineage (NCBI taxonomy): Eukaryota > Metazoa > Arthropoda > Malacostraca > Decapoda > Penaeidae > Penaeus > Penaeus japonicus. The sequence continues at coordinate 38,847,409 of NW_028234406.1, forward strand.
ATCATGGTGATGGGATCATTACATAACTACAGAATGCAAGCATTTGTAGATATGCCTTAACAACTGCTGAGCCTTTGCAAAAGATTAACAAGAGCATGCCCTTTCTTCAAAATAATTGTGTGCTTGTGTGTGAGGGAGGCTGCATTTATATATTTCTGAACCCTTATTGAAAGTTTGTTGTGGAGGTGTTGTTTTTTAGATATGAAAATATGTTTATGCCAAATTGCAATCATATTCATTTTTATGGATTCAGGGTTCTGTTACCTTTTCACCATTTATGCTTATACAAAGATAATCTAGCCATTTTTAGATTTCCCCTTCTAACAAGAAAAACACAGCACAATTAGGC
>NW_028234406.1:38867757-38875257 GCF_977035675.1 Penaeus japonicus
CACTCCCCACAATAACAATAATAACCTATTATATAACATATATAGTTATATATTACTAATCCAAAAATATTATATATATTACCAATCTCAGTTAATATTATTATAAATATATATATCATATATTATTAAAAATTCCAAATCATCATATAATTATCATATATACTATACTATATCATTATATAATTATCATATCATATATATATCATATATACATTATCCATATATATATTACATATATATCTATAGTTATATATATATTATATATATATCATTTATATAATTGAATATATCATTAATCATATATATCATCTATACTTATATATATAACATATATCATATCATATATATATATTACATATATAAATTATTACTATCCTATAATATTCAATATAGTACCCTCTATCATATATATTATATGTATTATATATACATCTCTATTCTATGTCATCATATATATTATATATATTTATAACATAAATCATAATATCATATATGTATTATATATATCACATATTCATATATATATCTTCGTAATATTACATATATTATCCATATTTATCATTATATTTATTAATATATATCATATATAATATATCATATTACATCATATCATTTATTATTATATATATTAATATATCATATATACATATATCTTATATATTATATATATCATAATATTATATATTATATAAATATATCATATATCATTATCTATAATTACAGTATAATCATATAATTATATCATATATACATATATCATATATGTATTACATATTAACAATATAATCATATATATTATATATCCTATTACATATATATATATATAATATTATACTCATATTATATCATATATATCTATACATATCTCATATGTATTATACATATAATCTATCAATATATATTATTGTATTGATTACATATATTCAATATATTATATATATACTATATATCATATCTAAATACAGATTATACCTCCCTGACCGGGACTCTAACCCTGCGCCGTAAGATTGACAGCACGGTGATGAAACCGATCGGCATAACTCCGGTAGGTAAAATTTGTATATCTATATTACGAGCTTACTGCATTCTACCCACATTCTCTCACATATATATTAACCTCAGGTAACCTGATATGGAACTTGAATTTGTGATTCCTTCTGCCTGATTCCTGTATAAACTTTCACTATTACTGCACTATGCAAAGAGCAAATAGGTAAATTCCAGATGTCTCATAAGCTCTGGTTAGACAATTCTTTTTTCGGGTCCGCGAGTATCCGATCGGTTTCAACACCCTGCCTTAATCTTACATGCGGGTTTTGAGTCCCGGTCAGGGAGGTAAGAATAAGTATATCTAAATTAAAATTTGTTACGCATTCTACCATCTTTCCTCATATAAAATAAACCTCCGGTAACCAGATTTAGGACTTGAAAATTTTTGATTCCGTTGCTGCCGAGCGCCCGCGAATTGTCTGTAAAACTACGCTATTACTGCACTGCTAAGAGCAAATAGGTAAATTCCTGACCGTCTCATAATGCGCCTGTTTAGACAAATCTTAGTGGGACAGTAGCCGATCGGCTTCAACACTGTGGCCTGTCAGCCTTCCGGCGCGGGTCCGAGTCCCGGTCAAGGGAAGAAAAATTTGTATACCAATATTAAAAAAGCGTTACTGCCTAGCAACAATCTTTCTCCTCACACACACACACACATACACACACAATATATATCTATATATATATATAAATATATATAATCTATTATAAATATATATATATATATATATATCTCAAACATATGTATATATATATATTATCTATATATAAAATATATATATATATATAACTCATATATATATATATATACTATACAATAATGATCTCTTATTATATATATATATATTATATATATATAAAAATATATACTCTATATGTATATATTATATATAATATATATTTTATATATATCATATATATATATCAATATATTTTAATTATACTAACTAAATTGTATATATATATATATATTGTATATTATTATAATATATATTTTATATATTTTTAATATATATTATAACTTTACATTTTATATATATAAATAATATCACTAAACATATATATATATATTGTTTGTATATCAATATTATATCTATATATATCTATATATAAATATATAAATAATATTCATATAATATATCTATATATATATCATATATATATATATAAATATATATTATATATATATATCATTATATATATATATTATATATATATTATATATAAACACTAATATAAACTATCAATAAATATATTATATATATATATACATAATATATATATACTATCTCTATATATATATCTATATATATATATATATAATACATTATATATGATTACTACTTACTATATAACTAGTATGTTATATATATATATAACCTATATATACATTCATATAATATTATTAATATATATATATACATATATCCTATATATATATATATATATATATATATATATATTATATATCTTCCATGTACCATATATATTATATATATATATATATCATATAGGGTATATATATATTACCATCTCATATATATATATATAACCTAAATATATTTGAATATATAAATATATAGATATATATATATATATTAATATATATTTCTTAATATATAATATATATATCATTATTTATATATAAATATAAATATATAATGTATATATATTCTCTATATAATTACATATATATATCTATTATATCATATATATATCTATATATATATTATATATATTACATATTGTGTATTATATCATATGTTTTACATAAATATTATATAACTATATATATAATATATTTTCTATATATATACTCATCTCTCTGTATATATATTCATCATTGTATCTTATATATTTAATATATAACATTATATTGTAATATATATTATATTATAAAATCCAATAATTACTATAATCATATATCTATATATATCTATAATTAATAACCTATATATATAATAAAATTATATATAATATATAATTCTATAATATATTATCCTATTATATCATATATAAATATATATAACATATAATCCTATATATTTAAATTATATTATATATAGAATATATAATATGTATTAATCAATATTATAAATAATTATATATATTCCATAATATATATCTTATTCAATATATATCATATATCATACTATATAAACTCTATATATATATATCATCTCATATATTATATCAAAATATCACTTTATATAGAAATTACATATATCATATATATATATTTATCTTTCTTATATATACACTTTTATCATCATATCATATATATAATATATATATCCTAATCTTACATATTATATATATATATATAATTACTATTATAATTCATATATATATATAAAATATAACATATATTATATATCAATTATATATCAATATATATATATATATATCTCAACTATAACTATTAGATATATATTTATATATATATATTATTTAATATATATTCTCATATATATATAACTATATATATATATTATATATATATATCTTATATTTATTATATCTATATATATTATATATTATTATATATATATATATATATTATATAAATATATATATCTATATCAAATATATTATCTATATAAATATATTTATATATATATATAATATATATAACCATATAATATATATATAATATATATAACTATATCATATATATATAATATATCATATATAAATATTTATTATATCTATATATATATATCTATATATATCTATTAATATATATATATCATTATATTTAAAATATTAATTTTTTTAATTAAATTCTCATATATATCTAATTATATATATCTATATATATATATAATATATATTATATATATATCTCTATATATATATATATATATATAATAATATATTATATATAGATATATATATATATATAAATATATATATAGATATATATATATATATATATATTTATATATATATATATATATATATATATATTATATATATATATATTATATATATATATAATATATATATATATATATGTATATATATATATATATATATACTATATATATATATATATATATATATATATATCTATATATATATATATATATCATATATAATATCATATTATATATATATATATATTATATATATATAATATATATAATATTAATATATATAATATTTTATATATATATATAATTATATATATGTTATTGTTATATATATATATCATATATATATATCATATATATATATCATATATATATATATATATATATGTATATATATATATATATATATATATATATATATATATATATATATCCACAAAATATTCCATGAGAAAAGAAATTATGCAAATTGGATGTTATATAGCTCTATCTACCTTTGAAATGTTCTGCTCTTAAAAGATCAAGAGCAAATGTTACAGTCAATTAGTTACAGTAACTCTTAGTAAACATTTTTGTGTGCATGAGAGTCTGCTATATGATTGAGGAATATAATAGTGGTGTTTTTTTTATAGAAATAAAAATATATCAGTATCAATTTTATCAAATAATATAGAAATTCAGAATAACAAAAAAGACTAATTTAAGGCTAGCAACAGAGTTTAATACACATATTCATTTTATGCTCCATAGACATATATCGGTATATCAAAATCAAGGCATACTTAATAGCTACTCCATTCACCTCAACATAACATTTAACTTATCATAAATAACATAATCCAAATATCATAATAACACTCCAATGTCAAAATAATCAATGACATAAAATTTCCCCATCCTATTTTTTTTTTTACTGGAGTCAACTTTTTATTAAGTTACACACAAATTTCATATCAGTAACATATAATCACTATATTAAGTACCTGTCATGAAAAAAATCTTAGATCAATCATATTTTCTTCCATAGCTTAAATATATTCATATAATTACACACTTTTCCTTTGGGTTATGAAGTTTAACAGATACCAAGAGTAATATTTAATACTAGGATAAATGTAACATTATAAATTATAAAGACTTTCATTACAAACATTAAAAAAAAATGTATGAATACAATACTGCTTCATGACTCTACAGCTGAAACAGATTAGCTCATCATAATCATGGAAATCATAAGATTTTGTGAAGTGAAGTCATAAAACTTCTTTCCCTCAACTATAATTATACATTTAATTTTTAGAGTATAAAAAGAATTAAGAAAATAATATTACCCATCAAACAATAACAGTGTAAATATGTAATTATAGCTAATACATTTTTTCTTTATGTGTTTATCCTACTTCACTGCATAATGATATCATATTATTGGATAATCACAAAGCATAGGGCTAATAAGTTTTTTTTTCAAGTGCAGAAATGTGGTTCTTTCAAAGAATAACTCATATCACACAGTGAGCACGTGTAAGAAAAACTTTTAAAAATTGCTATGAACTAGATAGTTAAATCACTAGTATATTCAGTCAGCCTTTTATAGAATGATTATTGACTTTCCAATGAGAGGAACTCACATTTTTCTATCCCAAAATAAGGATAATTTTGTGATTATCTGCCCTTATGATTCATGAAATTTAACAAGAAGTATCCCATGGCACTTAAAAATGACTTTAATTGAATCCACAGAGAATCAGTGGCAGGAAATGGAAGTCAGTATTACAGAAACTACAAAAGAAAACAATCTACCTCCTATTTGTTGGGTATTTATAGTTACCACATAAATTTCTAAAAGAAAATACATTTATAGGCACACAATATACTTTTATCATCACTGATACAAATTCAGTGAAGGATATTCTTAAGACTATCAACTATTAGATAGAACACAAGCCATGTTCTAAAACTGCACATTAAAATTTCCTATACCAAATGAAATGAAAATAAAACAACTAACATTCTTCTACGGTTGATGAGATCCTTTTAATAAGAGCCTTTTTGTTAAAAATACTTGATATATATTTTGTGCTGATCCATGAACTTATTGGGACTTTGTGTTAAGCTTAATTTTATCTTGAGTGTTCATTAAGGCAGCTTATTTCTAAAAGAACATGCTACTTCTTCAAGAGCTTTCTCCAACACATCTTTCACGTTTCAATAACACAGTCAAAGAAGACCATGAATGTGATGCCAAAAGCCATTCTTAGTTATTTGCGTGTTTATAAAGATGCTGCTTCAATTTGGGCATGTTCTGTGGAGAATATATACACTTGTGGCACTTGAGGGGCTGATCTAAGAGCTTCTCTCCTGCTAAAGGGGTCATTGTCACCACCATTCCACGTTCTTCCAAACAGCGAATCACATCTGGAGGAGAAAAAATAACAATGAAAAAAAACAATATATCATTGGCTTTAAGAGCTTAGTCTCTTTACGAAAATCATCCCTAAATGCAAAACTAAAACAGGTATACAAAAATAAAAGGCTAAATAATAAATAATTATCAATCATAAAAAAAAAAGATATAAATACTTAATAAGACTTTCAATGACAGACAGACACACACACACACACACACACACACACACACACACACACACACACACACACACACACACACACACACACACACACACACACACACACACACACACACACATATATATATATAATGTGTATGTTAGAGTAGTGAAGAGGGAAGAGTTAAATAATACAATATACAAACAGCTAATTAAAAAAAAAAAAACTTTAATAATCATCTGTCTATCAATTTTCACACAATACATCACTATCGAGTCAACACACCAACAAAATATGCCATATAACTTACCGGCACTGTCCAGGAAGTATCGAGTATTAAAAGAATTCCAATGGCGTTTAGTTTTCAAGCAGGGAGAGTCAAAATCCTGGCTGATCATGTGCAAATGCAATTGCGACATGCTTGGTATTGCATGGTAACCATACCTAGGGTGAAAAAATAGACTAAATCACAATCTTTACTCAATTCCTATTTCCTGTTATAACATACTCAAAATTCACATTATGCTTGAGTGAACCAAAATGAATGTTAATATAATTAATATTCACATAATCCGTTACTGTTACATTTTTTTCATTTTCATTATTTTACAAGATCAGTAGAGCTTTTTCCCAAGTCTGCATTATAGAATATCTGATTTTTAATCCTGATAAAATATCTTAAACTGAACAAGTGACTTTTATCATTTCCTGTTATAAAAGAAGGAATTTGCATAACAGTTACTTGTAACCAGCTAGTACAATGATAAAATGTAACTTGATATGCCTTGTGTGATTGAACTGAAAGAAAATTGCCAAATGACCACATTCTTCAAAATCATATAATCAGAGACGATAAAAAAAATAAGTGAAACAATAAAAGACAAATTTATGCTACTTAGGATTGCTTTTTTTTCCAAATATTTCTATTCCCAAACAAAATCCATATATTTATACCAGTATAACTTAGAAAGGAAATGTGTAACAATTGTTCATATGGAAAACAAAT
>NW_028234406.1:38885257-38890257 GCF_977035675.1 Penaeus japonicus
TAGAAATAGTAGCTCCTTTTTATTGGTAGCAGTGTTATTGTCTTTCATCACAGGTATTGTTGTTATCATACTGTCAGTATTCTCAGTATCATCATGAACTCATTTTCAAACGGAAGACAAAAATAGATCAAGAGATTACCAGATACATACATTGATACACGGGCAGGCAGACAGATGCTACCACTATTGTTTTTATTTTGGTTATCATTGTAATTAACAAAATCATTATTGTTATCATCACCATCAAATCACAACATCATCACCATCACCACATCACACTATATTCCTCCTACTCATCATCACCATAACCATCATAATCACCATCACCACCACCACTACTACCAACATTATATCAGTAATATCAACATTATTACCATGACTCCGATAACTCTCATCCCTATTATCATCATCACCCTCCATTGTTATCTTTTTCCCTCCCCTTCTACCATGACGTCATGACTTATTCCTAGAACTGGCATTAGCGTTGTGTACACGAACTCACCATCCATCTCCTGCGACTTGATTGGAGTCGGAGGACCTGGAGCCATATTAGGAATGGAGATTTGTGGGTCACGGGATATTTCTTCAGCTGCTGCAGTAGTACTTCGTGCTATTGCGTCTATATATATGTGTGTATGTATATAAATGTGTGTATATATATATATATATATATATATATATATATATATATATATATGTGTGTGTGTGTGTGTGTGTGTGTGTGTGTGTGTGTGTGTGTGTGTGTGTGTGTGTTTATGAATTACTTTCCCTTGTTGGCTAGTTCCGGTAGTGATTGTGATTGTAGTGATATGGTGATGATTCTGGAGAATTAATCGGGTATTCATGCCTTTCTCTTGCGTTTTATTTAGATATGGTAATGACAGAGTTTGTGATAGGGAGGAAAATGACTGTGATATCGTTATTCAAATGATTAAACCGATCACAATAATAATGGTGCCTGTTGTAGCACCAACAGGCTTATCGCTTTATGACCCTTGAATTGATAACTGCATCACTGTATTAACAGACGACCAGAACGGCAGTAGCTGACACGGCAACCGAGCCCTAGCGTGAGTAACGCGCTTTATTCCCATCCCCAGGCAACATAAAAGTGAAAAGAATCCAAATCATCAATAGATGTGGTAAGGTGAGCACGCATATGACTCCCCCATTCCTCCCCCCCTCCTCTTCTTCCTACTTACCTCCTCCCCTCTTCCCTTTTCCCTTTCCCCCTCCTTCCTCCTCTCCCTACTTGCTTTCTTGCTTCTCTTCTTCCTTCCTTCCTATCATCCCCTTTTCCCTTCTTTCTCCCTTCTTCCTCTTCCTACTTACTCCCACTTCCTATCCTTTTCCTTCCCTCCTCCCCTCCTCCTCTCCCTACTCACCCCCTTCCCGTAATCCCTATTCCCTCCTCTCCCTTCTCAACCCCTCCCTGTAGTCCCCATCCCCTCCTACCCCTTCAACTAACCCTTGTCATTACCCCCCCCCCTCCCCCTCCCGCCCTCTCCTTACCTTTTTCGACCCCCTTTACCTTTATTAATGGATTTAACTCCTCTTCACCTATAGCTAACACGGGGCAGATCACTTATTGGCATCGGAAATTCGTCTCAGGCAAAGGGAAGGGAATAGCATTAGCTGATACTTGATTATGTAGATGTTAGTGATTGACTTCAACACATGTTTAAAGCGTTGGTACTCTGAGGATGTGTTTGTTTGTGTACCAATGTGTCTGCGTGCATGTGTTCGGGCCGATTTAAATCAACACTGCGTAAGTTCATATATATAACCTCATGTATATCGATCTATATATATATATTTAAACTTGTCCAACGCTTCCACATACTTCAATATCATATGTATTTGTATAAACACGAAGGCAGTATCCCGTGTTGGTGCACACCGAATAAAAATCAGTTGGGAGAACCTGAAATGATTACCTCAGCGCCAGAGAGAAGACCCGCGTCGTTCGCACTTTCGTTGCTAATAAAAATTCACACGGACAAAGGATGTGTTAATGGAATTCCTGGGAAATTCAAATGATTACTTTAAGAGTATAATTCAGGAACGTCATTAATGGAGCTCCGTGTTCCTTGACTAATTACCCGAGAGTGAATAACGTTATTCTACCTTAGGAAAATGTGTATTTAGTCTTTATTAAAGCAGCAAGTTTGTGTGGCGAGTTGAAGGGGATGTTCCCATTGCCAATAGCGTATGAATGTGCGTTAGCCTTTGTGTGTATATGTACTTTCATGTGGATATCTAGATATGCGTGTATCCATAAACGATCCGTTATATCTCAATACATTTACGTACATGTATTCATGCGTGTGTCAAGCTCGACCAGTATTTTACATCAAACTCTTTTATTCTAAAGATAATTTGAAAAAAGGAAAATACTGTTGATGTTATGATTCCGCGAAGTCGTCAAGCTGTCATGTCTGACAGTCGTATTTCTCGATACGATTTTAGAACTAATGTTTATCCTCGCATTGTGACGAACGCGGCTATTGTTAAACGATCACACTAGCTTTGTATGTGGAATTTAATGTATATACCGTAAGGCTTTATGATGTTAAAGGAACTGATATGTAGTTTAGTCTAGATTATATGCATGTACGCCTGTGATGTGTATATAATCACATTTGCATATATGCGTGTTAATACAGGTACGTGTTTATTTGGCGATATATTTTTAAAGGAATATCAAAGCTATGGACTTCATGATAATTTTTCTAGGACTATAGTGTTTTCATTTCATTTTGCAACCTTTCATTTTAGCATGTAAATGGTTTCACAATATTAACCATGGAACCTTATTTAGTTTATTTATGCTAGGGTAAATTCACCCCCCAAAATAATTTAAGCATTAAAATTATAGATGTACATTGTATGAAATTAGTACCACTGCATAGAAGGATGGTTAGTGGGGTGGGTGTCACTGTTAGTCGTTGAATGTATATCTAAATAAAATCATGATTTCTCCAGGAAAAATATACTAGTGAATGGAAATCGTATATGTATTATGATTTGTTATATATATATATATATATATATATATATATATATATATATATATATATATATATATATATATATATATGTATATATATACGTATATATACATTATTTATATATATATATGTATATACATATATAGATATATGAATATATATATTAATAGGTATATATGTATATGTATGTATGTATATATATATATATATATATATATGTATGTATGTACATATATTTATATATATATATATATATATATATATATATTTATATATATATACATACATACATACATATATACATATATTTGTATGTATAAGTAGACATATTAATAGATAGATAGATCGCTGGGTATTTGTTAACAGATGTGTCTCATGCATGATTGATATACATAATTCCTCAGCTTGATGAGTATTACCAGTCACGTCATTGTTCGATATTAATGATCACTATCTCTCTCTCTCTCTCTCTCTCTCTCTTTCCTTCCCTTTTTTTCTCTCTCTCTCCATCCCTTCCTCTCTTTCTCTCTCTCTCTCTCTCTCTCTCTCTCTCTCTCTCTCTTTCTCCCTCCCTTTCTCTATCTCTCTCTCCCTCCCTTCCTTTCTCTCTCTCTCTCTTTCTATCTCTCACTCTCTTTCTATCTCTCACTCTCTCTCTCCCTCCCTCCATCCCTTTCTCTCTCTCTCTCTCTCTTACTTTCTCTCTCTCCCTTCCTCTCCCTCTCTCTCTCTCTCCCTCCCTTTCTCTCTCTCTCTCTCCCCCCCTTTCTCTCTCTCTCCCTCTCTCTCTCTCTCTCTCTCTCTCTCTCTCTCTCTCTCTCTCTCTCTCTCTCTCTCTCTCTCTCTCTCTCTCTCTCTCTCTCTCTTCCTCCCTTCCTTTCTCTCTCTCTCTTTCTATCTCTCACTCTCTCCTTCCCTCCCTCCCTTTCTCTCTCTCTCTCTTACTTTCTCTCTCTCTCTCTCTCTCTCTCTCTCTCTCTCTCTCTCTCTCTCTCTCTCTCTCTCTCTCTCTCAACAATGATTACACCCTTTACTGTTAAATATCACTTGACACAAACACACTCCATTTAATTCTATCAACTCTCCAATCCATAAGTATCAAAGCTTTTTAATTTACACACAAAACATCTAAACGGTCTTTGCACAAAAACGGCCTCGATACGCTGTATACAAGGATAGTGCGATGCATTGTATTACACCGTTTCAAAATGCGGCAGGTATGAAAGGATTATCCAAATTTGTTTTTCCGATTTCCGGCCGAATTTCCAGGCTGTGTGAAGTGTTTCAAAATCAAGCAAACGTCTGTTTTTTTCTTTTTTTGTTTTTTTTCTTCTTTTTTTTCATTTACTTCTACTGTTTGGGTGGTTGGATATTTATTTGGTGTTTTGATTATGTTGTGGTTATCGAATGTGTTAGATTGTAAGGTAGAACGAAACGAGAAGATGTGAAGTTAAAGGAAAAATTTGGATTTGGATTTATTTACTTTTAAAAATATTTCCTGAAATTAAAGCATTTGTTGGCATTTTCTGGTATTTCATTAAATAAATATCTACTAAAAGCTCAGGCGTGATTCTCATTAAAATGTTGCGCAGGTAAACTAAATGATGAATCTAAAAATAGGAAAGAAAAAAAATATATATAGCCACACTCTTTCATCTTCCTGAATCATTGGCCCGAATTTAGAATGCTGCTGATCTAACCACTATTTGTTTTTTCTGTAATATATATACATATGTATATATTTCTATGTGTGTGGGCATTTATTTGTGTGTGTGTGTATTTGTGTATACATATATATTTGTGTAGTATTACCAGTCACATATATGCATATAAACATACATACATACACACACTCACACACACACACACACACAGTAATAATGATAATGATATAATTTTAACGATAATATTAATGGCAATAACACTCATAATACACCAATAATGATCATGATAATGACAATGGTAGCAACTAGAAAGACACCCAAAATG
>NW_028234406.1:38902757-38912757 GCF_977035675.1 Penaeus japonicus
GGCCGCGGCCGCAGTTTACCTCTATAACGTATAGCTGTGGAGAATTCGGGCAAAGGTCGAGACCCTCAAGAATATTCCAAAAATAAAACTGGATAGGAACGGGCAGCCTGTAGCAAGAAGCGTGGGAAAAGCCAAGAAGGGAATTATTATTTCTTAGTAGCGCGCATCTTTCGGAATTCTGGAAATATGTATTGGTGATGTTTATTTTTCGTAAAACCATATTACGGAGAGTGTCCTTTCGAAGAAAATAGACATCAAATGTATTTCCGTTCGGTTTGATTAAATCACTCACTCCACAATATAGCTTGACCATACTGACAACAAACAGCGAACAACGCAGCCGCCACATACGTCCATGAACCTGAAGAACAAAAGTGAAACTGTGAAACAAGTGCGTGAGTAAATATGCCAACGATACTCCATTATACCACTGCTCACCCCCCGGCTAGCAGGGCCTTTACAGTGATGCCACCTCGGAATGACGAAAACAAATTCCCACAAATCTTCCATTACTGACCGAAACGTTCCGGGAAAAAGACGTGCTCCTTTGTGACATTAATTCAATTCATTTCATAAGAAAGGGGCCTTTGCATTACGCGGTGAAACAAAAGAAAATGAAATAAGACTGAAAGTGGTCGTAGAGCTGGACCTTACATGGGGGAGGGGGAACGTTTAAGTCCGCGCTTGTCCGTTTTGTCATTTTATTAGGCTTTGGTCCTTCAGTACTTCAGCCCGTGTTGATATGGAAACAAGGACATCATAAACACTGATACCTTCATCCGCTACATGATCCTGAATAAAAAGGAAGTGTGAGGAAAAAAAACGGGAGAGAAATGTAAAAGGAAAGAAGAAAAATGGAAGATGAATGTTTATGAAATAGTGTAACATTCTAGTGAAAGACAAGTCAGACATGTTTTCTCTGCCTTTCTTCTCATGCCAAGTCGATTGGGAGAGGAAGAATGTCGTGAGAGGGAATTTATTCTTCCACTGAATTTTTCCTACGAGTATTGATGACCAGGCTTCGTGCAAATCAAATTTATCCCAATAGATAATGAACATAGATTATTTTTCCGTAAGTCACCCCCGCCGAGGCTCCCCTTCACCCCCTCACCCCCCCATCTCCCGACCCCCCTCGCGGGACTGATGATGCGGCATAATGTTATCTTATTGATTATTTCCCCTTCAGAATATGCGCATTTAGGATATCCTTACATTTTTCCGTAGGCGAAATGTTACAAAGTATCATATGGAAAAAGAAAAAATGCCGATAAGGATGGCTTAAAGGCGAAAAAAACGAATCTAGCGAGACATGACAACTACACTCAGATCTGGGACGGTGCTCTGCGACTTTCAGTTCTAGTGCTTGTAAAATGGCCGTCGCAGTCCCATCTTCCCGACAGTTGTCTTGAAAAATTACCCCTTTTACTAGCTCAAATTTAATATTTTGAGTCCAAAGTCACTCGCAGTGTAAGTTTGATCGATAGAGAAGCCGTAGAATGAGTTATTTGCCGAACGGGTGAGTCGAAGTGGGAAAAATTGTGATTAGAAGTCCATTGTGGAGAAAGAAAGGCTTGCAAGGGCCTCTGTTCCAACTCGTAATCGTGTGGAACACTTTTGTTCCAAAGATATCAATAGAGCCCGAAATCCAACGCCAGTGTAGCGTGTAAGAGGCCTCTACTCTTTGGGTCTTTGCATAGGCCTGTCCTTTTATTGTGAGAGTTACTTCCATACGAAAGAAGGAAAAAAAAAGAAGAAAAAAATAATCAAAGATTGGAAGTGTTTAAAAAGGAAATGGAGAAAGAGTTGAGCAAGTCGACTGCAGTGTGGATTTGGCACAAACTTATGATTTTTTGTGCTCGTGTGAACCTCCAGTGAAACATTCGAAGATTCGATGCCAAGGTAAGGTATCTTGGGATACTTTCTTTGTGTTGTATTTTCTGTAATTCGCTTTCGTTGAGAAATGAGGGAGGGAGAAGGAGAAGAGGAATTGAATGAGTGTACGTAAGAGAGAGAGAGAGAGAGAGAGAGAGAGAGAGAGAGAGAGAGAGAGAGAGAGAGAGAGAGAGAGAGAGAGAGAGAGAGAGAGAGAGAGAGAGAGAGAGAGAGAGAGAGAGACTGTGAGAAAAGCTGAAGCATTATGGAGGATTACCCAACTTAAAAAAAAATACATGACAGATAATTAAGTTGGAAAGATTAAATATATTTCCCTATGATCTTTGCTTTTTTATGTCACTTTCGAAACTAGATGACAAAAAACTTCGGCATAATAAAGAAATGAATTGGATAAGTGACGCATTTGCCGCAGGTGTAAAGAACAAAGATGTGAAAGCTTCACCTGTGCTCAAGTCTGTAGTACTTGTGACATGAAAATTTCCCCGCAAATAATTATGATTACGCAATACCTTCTGTGCGTTTTATTAGAAAAAAAAACGTAACAAAGAAAATTGATAGTTTTGTATATATTGATTGCGTTTGAGAGAGTGTACTTATATTGACTTGATTCTCACACTTGGTGAAGTAGCCATTAAACATTTCGAAGGCTGATGAGTGGAAACAGGAAATGCAGACGAGTGAAGTTTAATGCCTTTGCAAATTGCATGCAGCAACTTACATGTATGGCAAGTAGTTTCCACTACATCTAATGCCATCTTCATAAGAGCGTTCATTGAAGGTGACATGATATCGTGTGCTGTGGTAATATTAAAGCCTCATCGAGCGACGACAGAAGCGTAAGAATTAATGAGTAGTTCCGTTATATTCCAAACCTCGGGTTAATCTTTTATGTAAGAAAACTTCGCCGAGCTTTTGAAGAATTTATGCAGGGAAACGCTACAATTACAAGAACAGCGTTAAAGTAAGATATTTATTCCCGCTTTGGTTGTAGGCTATGGCAGACCAGGTAGTCGATTGTCTTATATTTATTTATTTGTTTTTGCAAGAAAGAATGCCAGAAACAGATAATGCGATGTGCTGAGAGCGGTTGTTTAGCCGGCTTTTAAAGTTGACGTCACATAGCACAAAGGCTTTTAAAACCGGGGTTGGCTTTCATTAACTCGCATAGGGAGAGAAAATTATCGTGTGATACTGAGGAAAAGTGCGCTCTGAGGCAGTTGAATTTTATGTTTGCCATTTTTATGAGGTCGAGTTTATTGCACGGGGAAGAATAACTCGATTTAAGTTTACACTTGGTAAGCATGAGTGAATGGGCGAGTGAGGAAGGCACTGCGTGGTATATGAACTTGATTTAGTATTTGTTTCGGCTTGTGTGGAACACGATTGCCCTACTCGGAGGCTTGAGCAAATCCGCGAATGCACAGTGAAGGGAGCCGTTGTGAGATAACTAGTTATGGCGTAGAAAAATAATGAATTCTTGTTAATGCTTCCTGCTTCGGGGCTATTTTTATAGTGCTCTTGGTGCGTTGGAGGGGGAGGGGGGTCTGGCAAGTGAAGTGAGAGAGGAAAGAGGTTTGTGTGATAATCTGGCTGATGCTAATACTTCGCGGGAAATGTGTTAATCAAGCGGGTTGTAAGACTGAAATGAGTTAACGCCGCCTTGTGATCAATACAGAATGTGTATATATATATATATATATATATATATATATATATATATATATATATATTTGTGTGTGTGTGTATGGATGGATGGATGTATATACATTATATATCTCTATCTATCTATATCTATATATATATATATATATATATATATATATATATATAATGAGAGAGAGAGAGAGAGAGAGAGAGAAATAATGTGGAGCCAGACGACGCAGGGCATAGAGTGCCATCATGCCGCCAGGGTTTATAGTGGAGAATGTTATTGATCAATCTGTAATTGTGCACTCGGGCTTTAGGAGGGATATCGAGAGCCTCGTGTTATTGATGAGGGTCTTCTGTTTATGCCTGGCTCATGCAAGTCCGTATGTCAGTTGGCTCGCTGATAACCAAAACTCAATTTCCATTGCGATAGCTGGCGTTGCGGGTCCGGCTTACGGTTGCTCGATCGACGGCGCTGCCACACGATGAAGCGGTCGCCTTTGTCGGACCATGATGTGTTTGTGTGTAATTGTTTATTAGCTTTCATGTCGCCTAAGTTGCTTAGAGGGACCTAGTGGACATGCTATGATTCCCTCTGCGTTTGCTTGTAGATCCTGACGTCTTTTCATGCACTACTGCGTCGGTCGGCGGTCGTGCGGTCGGGTCGGTGCGTTTCCTTAAAGCCACCAGGGAAGAAGAAACAAAGTCACAGACAAGCACCTCTCTCTCTCTTTTTTACTGGTGGAGGCAAGAGGGAAAGGGAGTGAAAGAGAAATTCCAATCTTTGAAATAATAAATCTGTGTATACAGTCAGTACACAACAACAGTGATCGACGGAGACTTTAAAAATGTTTAGATATCGTTTACAATTTTGTTTTACCGGGAACAAAATGTAGAGCTGTGTGAAACATGAATGAAATTGAGTATTGTTGTTTAACACTACTGCCACATGCCCGTGAGTTATATGTATGTATATTTTTATTCCGTGTTAGTTGGAAATATATATTTTACCATTGATAAATATTAATGTGTGAGCAGTTGCATGTGAATTAGAATGTTTTTTTTTCAGATTGTAAGTGGAAGATAGTGACATACTCCTGTGGCGTTTTATATGGAGTAGAAGAACAAAATGAATGTTTTGAAAGTGTTTACTTGTTTTTATTGGGGGGAAATTTTGGTAGTGCTGACTAAATGGGTGCATTCAAACAAGCGCAAGTTTTAAACGAGGTTTCCTTTTTATTTAGTGATGTATGAAGCAATTTATATTTTGTGTTGATGTGAACATTATATATTTGTATTGTTTGGTATATGATGATCATGATATTGTAATGGTGATATTGTTTAGAATACAATGATGATAACAGTGATAAATGGTGATGATAATGAATAATATTTGTAAACATGTTTGTGATAAAAATGTAGTAATGATATTGGTTCCTTTTTCTGTTGTTATTCTTATGATTGATGTTTAATTTTTGTCACTGATACCACTAGGATTACTATAATTTCAAATACTACTTACTGTTTCTGATATTGAGTAAAATATTCATAACAATAGCAATGATAACGATAATGATAGTAAGAGTAATGTTGATAATGATAATATTAATAATAATAGTACTAACGACAATGATAATAATGATGGTGATAATATTAATAATAATATTTGACAACAACAACGACAACAACTAAATAGTAACAACAGTGATGTTATTATGCCATCCCTTTTTATTTTGTTCTATTCTATTTATGTCTTCCTTTGAAAGAGCCTAACCTCGCCGAGAAACACACAGGGGAAGGGGAAGACACAATGCTAGTGCAATAATTCGGAAACTTTGCGAAGTTAACGGAATCGGAGGAAGTTTCACGGAATTTGAAACCGGCGGCTCACTGCATATTTCTCGGAAGTAACGTGGGCAATTCTCACGTTTTGGAAGCTATGGGAAGAAAAAAGGAGGAGAAGGATTAGAATAGATTTTTTTTTAGAAATGTGAGAAGGAAATAGCGATATGGGAAACACTTATGAAGAAAACATGAAGGAGGAGTGATAAATGAGAGAGAAATTGTACCGGTGAAAAGAGGAACGGGAAGAAAGAATTATGGAGATAATTGAAGGATGAATGTAGATATTTTAGGTACTGAGGCATAAAGGCGAGGTTAAAGATAACCATATATATGATAAGCCCTTTATAAATGTCCCATAAAAAGATATCTTTATTCGAGGTAGATAAGATGGAACTTGTCTTCACTTCAGCCCCCACGAACCATATTGGGTTGCCAGCTCCACCAGAAATTAATCCGGTCTCTTCTTAGTTTTCGTGGTCCTTTTCATCCTTCGCTTTCCCTAGTTCATCTCCTTTTATGTCTCCTCCTTCCTTTTCCTTGTCTTTTCTCTTTCTTCCTCCTTTTCTCCTCTTTTCTTCTTCGTCCTCCTGTTCTTCTTTTTCATCATCTTCCTCTTCTCCTTTTCCTCTTCTACCTCTTCCTCTTCTTGTTCTTATTATTAATATTATTATTCGTCTTGTGATCCACTATTAAATCTAACAACAGCTGCTCTATCCTTACTTCCACCAACATTACCGTCAATTTGCAAGGATTTTCCGGAAATGAAGTCTATTGTTGTTTAAGTGGTGGCGGTGGAGGTGACATGGAATTAATGGGACAATTTAATTTCGTATTACTACTAGAGAGAAGAATTGAAAAGAAGGATAGAATAAAAGGGTATGCATTTTTTCTAAGTATATCAAATCATGTCATTTATATATATTTTTTATTTCTCTGTTTTCTCTTTTTGTCTCTCGGTCAGTTCTGTTTGTTTTGGATTGTGGACGAGGAAGGTAAGGAGTGTGTTAATAATAGAAGTTAATTTGATGGTGTTTGTTGTACGTGAGGTGTGGTCTGAAGGTGATAATGATAATAACAGTGATGGTAATCATAAAAGTGTTTGGGGGAAATTTAATGATGATGGCAGAATAAGCAGAAAAAAAAAACTTTCCACCAAAAAGATATTACTCGAAGAAACGAATGTAAAAAGTGGGCTAATGTAGTTGTTTTTTTCTCAGTGAACCCCTTTTACTTTTATCTTCTTTCATACTACCAAGGCTAAAAGCATGAAAAGAAAACGTGATATAATGAGATTAAGAAATATGAAAGTACCATATTGATAATAGAGGTGGCCACTTTGATGATGAAAATGATCATGAAAATAACAATGATAATTAAATCAAATTACACAACGGCACCGGTGACGATTAATTGAAAATTCTCCATTTTGTTGACGATGGGATAATCAAGGCTTAGTGTCTATTATCTTATTGATTGATAAGTCTCAATAACAAAAAAGGTAATCATTCGACTCCGCATGTAGTGTTCTATCTGTGTGTGTGCGTACGCTTCATAGTATTTTTTACTATTGATATTATCATAATTATCACATTCCCCCATTTCCCCACCTGCCATCATGATAGGTATTATTATCAACGTGGTATAGAATACTTTTGCCTCATCACAGTCAGCTCTGGTTTAGCCAAGTGACCCCTCCTTGACCTCCGCACCCCCATGACCCCTAGTTCCCTCCCCAATCTGACTTGCGAGTTTCCTCTTGCTGCTGTAATTATCATAATGGGGTCTTCCAAGAGTAACGGCCTACATTCATATTTCCTTTGACCACGCTTTTACTCGGTTATATTCGTTGTCGTTGGGATACTCTCTCCTCTCTCTCTCTCTCTATATATATATATATATAGTATCACATATTCGTTGATTATATTATGGAATAGACTACAATAGGTCATGACTCTCATGGACACAAAAAAACGCAAATACACACACGTCACACTCGTTTATAAGAAATATGAAATATTCGACTAGCCTCTTCAGATGAAAAGCATATTCAAGCCCCGAGATCAACACTGTGGACAAAAGACCGTCTTTGCACTTAAGAGAGTTTTTTTTATCATCCTCGTCCATCAGGCATGATAAAGCTAACGTCAGGAACGCCATTTCGTTATTGCGATGACAAAATATACCCACACGGCAACACATTTTAATCTATTAATAAAAGAGGAGAACGCGTTAATTTACGTAATGGCGGAAATTAGTAATAACGGTGCATATTACTCTAATATTTATGGCTGGGATAATTAACTTTTCTGGCACAGATGGAAGCGAGCCACACTGTACCTCGAGGGTGGAGTGCCAGGTGTGTGTGTGTGCGTGTGTGTATGTTTGTGTGTGTGTGTGCGTGTGTGTATGTTTGTGTGTGTGTGCGTGAGCGGGTCTAAGTGCGTTGAAGTGAGTATATGAATTTGCAAATGTGTGTAAGTGTGTGCTTGCTTGCGTATGTGTGTATGTGGGGAGGAAGGTATATCAATGTAGATGAACACAGGTGTCTGCACAAACACATAAGATTCTGTATTCATTAAACACAAATGCTCTTGTCAAAGGGGATGAAAGGGAACCATAATGACTTGTGTGAAATTAATGATATGCTTATGAGATGAAGTCAGAGAGAGTGATAAAGGTATATAGAAAAATTGAATACAAAAAAATCTGTATCACAATAAGAAGTGACGTAATTCACACAATTGGAATGTCTTAAACCGTGATCTTGGATCGCATGAAAAGGAGAACCATGTAGAATTTTTTTTCTGACAAGGGAATTGTATCTGGAGACAGCGGACAAGCCCGCGGCTGGAAGCCAACACTGGTAAGTCGGTTAACGACCCAGTCGGCGTGGTTGGACCTCAGCGGTTTCTACTTTATGGCAAGTAATTGCCGACCCACCGGTGGAGCGTCCCTCGAAGGCCAGCTCAAAACATACAATCGAAACTGCTAAGCATGAAGCCCGTGGTCCGACATCGGCACGGCTGTCCCCAAAGTACCAATGAGTATGCCGGAGCAGCTAACACGCGTGGCGCGGGGAAGGAACCACGCTGTGCCGCCGTCTATTAGGTTCTCTTTGCCCTCGGGCCGTGGTCGCCGCTGCACGAGGAAGGCTTAGCTTGGTGCAGCTCTGCTCTGCGCGGGAGAGAACCGACCGCTCGCCAGCCGTGGGGTGGGAGGCCTGGCGTGTCCACGGGGGTTGGTGATTGCTTGCTCCTCTGCTTGTTAGGATATTTGTTTTGTCGGTTGTCTTATTCCGTTGCCGTTATTGGTTGTATTGTAGTCGTACCTGGGTAGGTTTAATAATGATGGGATATCTTTTGTAAGTCTTAGTGGCGATGTGCCGAAATGTATGGAAGATCTAATCACATAGATGAAGGTTCAGAAGTTAGATATGGTTATTAAAATAGACATGGTAATGGCTGCTTTTATTGTAGGATTTCAATGAAAGAAATAATACCAATTATATGAATGATAATGATGTCTCAGCGATAATAATGAGGCTGATTACAATAACGATGATGATTATTGACAGGATTAATGATTATGTCACGTGATACAGTTTTTTAATAGGAATGATAATTCAGTATAGAGCTAATAGAATTTCTATGAAAACAAATGTAATATCATATTGGGAATCACAGGGAAATGACTACGGTAACAATTATTTTGTATTAGTGCCGCCAAGATAAAGTTAATATATATATATATATATATATATATATATATATATATATATATACATGCATATATGTGTGTATGTAAATATACATATATACACATATTATATATATATATATATATATATATATATATATATATATGATTATATATACGTATAGATATACGTATACACATTCACATATACACATACACAGGTAAATATATACATGTATATGTATGTGCACTATATAGATATACACTATATACTCACACACATACACAGACACATTTACATATACAAGGCTCAGGTGTGTAGAATAAGATATTTTGATTATTTAAATACAGCACAATGTATATCATATTATATGTTCAAGGTATATATGCGAATGGATAGGTTTGTGTATATAATCAATACTTCCTACCATGATATGTTTAAATGATAAAAGGACAATTCTGATAAAGGTAATGTTTGCCTCGTCACGGTTGCCATAGTGACAGAGAACGGAGATAGTGAGGAGGAACATGTAGGCTTTTAGTCTGCTGATTAAATATACTTCTTGGAAAAAGCATTAGCTAATGAAAACGAAGGTGGTGATTTGCGAGAGAAATAGAAGTAGGGGAGCGTAAGGTGACAATTCGAGGAATGAGAAATGGAAGTGAAACATCTCGTTGCTTACGAGGATTTTAGATATGGAGGAGGGAGGGGAGGAGGGGGAGGGGAGGGAGCCAGACGCGCAACATCCGCTGTTGTTTATTTAACCTCCAGCGCGGTGCGGCAATGGTAAATGTCAGGAAACTTACCGCAAATTAAATGTTTTGTCCGGGGACGTCGGGCGTATTGTGTGAACAGTTACTCGGGTTGGGGTGGGGGGTGGGGGGGCGACCGACCGCCGTACCGGGAGGAGCCGAATGC
>NW_028234406.1:38917757-38960257 GCF_977035675.1 Penaeus japonicus
TTGCAGAAAGGGGGATTAGAGCGAGCGATGCAGCCCAGATACAATCCACGGGCGAGAGCAGCGATGATTGTCACGGGGAATATCGGGGTTAATGGTAACAATGGCCAATAAAAGTCAATGATGTCAACGTGAATACAGGTCCTTTGCCCCCTCAAACCCCACGACCCTAACCCGCTTCATCTCCTACTCCTCTTTTGATTTCTCTTATTTTTTTCTGTCTTTTCTTTTTTTCTCCCTCGTCCTCTCTTCCTCGCTCTGTCCTACCCCCCTCCCCCGCCCCTCGTCTCACCGTTACTCACCCCTCTCCGCCTCCCCCTCTTCTGTACAATGTGGTGCGCCTTTTTTTCATTGCGAGGGGGAAGCACAAAGCCCCGGGGACCTGACTCCACTACTACAGGTGGGTCAGTGGTCTCTACCTGTGTTAATGATGTAATGACAATGCAGGTACTGAGGCGGCCTTGACGAACGTAGCTTTGGTGTTAGATGTTGGCCATGAAAGGAAAAACTCCGGCATGTAATTAATGTATTATCATGAAGGGGAGAAATATATAATCACATATATGGATGTGTGTGTGTGTGCGCACATATAGATTCTACAAAGTGAACTTTTATTGCATGTTTATTCTTATTCTGCATTTTACTATTGTCTTGCGTGTAATCAGTAAGAGACATTGTGCGACTTGCACAATTTGCTTGCTGCAACACATTTACCGCCGTGTTTCCATTTTGAGACGTCGTTACTGCATAAGGCTGTGGCGTTGCTATCTCGCCCTATCCTTGACGCTGGTGTA
The DNA here is from genome assembly GCF_977035675.1 of Penaeus japonicus. NCBI lineage: Eukaryota > Metazoa > Arthropoda > Malacostraca > Decapoda > Penaeidae > Penaeus > Penaeus japonicus. The sequence continues at coordinate 38,918,549 of NW_028234406.1, forward strand.
GCACAGGCTGTGTGACGGGTTCGATATCAGTGCTGTGGTGAGCATCTTCCCCCTCTCCCTAGGTAGTTGAGACTGTCTGAGGTGAAGGAGGAAATATCCACTATAGCTAAGGTTGTTTAATAGTTTCCAGAATGAGATGTACTCATGAATTGGGTACTTTTAATGTTTTTTTTTTATTAGAACCTAAAGTATACATTTTCATATAACAAAAGAAAAAATGTATATGAATACCTGAAATGCAGTCTTTATATCTTAATTCATCTACCATTATGTATTTCATCGTATAAGCACAAAGTGATAAAAACGAACTTAAGGACGATCTTATTAATACTATTTCATGCGCACTCATGATAGTAAATTAGAGGGACAGCATTGATTAAGTAGTAGCAGCAGCAACACAACTTTTGCTCCTCTCTCTTAACCAGCCGTGTGAGGGAGGAGTGGCGGAAGTGAAGCACCTGGCCTCTCGGTACCAAGAGGTCGAGATGAATATTTTTTGCTTTGTAATTAACATGACTTACCGGAGCCTGTGCTCTTTTTCTCTCTCGCCGGGTTCATGTGCACAGATTGCTCCAGGGTATATGATTATCCTTTACTTTGTCAATCTACATTTTTTTCAGCTTCATTGATGGTGCTATTCGTGACCGACTATGGAATATAATTTTCTTTAAACGGTCTCGGTGATAAAGCGGATTTAAATCCTAGGAGTAACCCTCAAGGAAGCCGGCCAGGTTGGTGTATAAACTACGTGGGAAGAGGGGGAGGGAGAGGGAGAGAAGGAGGAGCAACTAACCCCTCCCCCTCTACCAACCGGCCGAGCATATGTTATAGGATCGTTCCACTGGATGCCTCCTTGGTCATTCCACTTGTCGGTAAAAAGAAATTCAGTTCTAATACTTGGGAGAGAAGAAAGAGAGAACATTTCTTTGAAGTTTTATCTTCCTTTCACAGCTACATTGTTACCCGCGTCGACATTATTCAGGAGATAGTATCCTGTTTACATGTATTACTTAAAGAGAAGGTAATATTTTTCTGTCCTACTCAGAGAATAGAACAAAACGCGGCATGTATTTGTTATGTACCGCAGTACTGAAGAACAAGTGTTTCCTCCGTCAGACCTCTCGCCATTTAACTCCTTGTTGGCAGAGATCCCGGACAAATAGCATGTGCGTTAGAGAGTTTTGTAGAAGTTATGAAATAATTGGCATTAATAGCGAAGTCTCTCCAAATCACTGGCTATCATTAGCAAAATCACACAGGAATGGAGGAGAAAGGTTCAGCTTCAAAAGGGCAGAAATATACAATCTAAAATACACATGCTAATACGACATATATTTCATATACGTTCTTTAGATATGGCACGTTTACAACCGTTTTGTAGTAATAATAATAGTGATAATTTATAATTTGCCTATGGTGACAGGCACTCTGCGAACGACAAAGTTAAAAAATATGTAGAGTGAATATGTTTTGTTAAGGGAAAATACGGTAAATATATTAATATTTTACACATCTGTAAATCAAATATATTTTTGTCCAATATAAATGGATTTTTTTTAAAACGTGTATAGTAAATATATATTTTTAAAACATTTGTGTCGCATTTCAGAATATTTATTTTTTGACTGATATTCCTGTTGCCATAATCTTTTACAGGTGTTGAAAATAGAAACTTTACCTGTGTTTTAATATAGTTTCTACCAATAAATTATGATCAATAGTGTTGTTACTGTTGATGTTACAGCTGCTGCTATTTACACCTACATGTACATGTACACCTACAGCTGGCGTTGCCACTACTTGTACTGAGGCTACAGTTACTACTTAATGACAATGATAACTAGTAACTTTCAGTCACACTGAGGATAGCATAGATAACAACAGTGGTATAATGATAATCTTAAAAGATAAACAAAAAATCAATGATAATAGTGATAATTTTCCAGATATTGGTAATGGAAATAGGTATATGATGACTAATTGATTAAAAAAAAATTATGTTGATTATTATCATCATCAATGTGATTTTTAGTATTATTATTATCAGGTTTATTATTATTTAGGACTGCTGTTCCTATTTCTATCCTTACTTGCTATTACTACTGCTTTTAATACATTTTTCCATTTCATTATAGCTTGATTAGCATTATGGTTTTATTTATGGTGATCAGCAGTATTATCATTATTTCTTAAATATTTATGATTTTTTATTTTGGCGTCCATGATGATGATAAAAATCATGACAGTAATGGCAACAATAATGATGATTATGATATTTTGGAAATAATATGGATAATAATAATGATGGTATTGTATATTGATACTAACAGGAATAGTAATAATGACAGTGATGGTAATTATATATAGCAGTGCTGTTGATGATGGTAGTGATGATTAATATTGATAATACAATTAACAAGTATAATATGAGAATTGGTAATGTTTTTTTTATTATTTTTGTTATTTTTAAACAATAGTAAAAGTAAATATTTTTTTGTATTATTATGCTAACTTGTTATTGATATTTGTTTAGTACAGTTATTGTAACCAGCTATAGTTATGCATGTGTTACATGTAATGATCAGTATTATTATATAATTTTCATTAATCTTACCGGATAATTTTAGGGCTATTATCTATATCTGATATTGTTCACTGATAGTACTAACAGTTTTGTTATTGACCATATCACCATGTATTTTTTATATTATAGTTAGTGTTACTGCAATCTTAAACCCCTTTTAACTACAGTGATCACAATATATAGAATTAGGCTAATTTCGCTCTCTCTCTCCCTCTCTTCCCCCCCTCCCCCTCCCTTCCCACAGATACATTTTCTTGACATGGGTGAAGGTTTGAAGTTCTTTTAACAAAAGTTGCAGCTATTTGAGTCCCCACGTCATTGTCGCGTGACGCAATTTCCTGTTGTCCATGAAAGCACTTGCGAATAACGAAAAAGAAATACACTAAGCTAGTATAGAATTTAGGAGTTACATGATGTTTAGATTTTGATGTATGATATATTGATGAATTTATTATTTTTATAATTTATTTTCCTATAGAGAAACACACAATTTGAAGATGTGTTTACACACATCATATATTTATATCTATATATATGTATCTATCTATATGCACACACACACACACACACACGTGTGTGTGTATATGTATATGCATATGTCTTTATTTACATTTACATATACAAACACACATATACATGTATGTAATTTTAAGATTAGTTGTGTTTTTGAAAAGCCGTGTTATGTAGAGAATTAACATAGCAATGACGCCAAAATTCATGACATGATTTGTGTAGGAGTCATCGCCGGTAATTCATCATGAGTTGACATGCGCAAGGTTGGAGGCGCCGTAATCTTATCAGTCATGAGTCGAGGGGAGTCGAAATCCTGTGAAGGACGAAGGGACCGCGAATCCACACACTGCCAACATCGCTCGCAGATGCCAACGTTTTGCAATAGGTTTCGCGGGCCTGTTCCATCGGAGAGGACTGCATTATCCGGCCGCAGCTCGAGATGAGGAGAGTCGCGTCGTCAGAGCAGCGTTTTAACAAGATAAATACTGAGTGCGTTAGGTGTGAGCGCTGAGCGGATATGGTGGCCGGGTGGCTGGGTTCCCGACCCTCACGTCTCTCCCGGCCAGCCGCCCTCAGGCTGTGTGTCAGGGGTACACCACCGATATCTCTCCCGGCCTGTTATTATGCAATTCTGGCTCCCCAGGTCTTACTGTCTGTTGTTTCTCACCTCTTGTGGCCCTCCTCTCCCGGTTGTTGGAGTGGCAGACAAGTGAGCGAAGATATGTTGCTTCACGGCTTGCGTTTCGGAGAATGGTATTTCCTCGCAGCGTGGTTCATTTTGTAAGAGATTTTCGTAGAAAAGCTGACGAAGAGGTTAAAATTAGTCAGGTTCATAGCAATAGCAAGAGATCGGGTAATGAAGGTTTGATCGGGCTCAATGGGAAAATGATAAACGCTGAATCAGTTAGGCGAAACATGAGTCGTGTGCGTTGCGTCGCCGACCTTATCGTCCAACGGCAGCGCACGTCTCGCTCCCACACCTGTAGCTCGCTGTCTAAACATCTCGATAGTAAATGAAAATAACAAAGGTGCGGTGGGCCAGGAGGTACTCTTATTCTGAGAATCGTCACCTGCCTCTCACTACGCAAGCCATTTCGCTCACGGCTAGCTTCTTTCAGCGTATACAGCGCATCGTGTTAAGTATTTGTGCCCGCGTGTCGACGAGGGAATAGATGGCGCTGCGAACGGCTGCCATGAGGGAGACGGCCCCCGCACGGCTTTTGTCTTCCGTACCACCCATTATTTTTAATTGTCGCCTTATTGTTCGGTCGCTTCCCGACTCGATTTTGAGCAAGGAGGACTGCACACGCACGGCAGCCGCTCCTTGATAGAGATAGAGCGTCGAAGGATGAAAGATGACGGACACACAGGCGAAAGATCACGCTATTGAAACGAGTCGAGTGGCATTGACGGCGGCGAGGCAGGGTTTCGGCGTCATGTTTAGACCGAGATTTTGATTATCAGTTCCAGGTTGGCTAATCTGCAAGAACTGATTTAACCTCAGTCGAGAACATTTCCGACTGTCCTGTACTGTTATGGTGTTTTCCATATCCTCTCAAAACTTATCACTTTTAGATTAGATTTCTTGAAACTAGATGATTGTTTTTCATCTTATCAGGATGGCACAAGCGATAACACTGAGTATTTAAAGTCACATATGAGATTGTGACTAAATTAAACTAAAATGATGATATGTATATATATATGTATATATATATATTTATTATATATATAATATGTATATGTAATAGTGATGTCTCTTTTTTCATCGCGCTTTTTTCCTTGAGGATGAGTAAATGACTTGATTATTCAAGCATGAGTAGTGATAACCGCGATGAAGATGTACATGGTTCTTGGACGAAGGAAATTTCGTTAGATCAAGTCCTTAAGTTCAGCAGGACTGTGAGCGATGAATATGCAAGGAGCTATTTATAACTAGTTAGTAAGAATATTGTCCTGCAGTGGGGTTGCATGTTAACGATTTATCCTAGCGGTGAAGCTGGGCGACTCTGATTGCAATATTGATGTCGTGCAGATTTAAAGCTAAGTATAGCGGGGATCATGTTAAAAACATTCGGTGACAACGAAACCAATTTTGGTAATTGGAATAAATCAAGGGATGAAACTGGAGCGATGGAAATCAAAACCGGATTATTGCATCGGGCAAACATGAGCTGATGTTACTTTTTTTTTACGAATATTCTGCTTCACGGACGAATAATAAACTTGAGAGATTCGCGATGCTAACTTTGTGAAATTGGATTAAGCTCCGTGATGTTTTTGTTTTTTTTTATTTACAAAAAAACAAGGGAATAACACGCTATACAAAGCTAGGCAAACATCTGCTTGTAAGAGTTTAATGAATTCGCGCTAACTGTAAACAACGCATGCAAAACAAGACTAAGTAATTGTTATGCATTTGTTTTCGTGTTAACGCATTTTAATTACCTTGAAAAGTGTATATGAAAGGATACTGAATCGACACGATCGGATTAAAAAAAAAAATCGGAGGGTGTTGCAAGGTGCTGTAAGCAGGAGCCACATGTCACACCACGTGACTGTGGTGGAAGAAGAATCAAGTCTGGCTATCTCTCGCGCGCGTCGATATGTAGTTTAAAAATAGATGCGGTAGACTTGAGATTTTGTGAAGGACTTCTCCGGAAACATATATTGAGCACCGGAACGGATCCTGTTGTTGGATAACTTTCGGATATTTATGCTGTTTTCCTCCCTTATATTGTGGCGCATAATCCATGTGATGTAGTCTAGATGATAATGATATTTACACCGTTTATCAGTTATGGCGTATATTAGTGGAGGAAAATACTCGTCTTTATTGCTGCCCTATCGTGTAATGTTTTCTTTTGTCCCTTTTTATTAGGTGGCTGCAACGTTCCTCATATTAGTGACGTTGGTGTAGGTCATGGAAGATGTTGCAAGGGAATCGTTCAAGAATATTCTATTCCGTCATGAGTCTTTTGATAACCATTGACGAACGATAAAACTGATTTTCTTGTAGAGATTATGATGGCTTTGAATACATTTGATTAAAAAAAGCAAATTATGGCAAGACAAATGTTCTTTTTTTCATTTTATGTGTTTTTTTTAATGAAATTCCCTCTTTTAGATATAATTGTCAATTGCATTAATGAGATTCAATGAACGTCAGAGTGGTGTTCGCGCTTGTTAACTGGGGTGTAATGAGTGGAAACGTTACTGATATAGATATACCGTTAATTAAGAGTATTATTAATAGCTGAGTGAAGGAATGGTTGATGCTAGACAACAATTAATGTAAACTGTGAAGGAAGCGGAGTAGGTGTGGCCAAAAAGAATGAGATTATATTAGGAAAGAGCGCAATCAGTTAGAACAGAAAAGAAAATAAGACCGATTAATATTAAAATATAACAACACAGATAACTTGATGTTGCAAGAATATAGCAACAGAGGAGTGATAACTTATTCAAGGTTACCTGGGCAGTGATAGCAACAGCAAACAATTATAATAACAAAGAGCAAAAAGGAAGAACAAAGAACAACTACAATGAGACATTATTAGATAGCAAGGAGGATATAGAGGGGGGGGTCGTTGCTGGGGGAGGGGGTTGCAGGAGGGAGGGTATCGTAAGGGAGGGAGAGGCAGGGGTTCCATCATGAAAAGGTAGAATGGCTGGGACTTGAGAATAGAGAAAGGGAAGGAGAGACAGATAATTGGTGTAACAAATGACAAGAATGTATGTATATTTATAAACATATGAATATATATGTTTGTGTGTGAATATATCTTTATCTATTTATATCTCTCTATATATATCTATATATATACACACTCATATATATGTATATGTTTATATATATAAATATATATATATATATACATATATATATATATATTTGAATACATACACATGTACTTACACATAACGACACAAGAACGTGTTCATGGAGACGATATACATACTAATTCCGAATTCAAATTGCAGCTGAATTCATCATCAAATAACTCTCTGAGAAAACTCCGGCAACTGTTATTACGTTAATTACATCACTTAAATCTATCTTGTCGAGAATCAACATTTGATGTTGATATTGCGAGCCTTTAAGTTACCCTTAATTGGATTTTATTTAAGTACACGCACGCAAACGCGCACGCAAGCACACACACACACACATTACAGACAGCGGTATGTATAAATATGTGATTATGTTAGTGAAGCGTTAAGGGGATTTGAGTATCAACACGTTAGAGGATCATGGCCGAGTCACTCCCTCCCCTCACCTCCCCCACACCCCCTCCCCTCATGAGCGACAGCAGGACTTTCCCCCCTCCTCCCCCACCCCTCTTGAACGGCTGCAGGACCTTTTCCCCTCCCCTCCCTTCCTACCACCTCTCCCCCTCCCCTCATGAGCGACAGCAGGACTTTCCCCCCTCCTCCCCCACCCCTCTTGAACGGCTGCAGGACCTCCTCCCCTCCCCTCCCTTCCTACCACTTCTCCCCCTCCCCTCATGAACGACAGCAGGACCTCCCTCCCTTTCCTTTCTCCTCACACACATACACACACACACACACACACAAATACACACGCTCGTACACGAAATGAAGTGAAAAAAAAAAAAAAAATAACGCAATCATAAGAGAAGAAGATACAGCAGAGAAAGAGCTAAGGAAGTAAACACAACCACAGTGCAGGGAAGTGAAACATAAACACAGACTGAGGCAAATGGGGGCGGTAGGAAGGCGAGAGGGGAGGGGAAGGGGGAGGGGAAGGGGGAGGGGAGAAGCAAGCCATCATTGCACTCAGATTCTAAAACCCATCAGGAGTAGCTCAGATAAACTTCATAATTAATGTGTTTTTTTTATGTGCAATTAAACGTAATTTATTCACTTACCGTAACTACAGGGAATAGAAAAAATGTAAGCGCTTTTTCCTGAAAGATCTCTCTCTGGCCGTCTTGTCCTTGAGCGTCTGCCTTGTTTTGCGGTCGATAACACGATAACGAATGTTCTTTTTTAAATGCAAGTTCACGTTACCTTCTCTATACATATACACATACACGCATATATCTTTTGTGTGTGTGTGCGTGTGTGTGTGTGTGTGTATATGTGTGTATGTGTACATGTGTGTGTGTGTGTGTGTGTGTGTGTGTGTGTGTGTGTGTGTGTGTGTGTGTGTGTGTGTGTGTGTGTGTGTCCGCGCGCACTACACACCCTTGTATGTATATAAAAGATGGTCAAGGGCCAATCATCATTTCGTCATTCCGCTCCCAGTCTTTGAACGAGATGAAAGAGATCGTTATCATTTTTTTCTGTGTGTCGTTTATTTTTTTTTAATCTAGTGAAATAAAATAAAAAAGATATTGCCCCACCCCCCTAAGGGCTTGTCGGCAAGGTGACGCAGGAACGAACTTGGTCCCGCCGCCGCTGCCGCTGCCGCTTCTGTGCCGCACCACATGTCGGCGCCCGGGACACATCTGCTTGAACCTGTGACGTAGCGATGGGAGAAGGCCGGGGGAGAGGGGAGCTAGATGCGCGGAGGGGGGGGGGGTAGAGAAGGAGAAGGAGGAGAATGACGACGGCGAGTGGGAAGAGGAGAGTGGAGAACGAGAAAGACGGAGGAAAGGAGGAGAAAGAGAAGTAAGATACAAAGAAGCGGAGAAAGAAGAAACAAGGAGAAGGTGAGAAAGGTAAGAGAAGGAGGGGAGAAGAGCAAGAACAAAAGGAAGAGGAATAAGAAGAGTATTAAAAGGAAAATTGTCGTCTCCAGGGAGATTGTTACCCGGAAACGTTACGGCTTGACTATCGACTATCGGTGACAGTTCGGCGACTTTTATCTTTCGATCACATTGCAGTAATTCCGTGTTGCGTAGAGAGAGGGAGAGAGAGAGAGAGAGAGAGAGAGAGAGAGAGAGAGAGAGAGAGAGAGAGAGAGAGAGGAGAAGAAAAGGAAGAACGAGAAGAGATGAGAGAAAGAAAAAAAGTTAAGTCAAGGAGGCGAAAAGAGTCAAACAGACCGTGCTTGAGACAGAAAAACAGACACGAGACAGTAGAAGGGAGAGCTTTGAGTGGAAGAAGGGAAAATGGTTAAGTAAGACTGACAAGAGATTGTAATGTAAATATTGAATTGGCTGGCATGAGAGTCTGGCACGAGGCCGAGGAAGATTTGGCTAAGTAAGATGACGAGGTATAGGAAGAGAGTAGGCGAGAGTGAGAGAGAGAGAGAGAGAGGAAGAGAGAGAGAGAGAAAGGAACTAAATTGCCATTGATTGTCCAACTTTGAGCTGTGATTATTTTATGGACTGGAAAGGGCTTGCAGGCCACGCCGTGGAGGCTAGCGTAGTGCGGCCTGTGTAGTGTGTAACGTGGAAGTAACTACACCACAAAGAATCATGCGGCTGCCCCGCCTGCTTGTCACCCATCCACACAGGAGGATGACGGGTGAAAGTTGTGGATGTCGAGCCTTACCGGTTTTTTTTTTTTTTTTTTTTTTTTTTTTTTTTTTTTTTTTTTTTTTTTTTTTTTGCGGGAAGGACATATTTACACTTCTGTGCCTAGAATACGCCAGCAGCAAGTTATTATCTGTTCGTGTTAATGGTTTTCTCCTGTTCTGCTTGTTTGGTTTCTTAATTTCCGCGTAAGGAGAGGTATGCGGGATGTATAATCACTGAAAGGAAGTACAGTGTTTACATGTCGAGTGCTTTGTTCCGCCTACGCACCGGGGCTGGCAGTAAGGAGGCGAATACCGGCCACGACTTATGTTAAGCCTCGTGAATCACGGTTTCCGAAGCGCATAAAACCAACAGCGAAGGAGAAAGTCAAGTGTCGGGGAAACGGAAAGGGGAAAGCATCGTTTCTTAGACGCCATGAAGGGGAATGGCGCTCCCAAATTTGCTGTTACAAGTCATGAGACCGAGTGTTCAGTATTTGGGACGTGGGATGAAAATAGTAGGAGCCGAAATCCTGTGACATTAGCTTACGTTTCCATGGCCTTCCTTTGTGGGAGAGATCGAGAGCTGCCGTAACCGACCGGAACATTGTTTTAGCGCTTCCGTCCTTACGTCGCGGCGTCGTCGTCGTTGTCGTCTTCAGTCGTCGGTCGTTTCTTCCACGGAACCCTGAAAAAAAAGATGCAAAAAGTGTTCAGCAAGAAGCATTACGGCTTATAGGTAGCCAAGGCGCTTAACCAATAGGAACCCGGGTTACATTATCGCAAGTGGCCTCTCCCAATAGGAGCGTGGGAAGCCGAGTTCACGGCGCTAATTACCTCGCCGAACCTGGAAGCTGGAACAAACCACAGCCATTGCGGCCGCCTCACCTCTGGTTAAGGCCAAAGGGAGTCCTCGCAGAAGCTAATTGTTTATGAGGCGTATCGGCATTTTGCCTGAAATGCGTGCAAGCAACGTGTCTCGCTTCCCGCCCTCCTCTTACCTCCTCGAAAGAGAACAAAGAATAGCGGGTCTATTAACAGGTGTACGCAATCATGTTATAAAGAGTATGCGTTCCTCCATCCAAGTTGCCTTTCCGCTCCCACCTACCCCTTGTGACTCTGGATAGGGGGGTTGGACTCACGAAATCTTTCCCAACCTCCCGTAATTGTGGTGATCCGCCGGTGCTCATATTCTCCGGAGTGGTCACGTGATGGTCTCCTTGTGCTGGTGACAGTGGCTTTGTTGGTCTAGATGGCTTTCATGGCTTGCCTATGGCATTGTAGACTGCAATATTTCGTCTATCTGAAAGTGCCTTTGTTATCTGAGTATCAGTGGAGGTTTCAAGATTTTCTCTCTTTCTCTATCTATCTCCCTCCCTTCCACCCACCCACCCACCCTTCCCTCATCCATCCTCCCTTTCATCTTCTCTTTCTCTCACTCTTTCCTCCCGTTCCTTCTCTTCACCCCGCCCCCTAACCCCTCTCTCACGCGCCTCTTGAAACCTTTCATTTTACGATCCACTTTGAACGTCCGGCCATGGCTCACGGGGAGACTAAGCTGTCCCTGCGTTTCTGAGGCGACAGTAAAGTCATGGGCAGTGGAATGACGATAAATATAAATAAAGCGTTATACGTATTTTATCTATTTTATCTATATTCTCTCTCTCTCTGATGTATGTTTTGCGTTTTATGGACGATTAGAAGACAAAGACAAAGTTACATCAGCAATAGTTGAAGAGGTTATGATACTACACCTGTGCAACCGTAGAAAACCACGTGCTGCCGGAGGTCACCGGAAGCCATGAATTTCCGGGGCATTTCCGGCATATAGCATTGTGGAATGTTTTTTTGGAACTGTTCCGATGATGGAATCTGCTGCGGCAGAAACCACGTGACTGCAGCATTCAATACGACCCGGAGGGCTTACGGCATTTCCTGGAGGAGGAGTCTAGGAGGAGAAGAAGAAGAAGAAGAAGAAGAAGAAGAAGAAGAAGAAGAAGAAGAAGAAGAAGAAGAAGAAGAAGAAGAAAAAAAGGAAAATATGAACAAAAAAAGAATGAAGGAAGAAACAGAAGAATTATTAAGAATAAGAAAATGATGGAGAGGAAGAGAAAAGTGATAAGGGGAGGAGAGTGTACAGGGGGGTAGGGGGTTGAGGGCAGCTGTTGATGAGTGTGAAGAAATGCTTTGTGTTCGTAACAAGGGATTTGAATTAGTCATTTCTGGAATATGATTTGTATTATTATTATTTTTTTTTTGCTTTTGCTTTTATTACACACGTTTGACAGGAAAGGAAATTCTCATCGTGCGTAGTTTAGGGGTTTCGGTTAGTCAAGTTGATATTAATGTATTTTCTTTCTTTCTTTGCAGGTGGGTGATTTTACGCGTTTGAATTGGAAACCTTTCGGAGGAAGATTTAGGGTAAGTTTATGTTCGGTTCTTTGGCTCTCCCTCCCTTTCTCTCTCTCTCTCTCTCTCTCTCTCTCTCTCTCTCTCTCTCTCTCTCTCTCTCCCTCCCTCCCTCCCTCTCTCTCTCTCTCTCTCTCTCTCTCTCTCTGTCTCTCTCCCTCTCCTTCTCCCTCCTTCTCCTTCTCTCTCTCCCTACCCCTATCTTCCCCTCCTTCCCTCCCTCCCTCACTCACCCCCTCCTCCTTCTCCCCTCCCCCTCCCGGCCCGGCCAGCCCTACCTTCCCGAGTCAATAACCGACGTAACAAGTACATCCTCCCCCTCGGCCCCGGCAAGCCACCACCTCCTTCTTCTCACTCATATTTGTTCCTCTTATTACATCTCCTCTTGCCTTTGTTATGTGTAAATAGATAAATAATTTGATAAGGAAGAGGGTGTTTTTTTTTTTTTTTTTGGGGGGGGGGGGGATGTCGCCCATTTTCTTTCCGAGCTACATTAAACTTGACGGATATTGTGCGCGCGTTCTTTGTTTTCCCTTCGGAATTTCGACTTTGGTTTGTTTGTATGATTCCCTTTCGGAAGTTAACGGTTGTATGATAATCGTGAGGAGTGCCTTTTGCTGTTGTATTTTTTTATTATTGTTTTTAGAGGCTTTATCGTGTTTTTATGGATGGTTTCCTTAGATCTTTTTCTTTATATCTTTGCTCTTTTAGTCGCTTGAGTTAATATCTCTCATTCGATCTACTTCTCCTATTCTGCTTCATTTCCTATTCTTTCCTCCCCTTCCACCTCCACTCTCATTCCTTCGTTTTACTTCTATCCCATTCTGCTTTATTCCATAGATTTCCTCTCCCTCATCCTATTTCTTTCCCATCCTGAATTATTTCCTCATTTCCCTCTCCTTCCATCTTCACTTATCCCCTCCATCCTCCCCGCCCAGAATCTCCTCCATATCTGAGCCTTGGGATCCTATTCCCTCCTCCCGTGGGCGGTCTAGCGGCATCCCGACGACCCTCCTCGGCGTCCCGTCAGGAATCTGTCACGCCCGGAAGGATTTTCCCGAGGGGCGGCGATTCTCTTTCTCTTTCTCCCCTTGCCCCTCCCACCCTCTCTCTCTCTCTCTCTCTCCCTCTCTCTTTCGCTCTCTCTCTCTCTCTCTCTCTCTCTCTCTCTCTCTCTCTCTCTCTCTCTCTCTCTCTCTCTCTCTCTCTCTCTCTCTCTCTCTCTCTCTCTCTCTCTCTCTCTCTCTCTCTCTGTCCGTCTGCTTACTCGGCTGTCTATCTGTCGATATCTTTATCTTTCTGTGCGTCTCTCTCTCTCTCTCTCTCTCTCTCTCTCTCTCTCTCTCTCTCTCTCTCTCTCTCTCTCTCTCTCTCTCTCTCTCTCTCTCTCTCTCTCTCTCTCTCTCTCTCTCTCTCTCTCTCATGCCGGTGTTGTCTCTTGGCGTAGATTGTCGTTTCGTTTGATTTTTTTCTTTATTGATTTTTCACTTCGTTTGGTCGACTTTTTGGTTTCAGGAGAGATTAGAGAGGTTTTTTGTGGTTGGGTTATTTTTCGGTGTATTTTTGTTTGTTTGTTTTAATTTCTGCGTTGCGGATTTGAGTTTCGTTGTGTCCGTTTTTCTTTTTAGTGCTTGGGTTGTTTGTTGTTTGTTTCTTGTTTTGGTGTCGTATCGTTATTGATATAACATCATCAGTATTATTATTATCACTTTCATTATTATTAGCATTTAACGTCTTTATCTTCTTTCTTCTTTCTTCCTTTACATCCCACCCACAATCTTGATTCTCTCTCTCTCTCTCGCGCGCGCGCGTTTGAATTGGAAACCTCTCGCAGGAAGATTTATGGTAAGTTTCTGTTCGGTTCTTTAGTTTCTCTCTCTTTTTCTTCTTCTCCCCCCTCCTCCTCCTCCTCCTCCCTCCTCTCACTCCCTCTCTCTCCCCTTCCCCGCCCCCCCTCTCCCCTCCCTTTCATGCTTGACGGGGTCACAGCTGATCTTGTTATTGATCAACCTCAAATTACTGAAAACAGCTGATTCATCTTCTCCGTTCTGAACTTCGGGGTCTTAAGAATGAGGAAGACAGAGGGGGCTAACTTTTTTTTTTTTTTGTCCGTTTGTCTGTTTTTGTCCTAGAATGTGCTATGTCTTTCCATTTTTCTTTGTGTTCTTTTGTATGATAAGATTACTCTCTCTTTCTCTCCCTCTTTCCCAATCTTTCCCCACAACCTCAATCATCAATATCAGTTCCTATGAAACCAATCTGCCTTTGCTATTACCCTTTATCTGGTATATGATATTAACTCTTTCTTTTCTGTGGTTTCCCTCCACCTCAGTGCACCCCCCCCCCCCGGTTTCCTGGACTGTGTTGCCGTCGTCTATTTTCTCTTTTTTGTCCATTGCACTATACCATCCTCATGTTCCGGTATCCCCCTCCCCCTCCCCCTCCCCCACCTACCCATCATCTACGCGACCCCATCAACCCGAGGAAATTCCTGTACCCAAGGAGGCAAGGACTGTAACCCTTTCCCATTCTCTCCCGTACCACCCTCCTTTCCTTTGCCGTATCCATCTTGCCTTTCCTTTTTCTTCTTTTCCTCATCCTTCTTCTTTTTTCTTATACTCCTCCTCCATTTCTTCCTCCTCCTCCTCCTCTCCCCCCTCCACCTTCTCCTCCTCCACCTCCCTCCTCCTCCTCCTCCTTCTCCTCCTCCTCCTCCTCCACCTCCCCCCTCCTCCTCCTCCTCCAATTCCTCCTCCTCCTCCTCCAATTCCTCCTCCTCCTCCGCCACCTCCTCCTCCTCCTCCTCCTCCTCCTCCTCCTCCACCACTTCCTCCTCCGCCACCTCCTCCTCTTTTTTCCTGCATCTCTTTCCTTTCCATACTCCCCTGGCGCTTGCTTTTGTTCAGGACAGGGACCCATATCACCCTTGTGTGTGTATGGCGGAGGAAAGAACCCATTCTCTGGCTTTTGTCCGTGGGTTGATGGGTTATGTTTTATCATTTCTTTCGGTGGCAGACTAAGGGAGGGCGTGAGGAGGGGGGGGGAGGGGGGGATAGTGGTTGCAAGAGGTTGACGGGGCGGAGGATTCGAGTCCTTTCATCCAGCGTCCAAGGAAATTCCTCCATGGGTGAGGTCAGGCGCCAGATGACCGCGCAGTACCTGTATAAATGGATCTCCCGCCATGCCCCATTCACCTGTCAGTATTAAGGGCCGCCTTCCCGTCCACTGGTGCTCCGCCCAGGCCCATGCCTCCAGTACCTCCCCCTTCCCCTCACCCCATGGACTTGCCCATTCTCCGACCCATACCCCCAGCCATACACCCCCATACTAAGACTCATGTTCTCGGCCATCCCCTATGCACCTCACCCATTTTCCCCCCGACGCCCACATCCGCCCCCATACACCCGCTAATCCTCCGACCCACCCTCCCACCTACCCCCCCATATACCCACCTCTTCTCCGACCCACTCCCACATCCGCCCCCACACATCCATCCATTCTCTTCCCACCCTCCGATCCGCCCACACCCACCCACCCATTCTCCAAATCCACCCATCCACCCGCCCACCTTATACCCGCCCATTCCATTCTCGTCGCATGCCCAAGGTAGAGCGGAGACCTTGCATCATAGCACGGTATTCACCCTGGGGCCAAGTGTCTGAACTCCAAGCGCCTGAACTCCGGAAATAAAGGCCGATAAGCCGCTATTCCAGCTTCACTGAAGAGGATGCCGGCGAGATGAGATGTCCGTTCGTCCGTCCGTCCGCTGAGAAATTGCTACATAGCTAGGTGGGGGGCGGGTGTGTAGCCCGGCTGCTTGGACTACCGTTTGAAGAGAGGTGACGATGGTGGTGGTGATGACGGTGGTGGTGATGATGATAATGTTGATGGTGTTAAGAATAGGGATGATGATGATGATGACGATGGTGGTGATGATTGAAATGTTGATGGTATTAAGAATGGTCATGAAAATGACGATGAAGGTAATGAAGAGGATGACGATGATGATAATGATGTTGATGCTAATGACAAAAAAGAGCTTGAAAAACGATTACAAAAATTGTAAACAAGATAATAACGACTAAAAAAGATCACCATATATAACTACAAAAATAAACAATTACAAACAAACAAAAAACACACACAATCGGGTTGTGATCTTCGAAGCCAAAATAGTGACGAAGACAAGCGCCTTTAGCATAGGAGTTCCGGGGGGAGGGGAGAGGAGGGGGGGGCTGAAAACCTGCTTCGAGAGAGGTATGTAGGTAACCGTGTCTGTGAGCGCGCGAACCGTGAGCCGCTCATCTGACCTACACAGTCCAGGCTCCAGGATCTGCGAGAGGCGGAGACGCGATGAGGAGGAGGGGGGAGTGGGGAGTGGGAGTGGATGAGGAGATAGAGGAAAAGGAAGAGGAAGGTAATGGAATAGGAGAAAACGAAGAAGAAAGAGAAATGAAGAAGGAGGACAGGGAAGAGGTGGATATGTAGATAGATAGATTGATAGATAGACATATATATATATATATATATATATATATATATATATATATATATATATATTTAATATATATACATATATGAGTATAGGTAGATAGATAGATAGATAGATAGACAGACAGACAGAATGACATAGCTAGGTTTGTGTGTGTGAGAGAGAGAGAGAGAGAGAGAGAGAGAGAGAGAGAGAGAGAGAGAGAGAGAGAGAGAGAGAGAGAGAGAGAGAGAGAGAGAGAGAGATAGGCCCCGGGTTTGGCGGGAGAAGAACACTCGGGGCGGCCAGGCAGTGTTGCCAAATTTAGTGTGTGCACTTAACCTTTCGCTACATACACGCCCATAGTGCCAAATGTCGCTTGCGGCGGGACTCGCGTCGCCCTCCGGGGATAATCACTCCCGAGGTTTACGTTTTAATTCTTTGACACGTTTTGCCGAGGCATTCGAAGGAGCGCGGGGGGTTGCATGATTGCGATTCCGGAAAGAGAGAGAGAGAGAGAGAGAGAGAGAGAGAGAGAGAGAGAGAGAGAGAGAGAGAAATAGAGAGGGAAGAGGAGACAGAAACAGAGACAGAGAGACTTTCCTTTCATTTATTTTTCTATCTCTATGTGGATTGTGAGAGAACGTGGCAGGTTTGTGTGGTCGGATAAACACCGCCCCACTCTCACAGGGAGATTAATTACCTTCCGTCAAGGTAAACTGACGAGCGAGAATAGATGAGGGATAATGGGAATGGTTCGGGGGGAAAAAAAGGGAACGTTGTGCAAGGAAGGCAGCTTTTTGGTTCTAGGTAATCTCATCTCTCATAGTGAGGGGGAGAGAGGGAAGAAGAGAGGAGAGTAAGAAGAGGGAAGAAGAGAGGAGAGTAAGAAGAGGGAAGAAGAGAGGAGAGTAAGAAGAGGGAAGAAGAGAGAAGAGAGGAGATGAGACGTGGCAAAACTCTCAGACAGACAAACAAGCAGACAGACAGACAAAAGGAGATAAATAAAGACAGGTAGAAGAGAAAAGAAAGACATACAAATAGTTAGTAGACAGAATTGGTAGACAGAAAAGGAGACAAACAAGACAGTCCAACAAAGAGAAAGACAGACAGACAGGCAGACAGCAGACAGTCCCCGAAAGAGATGCGAAGTGAATTGGCATCACTTATAGGTCCGGGCGAGGAAATTCCAACGGGAACGACGCCATCCCCCGAAGGAAGGGGGGCGGGGGCGGGCGGGGAGGGGGACGAAATAAAGGATAAGCGGGGTGGAGTTCGGGTTGGGGTTGGGGTAGGGGTGGGTTGTAGATGATGTAGAAAATTCCCTCTTCCTCGTCCATACCCATAATCTCTACCCCTAGCCTCCTAGCCACCACCTATTTCTCCTCCTCCTCCTCCTACCCCTACCCGCTCCTACTCCTTCCCCTTATCCCCCATCCCATACCGCCTATCCCCGTACTCCCATATCCCGTCCATCTCCCCCCTCCCCCTTCCCCCCTCGAATCCGGGACTTTTCAGCGACGCCCAGAGCACCCCGAGGCAGCGTCTGGCATCCAGGAAATGGCCAGTGGAGGGAATTAGGGCCAGTGCAATGTTGCTAGACGAGCGAGCCGCTCTTTTGTTGCAACGGTCCTTTGGCGCGGAGGTGATGATCGGCCGAGACGGGGTCAAGGTGGGGTTGGGTGGAGGGGTTGGGAGGGAGGGTGAGGGGTCGATGGGGGTATGGGAGAGGGATGGATGGGTGCGTTGGGGGGGCAGGGGTGGGAAGGGGTGGAGAGGGAGGAGAGGACGGTGAAGCAAGGGTGGAGGTCAAAGGGTGAGGGGTGACTGGGGAGGGAGGGGGGAAGGGGGAAGAGAATGATGGGGGAGGGGGGGGTTGAATGAAGATGGATGGATAGAAAAATTGGGTTCAGGAAATATGCTTTTGAACTGCGATGTTGATTATTTTCTTTTAGTCGTTCTGTTAGTAACATGATTAAAATCATGATACAAAAAATAGAAATTTCGTATGATTTATAGATGCGTTGCATGTCATTGACTGGTGATGAAAATGATGCTAATAACAATGTGATTAAATAAATATAATTGTCAGGAGGAGAATGAAAATTATATAATGTGGAAGGATATAAAACGTTTCTTGAATACCTGCAAGTAATGTTGAAAAATAAAAATGACAGCCATTCTCTGAGCCGCAGTTTTTCCCCCTAGATGAGTCTTGCTCAAGTGATTTCATTTTCATCGTTATCAAGATAATTTTCTTCGCTGGCTTCATAATATCGTATTCCGTACTATCGAAAGAGGATTTTAATTCCTCTCTAAATACGTTAATCATTTTCATTTTCATTTTCCTTCTGTTGCCATGACATTTAGTTATTCTCACCAACACGACTCCTCATGTGGTGACGTCATGCCCAAGTGAAAGTGAATCACTGGCTTATATGCACCGCGCACTCCCTATCCCCCCCTCCCCCTCTCTTCCTATGTCGATTCCTAATTATATATATATATATTTTTTGAGGGGGGTATATCCTCCTGTCTTTTAATTGACTTTCTGAGTTTTCTTTTCTGATATTCTCCGTTATCGTCTCATATTTTTCTTCTTCCCCTCTTCCTCTCCTCCTCCCCTACCTTCCTCCTTCTTTTTCGCTTATTTTCTCTTTCTTCTCCTTCAACCCTTTGCGCCCCCTACCTGTTCTACCCCACCTCATCCCCTTCTCACCTACTCTCATCTACCCTTCACCCCCTCTCTCATCTACTTACCCATCCACCCACCCCACCCCTTCCCCATCTACCCATCCACCCACCCTACACCTTCCTCATCTACCCATCCACCCACTCCATCCCTTCCCCATCTACCCATCCACCCACCCCATCCCTTCCCCACTTACCCATCCACCCACCCCACCCCTTCCCCATCTACCCATCCCACCCCTTCCCAACCTACCTATCCACCCACCCTACCCCTTCCCCACCACCCTGCATGTTCTCCAAGACTCAATGTTTATATCTCGTCTTGTTATTGTCTCTAGCCTGTGCCCGAATAAGGTAGACGTTGGCCTTCTCGCCAGCCTGCCTGCTTGCGTGCCTGCTTGCGTGTCAGAGTGCCTTTGTTGCACGCACGTGGGGGTCCTTTAAACGCAACTGCTTTTGCTTTTTTGTTCTTTCTTGGGCGTTTTTGTTGTTGTTCTTGTACTTTTTTTTAAGTAATGTAATTCGTTCTTCGTGTGTTTCGTGTTCCTGTTGTGATTGGTATCGTCGTGGGGATTATTGGTATTAGCATTATTTGTATTATGTCTATTGTTGTTATTGTTCTGATTATAATTTTTGTCGTTGTTTTGTTTTTGTTGTTATTACCGTTATTATTATGAAGTTCATCATAAGCATTAGCATCCTCCCCCTCCCCCTTCCCCTCATCATCATCATCATCATCATCATCATCATCATTGCTGTCATCACCATCATCAATTGTAGTCTCATAGCGTCATGGGGAAATGGGGAAGAGGAAGAGGAAGGGGAAGGGGAAGGGGAAGGGGAAGGGGGAAAGAGGAAGGGGAAGGGGATAAGAGGGCTGGGAGTTGGGGAAAGAAAGGGGGAGGGGCAGGGGGAGGTCCGAGGTCGTTAGGTCGGGGTCGTCCAATTCGTTAATTACTGGTTATTCCCCGACACGCTCTGGGGACTCTGTATGCCGGCATGGTCGTGGTTCTGCATTACTTGCTTAGTGTGCTCGATGAGAGGGGGGAGGGAGAGGGCGAAGGGGGAGGGGAGGGGAGGGTGTTTAGGTACGAGTGGGGAAGGAAGACGGAAGGGGGGAGAGGAGGGGAATTCATGGGTACGAGTGGAAAGGAGGATGGGTGGCGGGGTAGGGGAGGGAGTTGGGAGTAGATGGATGAGGGAGGGAGTCTGGTGGGGAAGGGTGTGAAGGGTTGGGGGTTGGCTAGTACAGGGGGTGGGGTTGAATGAGGGAAGTGAGAGAAGTCGGGGAGAGAGACGTGTGATTTTGTCCGTGTGATATTTTGTTTTCATTTATTCATTTTCTTAAAACTCTCTCTCTCTCTCTCTCTCTCTCTCTCTCTCTCTCTCTCTCTCTCTCTCTCTCTCTCTCTCTCTCTCTCTCTCTCTCTCTCCCTCACTCTGTCTCTCACTCACTCTCTCCCTTCTCTGTCTCTCTCTCTCTCTTTTTCTTTCTTTCTTTCTCTCTCTCTCTTTCTTTCTCTCTCTCTCTCTCTCTCTCTCTCTCTCTCTCTCTCTCTCTCTCTCTCTCTCTCTCTCTCTCTCTCTCTCACTCTCTCTCTTTATTTCTCTCTCTCTTTCTTTCTTTCTTTCTTTCTTTCTTTTGGCTCGTATAGTGCGGTGACCTAGATATTCACAGGGTGGACATGTTACTTGATTTTTTTGTGTGTGTACCCCCCTTACTTACTTTTTACAGTGTATTTGAAATTTATATTGTAGGTAATGACTGAGGTCGGGTCGCCTTTTTAACATGTGAGGTATCGTGACATTTGATAGTTTGCGAATTGGCTTTACTTAATAGGAATGAAATGACGGTGACCTGATTTGTTTTTGTGGGGGGTAATTTAGGGGTATTTTGGTTGGTAGATAGCAGGCAGGCAGGCAGGCAGGCAGGCAGACAGACAGGCAGGAAGGAAAACAGGCAGACAGACCTCTGAATGAATACATAGTTTGACAAAAATATAGAGGGGTTTAGACAGGTAGAAGGAAGCAGGAATTTAGGACAAAGAGGCAAACAGATCAATATACAATACTACAGACAGACAGACGACCAGAAAACACGGAAGGCAACCAGACTGACAGGAAGAGACACGGACAGACGGACAGCTATTCAGGGTCAGAGTCATTCATTCAGACAGACAGATAAACAGATAAGTAGACACACTCTCTCTCTCTCTCTCTCTCTCTCTCTCTCTCTCTCTCTCTCTCTCTCTCTCTCTCTCTCTCTCTCTCTCTCTCTCTCTCTCTCTCTCTCTCTCTCTCAAAAACAAAAACAAAAACAAAAATACAGACAGACATTCAAACAGACAAACAGACCGAAAGGAGGGCACGAGCATATGATTACAGCTTTTCCTTTCCATTCCTTAAACTCATCTTTTTCCGAGGAAAGAAAAAAGCAAATAATTTCGCCGAATTCCTTAATCGCGGAGCTACACAATTATCTCCAGAGAAGCGAAGGTATTTACGAGAAATTTTCACAAAAGAAATTGTTGTCGCGGGAAGTTTTCTCATGAAAATTTAGGAAAAAAAAGGAAAGGAAAAGAAACTTACTGGAACTAGGATTGTGTTTGTGTGCGCGGGTTTTGTTTCTTTGCCGCCAGGGGGACGGTGAGGTATTTCGACTTAGTTTGTTTCTTTGCCGCCAGGGGGACGATGAGGTATTTCGTTTTGGTTTGTTGCTTTGTCTTGGTGTAATGTGAGGTGCTGTTGATATTATTTTTTGATTGTTGTTGTTGATAAGGATGAAGATGGTAAGAAATTAGTTTCTGTTGTGTAGTTGTTGTTGTTGATCTTAATAAGCTTTTTCGCGTTGCTTTGTTTTGTTGCTTTAATTTAACAAGGTTTTTATGCTACTGTGTTGTTGATAACGGTAATATTTTTGAATTGTTACATTGTTGTTGATAATGACCAGTTTTCTTCATGTTACGTTGCAGTTACTGTTCTTATTGATACTGGTAAGATTTTATTAATGTTACCTTTTTGCTCCTCCATTGATTCTATTATACGTTTTCGCTCGAAGATCATCGAAGCGTTACGAGATGTAACGGTGTGAAGATGGGGTGAAGAGAGCATGTGAGTGTGAGGGGGGAGGGGGGTGGGGGGAGAATTGAGTGTACTACATGACCTGGTTCCGTGTACTCCCTTGCTGCGTCTCCCGGTTGCTAGCTATACCGGCGTCGGATATCACCATGGTAACGGCCGTCGGAAGGTAGATCGCGCAAGACACGTGACTTCCGGACACGGTACTCCCTAGTACTGTTGATGAGGCTTGTTTATGTTGGTGATGCTCGATGCTAGTGAGGCTGATGAGGTCGTTAAGGTTTGTGATGCTAGCTGCTGGTAATGGATGCGAGGCTATACTAATGCTGATGATCGGTGCTAGTGAGGCTGATGAGGTTTAGGTTAGTGATATTAGCTGCTGGTAATGCTGATGAGGTTGGTGATGCTAGTGAGGCTCGTTGATGCTGGTGTAGCTAGTGATGTTCGCTGCTGATGAGGCTTTAACATGATGTGAGGTTGGTGATGTTCTTTGCCATATAATAATGACGTACCCTCGTGGTGTCTCGAGCCGCCAAATCCCTCTCTCCGTGAAGTCTCATCGGATGTCATTATGTATGTTTTTATTTCTTCATTTTTTTCCTTCTTCCGGCCGTTTTTATCTTTACCGTGTATGTTTTTTTTATGACTGTGCATTAAAGGGTGGAGAAAAAAAAACTTGATAAGAGGGATTTAATATGCCACAGGGCTGAAGCGAGATAGATGTTGGGGAATTTTTGCCACTTGGCGTAGAGATTAAGATTAGATAAGGAATAATCTTTGCCGGTGCTCACGTGTTTCTTTTTTTTTTCATTGCAGGTGAGTGATTGCAAGGCTGTTGGTGATACTGAATGATTTTTTAAATGGTAAGTTTTACAAGTTTCTCATCATCTCTGATTTCTCCTGTTTTTACCACCCTCCTCCTCTCTTTCTTTCTGTTTATTTATCTAGCCCTTTGTGTCTGGGATTCTCCTCTCTCTCTCTCTCTCTCTCTCTCTCTCTCTCTCTCTCTCTCTATCTATCTGTCTATCTATCTCTTTAACTCTCTCTTTTCACTTCTACTTATTTATGTATTTATCTTTCTCAGACGTGCAAAGCATCAAAACAGCACACCCATACAGCAAAACAAACAGGCAAACAAGCAAACATCACCACTTTAAAGAAACTAAAACAAAACCTCATTGAAAAATACAGAGAGAGAGAGAGAGAGAGAGAGAGAGAGAGAGAGAGAGAGAGAGAGAGAGAGAGAGAGAGAGAGAGAGAGAGAGAGAGAGAGAGAGAGAGAGAATCCAAGACACAAAGGACCAGTCGGCACGGCTTCCTCGCCTTGCGTCTCTCCGGCTGAGGGAAATGCAGCGAGAAACCAGAGCGAATTCCTTCGTTAAAGAGACACACGTCCGGGGGAGGAGGGGGGATGACGGGAAGGGGGAGGAAGGAGAAGGCGAAAAAGAAGGAGAAGGAGAAAGAAATGGAGAACAAGGAGAAAGAGAAAGAAATGGAGAAGAAGGAGAAAGAGAAAGAAATGGAGAAGAAGGAGAAAGAGAAAGAGAAGAGGAAGGAGAGATAAAGATAAAGATTAAGGAGAAGAAGATAAAGATGAAGAAGATTAAGGAGGAAGAAAAAGATGAGGAAGAATGAAGAGCAAGAGTAGCAAGAGGAAAAGGAAAGGGAAGAGGAAGAACAAGAACAAAAGGAAGAAAGTGGAGGTGAGGGGGGAGGAGAGAAGACAAGTCCCGTGGCTATCCGTTAATTACTCCTTTAGTCCGGAACAAATAAAACATGGGAGACACAGTCAGGAGGAAATAAGGAGAAGGATAGGAGGGAGAGGAGGAGGGGGGAGTATGGATGAAAAGGGGGACAGGGAGAAGGGGTGAGAAAGAGAGAGTGAGTGAGTGAGTGAGCTGGGGGAGGGGGAGGCAGAGGCGGAGAAAAAAAGAAAAAAGAAAAAGGAAAAAAATGAGAAAGAGAGAAGAGAGCAAAGGGAAAAGTGTGTGTGTGTGAGAGAGAGAGAGAGAGGGGGGAGAGAGAGAGATGAAGAAAAAGAAAGAGAAAGTGATAAGAGTTATGGGAGTAAGAGCAATACCAGGGAGGGGGGAAGTAGCGTTAGAGAATATCAAACGAGCTCCGAGGCGGAAGGGAGAAAGAGAGGAGAGTTGAATTATAGGATACCCGGGAAGAGAGAGAGAGAGAGAGAGAGAGAGAGAGAGAGAGAGAGAGAGAGAGAGAGAGAGAGAGAGAGAGAGAGAGAGAGAGAGAGAGAGAGAGAGAGAGAGAGAGAGAAAGAGAGAGAGAGAGAAGCGGGTGTGGGTGGAGAGGACGGAGGATATTAAGGAATAAAACACGGAAGAGGAAATAGCTGGAAGAGACGCTAACGAAGATGAAGGGAAAAGAGGAGGAGGGATAGAAGGGACAAAGAGACGGGAAACAAACAAACAAAAAATAGAATGATGAATAGAAGGAAAAGAAGAGAAAGAAGGAGTAATAGGAGAGAAACAAGTAAGAGAAGGAGAAATAGGAAGGAAACAAGAAAGAGAAGAAGTAGGAGGCACAAAGAGAAACGAAGGAAGAGAGAGAAGGAGGAATAGAAGGGGGAAAGGAAAGAGAGAGAGAATGAAGGAACGCAAAAACGGAAGAGAGATGCCCTAAGATGATAAGAGAAAAGTGACTAAATCTGCCACAAGGGAGTCAGTGACGGCGAGGAGAAGGGGGGGAGGGAAGGGGAAGGGAAGGGGATGGCATGGCGAGACTGATGAAGATGATGGCGGTTGAGGAGGAGGGAGGGGGGGGGGCAATGGGGCTGATTGTAGGGGACCACTGTTAAAAATGAGGGTGGGAGAGGGGGAGGGGAAAGTGAAGGGGAGGAGGCGGGGGGAAGAGGAAGGGGGAGGGGAGGTGGAAGAGTAAGTGGGAGAGGAGGAAAAGTAGGGAATGAAGATGATGATGATGATAATTATAGTGCTAATGCAAAAAAAGGTTCTGTAATAAGAAATAAGAAAGAGAGGGGAAGGCAACGAGCAAGGAAGAAACACAAGAAGCGAGCAAAAGAAGTAAAAGAAGGTAAGAGAGGAAGAAGGATATTACGGCCAGAGAAACAAACATAAAGCTGTCATTAGTTGTGTTTGTGAAGAGGGAGAGGATGTTAGGAGAAGAAGAAGAAGAGGGAGAGGATGTTGGGAGAAGAAGAAGAGGATGATAATAGACAGATATCTAGATATAGACAGAGATAAAGATAGGAGAAAGCGACACAGAGCAAGGGGGAAACACAGAGAGAGGGGAAATAGATCCGTAGAGAGCAGACACAAAAGCAAAGGAAGGGGAAAAGGGGAGCGCAGGAGAGCCTCCCTACCCCACCCCCCGACATGGTGCAGCAGGGGGATATGTCGGAACAAAGAGCAGGGGGAGGCGAGGGGGGAGGAGGAGCAGGGGGAGGCGAGGGGAGAGGAGGAGCAGGAGGAGGCGAGGGGAGAAAAGAGGAGCTGGAGGGAGAGGACGAGAAGAGTGGTGGAGGAGGAGGGAGAGGACGAGAAGAGTGGTGGAGGAGGAGGGAGAGGACGAGAAGAGAGGAGAAGGAGGAGGGAGAGGACGAGAAGAGAGGAGAAGGAGGAGGGAGAAGACGAGAAGAGAGGAGAAGGAGGAGGGAGATGACGAGAAGAGAGGAGAAGGAGGAGGGAGAGGACGAGAAGAGAGGAGAAGGAGGAGGGAGAGGACGAGAAGAGAGGAGAAGGAGGAGGGAGAGGACGAGAAGAGAGGAGAAGGAAGAGGGAGAGGACGAGAAGGAAGAGGGAGAGGATGAGAAGAGAGAGAGAGAGAGAGAGAGAGAGAGAGAGAGAGAGAGAGAGAGAGAGAGAGAGAGAGAGAGAGAGAGAGAGAGAGAGAGAGAAAGAAAGTGAGAACGTGAGAACGAGAGAGAGGAAGAGTGAGAGGGAAGAAGCAAGGGAGGGAGGGAGAGGGGGGGTAGAAAGAGGGTTTGATCGAAGGGGAGAGGTAAATAGGTAGAGGCAGATGGGGGATAGAGGGGGGCAGAGGGGAGGAGGTGCAGAAGCGATAGAGGGGAAAGTAGAGAGGGAACGAATAGGGAGGGTGCGAGGGGAGAGAGTCTATGGGGTGAGGGTCGGAATGGGGATGAAAGGGAACGAGGGGAAATTGGGATCAAAATGGCGTCTAAAAACAAAAGGAAATACAAAAAAGGGAGATAAAAAGGACAAGAGATCGGAGATGTAGGACAACTGGAGAGAAATGGTAAATATATCGATAGACAGAGGGAAAGCAAGAAAAGGAAACGAAACAAACGAGCAAACAATCAAGAAAAAAAAGAAAAAAAAAAGAAGGGGATTGGTCGATAGATAGAAAGAACCAAACAAGGAAGAAGAAAAAACGAAACGAGATAGATCGATAAATCGAAACAAGAAACAAACCAAGACAGAGAAATCGACAAATTGATGATTAGGAAGAAACAGACAAAGAAAAAAAGAAAAAGAAAAATGAAATAGAACGATAGATATGAACAAAATAATCAAATATAAAACGGTAGATAAATCCACTGATACAAAAGATACACACAAAAAAATCAAGACCAAATCAAAAACAAACAAACAAACAGTAAACAAACAAACAAACAAATAGTTAACCAAAGACAAACCAACACGCACATTTAAAAAAAGGCAAAGAAAATGAAAATATTAATCACCCCGAGGTAAATAACTTACTTGTCCCTCTGAATGGCTGAAATGGAGAGAGAGATCACAGAAAGATTCGGCAGGGCGGAGGAAGGGCGCGGGCAATGGGTAATAAATCAGTGAGAAGGATCGCTTTGACAACTGAGGAAGTGAGGGAGTGGGAGTGGGATAGAGAGTAGGGGTGAGGGTGAGGGAGTGTGGAGTGGGGGTGAGGAAGTGGGAGTGGGGTAGGGAGTAGGAGTGGGTTAGGGTAGAGTAAGTAGAGAGATAAACAAAGAACGTAGATAGATAAAGGAGAATAGTGAGAGACACAGACAGAGAAAAGAAAACATAGAGAGATCCCAAACTCCCAAAATTCTTTTCCTTGCAGAAGCCCCAGCCCAAAGACAAAACAAAATATCCTGTGTCGGCAACCTAACAGACAGGATAACGGAGGGGAAGAGGAGAGGTGGGGGGGAGGTAGGAAAGGAGAGAGAGGGGGGGGGGAGGGGAGGGGGCGCAAGATGAACTCCTTATCTTGTATAATTCGTCGAAAGTTGGGTAAACGTCGTAAGGAGAAGTGGGGTAGGGAAGGGGACGGGGGGAGAGGGAGATTACTATCCTACCCTATCCCCCCTATCCCCCCCTATCCCCTCTTCTCCCCCTCCTCCCTCCCTTCTCCATAGAGTCCTCCTCACACCTTCAGCAAAGACAAATACACAAACTGTGCCCTTTTGTAATGGCGGATTTTATTTTACAATGTTGTACCGTACTCGTTAAGCCCCCAGAGTTTGTTTGTTTGTTTGTTTGTTTTCGTTTTTTTAATGTTTGTTACGTTCGGCAAAACTGGCGTTGTCGCTAATTCATGGGTTTGGCGGTTGTTTGCAACTTTTGAGCGTTCTATTGATTCGCTGCCCCGCGAGTTGCCGGTGTGCGTTTATTCTTGGGATTTATCTGCAATACATTTTCCATTATTGTGAGAAAAATCGCTCGACATTTTGCCTCAACTTGATCTTCCCTTTCCTCTTTTTTTTAATTCGCAAAGCTGACGCGACTCCTTTAAAAATCGGAGAATCTGGCGGTATGTGGAAGACAAAGAAACGGAGGAGGAAGGATTGGGAGAAGAGAAGAGAAGAGAAGAGAAGAGAAGAGAAGAGAAGAGAAAAGAAGAGATAGCGAAAGGGGAAGAGGGAAAGATAAAGAGAAAAAGAGAGAGGAGGAGAATAAGAAAGTGAGGGAGAGGAAAAAAGAGAGAGACTGAGAGAAAGGAGGTAGAGTGACGGGAAGAGAGGGAGAGGGAGGGGGAGGGAGAGGGAGAGGGAGAGGGAGAGGGAGAGGGAGAGGGAGAGGGAGAGGGAGAGGGAGAGGGAGGGAGGGAGGGAGGGAGGGAGGAGGGAGGAGAGAGAGAGAGAGAGAGAGAGAGAGAGAGAGAGAGAGAGAGAGAGAGAGAGAGAGAGAGAGAGAGAGAGAGAGAGGAAAAGCAAAGGGAAAGGGGAAGGGAGAGGGAAAGGGAGGGGAAGGGGAGGGAGGCACTACTGCTCAATGGTTATGTCTTGAATTCCTGTAAGCTTGAGATGTGTCGAGTCAGATCTTCTGTTCTGAACAACTTTCCATAGCTTTCATCTTTTTATCCATCTCCCTGTCCCTCCTCCCCTCTTCCACTCTTTCTCTCTATCTCTCTTTTCTTCTCCCTCTCCCTTTCCCTTTCCCTCTCCTTTTCCTCATTCCTCCTCCTTTCTCCCTTCTCCCTCTTTCTCTCTCGCTCTCCCTCTCCCTCTTCCCATTTCTCCCTCCCTCCCTCCCTCCCTCCCTCCCTCTCTCCCTCCTCGTCCTCCCCCCAAAAAAAGAAAGAAAGAAAAAAAAGAGGATGACGGAGCGGCGAATCCCACACTGATAATCTAAGGACAATTGACTCCATGAGTATGTTCGCCATCGTCTGGTTAGTCGGCTGTATTTAGCACGACGGCGGAGGCGGATCTAGTGGAAGGAAGTGAGAGGAGGATGGCGGAGGAGAGGGAAGGGGGAGGACAGGGAGAGGGAAGGGGGAGGACAGGGAGAGGGAAGGGGGTGGACAGGGAGAGGGAAGGGGGTGGACAGGGAGAGGGAAGGGGGTGAACAGGGAGAGGGAAGGGGGTGGACAGGGAGAGGGAAGGGGGTGGACAGGGAGAGGGAAGGGGAGGACAGGGAGAGGGTAGGGGAGGACAGGGAGAGGGTAGGGGAGGACAGGGAGAGGGTAGGGGAGGACAGGGAGAAGGGAAGGGAAAGGAAGAAACAAAGAAACGGAGATGGGGAGAGAGATGAGTGAGGGAGAGGGAGAGGGAGAGGGAGAGAGAAAGGGAGAGGGAGAGGGAGAGGGTGAGTGATAAAGAAAGAGAGGAAGAGAAAAAAAGAAGCGAATTGAGGGAAAACATAAAGGAAGAGGAGCCAAAAAAAAGAACAAAAAGGTCCGTAAACACAGAGTTGTCGGAGGTTGAGCCTCGGGAGAAAGTGAGTGACGGCGGCTGTCTTGGCGGCGTCTCGTCCATTCCGGATCATTCTAGCCCTGTCTCTCCTTTTGTCTCTTGTTTATTCTGTCTCTGGCTTACGTCTCTCTCTCTCTCTCTCTCTCTCTCTCTCTCTCTCTCTCTCTCTCTCTCTCTCTCTCTCTCTCTCTCTCTCTCTCTCTCTCTCTTTCTCTCCCCCTCTCTCTCTCTCTCTCTCTCTCTCTCTCTCTGTCTCCCTCCCTCCCTCCCTCCCTTCCTCCCATTCCCTCTCCCTCTCCCTCCTTCTCCCTCTCCCTCTCCTTCTCCCTCTCCCTCTCTCTTTATCTCTCTGTCTTTGAGCGTTTGCACGCGCTTGTGTGTAGGTATTTAGTAAGAGTATGCGAAGGAAAGCATCATAAATATCATTAATCTCGTTACGTAAAACATCTTTCGAGACCAATATAAAATATTCAGACATTTATCTATTCATACATTGAATTCATATGCAAATATGTTGCACCGTTCTTGATGTGTTTTAATCCCTTGAAAAGTAATTTACAAGACTAAACTAATTAGAGACTGGGTGTAGGAGTAGGAGTAGGAATGGAACGGAATTGGAGTAGGGGAAGGAGTTGGAGTGAGAGTGAGAGAGAAGAAGAAGAAAAGCAGAAAGAGAGCGGGAGAGAGAGCTTCACCAGCGAAATGTCAAGGTAGTTCCAAAGGCGCCTCTACAAATGGAAGACGAGCGAGGCTAATGCACGAGTAGGAGGATGAAGGAGGTGAAGGAATAGAAGAGGAGAATAAGTACGGGGAAGGGGAGATGACAAAGGAGACGAGGAGGATAGATGAATAGAGGAAGAGTAGAAGAAAGACGGAGAAGACAGGAGAGAAAATAATGTAATGCGTGTGTTTGCCGCTAACACCCCCCCCCCCCCCAAAAAAAAAAAAAAAAAAAAAAAAAAATCTAAGATTTTCCCCCCTTGCTGAAAGGTACGTGGAGGCATTCATGCCTTTCTTGCGTTTATTGGCGTGTGCTTGCATCGGCACGCGTATAAAAATGAAAAAAAAGAATGCGTTACCGCGTGTGTTTTGATTAGGGCGAGAATGTCAGAATGAGTGATGGAGCGCGGTCGCAGATAATCTTAAGCAGCCGAATATTAAGTAGTCAAGACACGAGCAAGGTTAGGGGCGAGAATGTAGGTCGTCTCAAACCGCAATTACTGATTCAGGAAGAACTCGTTGAGACTCGTTATCTCTTTAAGTCTGACTCCCTCTCTTCCTCTCTTTACCTCCTCCCTACTCACTCCCATTTCCCTCCTGTCTCTTCTACTTTCTTCTCCTGTCATCCTTTCCCCTCTTTCTCCTCACTTCCTTTTCCCTCCACACTCCCCTTCCCTACTTCCTCTGCATTCCTCATTTCTACTCCCTCCACTCCTCTCTCCTCCCCTCTCCTCTCCCACTTCCCTCTTCCTCTTCCATTTCCCTCCACTCTCCTCCCTCCTCCTTCCCACCTCCCTCCCTCCCCTCTCCTCCCTCCCACCTCCATCCTTCCTCCCTCCTCTCTCCACCCTCACACCTCCCTTTTCCTCTTCCCTCTCATCCTCCCATCTCCCTCCCTCTTCCCTCCTCTCTCCACCGTCACACCTCCCTTTTCCCCCTCCTCCTCCTCCCTCCTATCTCTCTCTTCCCTCCCCCCTCCCCCATACCTGAGGCTATTCTTATGACACTTCTCTCCAGCTATCACGCCCTTGAGCTCAGTACCTTCACTCGCACTCCACCAGGTGTCACTTTCTCACAATTCTGCAGGACACCGTCACTTTTTTTTCGCACTGTGGAATGAGTCCAGCGCGGGAAAAAAAGGAAGAAAAAATACACGATAACTAATTTGACAATTATGGTGACATTGAGCGTTAAATGTTATTTTCTCTCTATGAATATCCATTTAGAGTTTGTAAATATACGAAATAGGCTTTACTTTTTTCTTCTTTTTTTTGTGTTATGGAAAAAAGGGAAGAGAGTGAGTTTAAACGTGGGTTATATTTTTGATTTAATCCGGAGTTTGTTTCTACTTTTTTTCTTTCTGTGGTTCTCTCTCTCTCTCTCTCTCTCTCTCTCTCTCTCTCTCTCTCTCTCTCTCTCTCTCTCTCTCTCTCTCTCTCTCTCTCTCTCTCTCTCTCTCTCTCTCTCTCTCTCTCTCTCTCTCTCTCTCTCTCTCTTTCTTTCTTTCTTTTTCTTTTTTTCTTTCTCTCTCTCTCTCTCTCTCTCTCTCTCTCTCTCTCTCTCTCTCTCTCTCTCTCTCTCTCTCTCTCTCTCTCTCTCTCTCTCTCTCTCTCTCTCTCTCTCTCTCTATCTCTATCTATCTATCTATCTCTATCTCTCTCTCTCTCTCATTCTCTCTCTCTCTCGCTCTCTCGCTCTCTCTCTCTCTCTCTCTCTCTCTCTCTCTCTCTCTCTCTCTCTCTCTCTCTCTCTCTCTCTCTCTCTCTCTCTCTCTCTCTCTCTCTCTCTCTCTCTCTCATTCTCTTACTCTCACTCTTACTCTCACTCTCACTCATTTCTTCAATCTGTCTCTTCCCCTCTCCATTTCTCCACAATCACCCCTCACTGTTCACGACCTCATCCCATGCATGTAGCTCCCTCACATTCGAGTACATTCGCCCCTCCTCATTATTTTCTCCTGCACCCTGACCTTCCCGACACCAAGTTACCAGCAACAAGTATCACCCGCTGCTGTTCATTTGCCGGGCTTGGTGTATAATTAGTTATTGCAGCTAATGGATGCCGAGGTGAAATGGGGAGGGGTACAGGAGGGACAGGGTGGAAGGTGGAGGGAAGGGGGGGAGGGGAGGGGAGGGGAGCAAAAAGGAGAAGGTGGAAGGTGAAGGGGATGGGGGGAGGGGAAGGGGAGGGGGAGGGGAAAGGGAAGGGGATGGGGGGAGGTAGAGGTAGAGGTAGAGGTAGAGGGGAAAGGGAGATTAGAGGCGGAGGTGGAAGTGAATGGGGTTGGGAGGTTGGAGGTAGAACTGAAAGTAAAGGTAGAGTTGGATGTGGAGCTATAGGTGGAGTTGGAGGTAGAGGTAGAGGTGGAGGTGGAGCTAGAGGTGACGGAGGAAGAGAAGAAGAAGAAGAAGAAGCAGAAGCAGAAGCAGAAGGAGAGGGGCATGTGGTCAAGGCAAATCAATAAGGAAAGGAGAAAGAGAATAAAAGAAAAAGAAGAAATTGAAAGAGAGAAAGAGAACAAAAGGGGAAGGTAGAGTACAGGTGTAACGGGGACGAGGGAAAGGGGGGGGGGTGACGAAGGGAACTTGTCCACGCAGCTAGATCACCCTTGATGGTCTCCTGCCCTTTGAAGCAGGAGCGCTACATGTGTTCAGCGGCCGACCTTGCCCCGCTGCGAATGGCGAATTCTGATTGGTCGTATGCCTCTTGGGGGGAGGGGGAGAGGGGAGGGGGAGGGGGTGGGAGGAAGGGGATGCCTCGTTCCATTAAGAATTCGTGTGGTCGTTCAAACGGGTTGATATTAGTGGCATGACGGAAAGAGAGGAGGTGGAGGAGAGGGAGGGTAGGGGAGGAGGAGGAAGAGGAGGAGGAGGAGGAGGAGGAGGAGGAGGAAGAAGAAGAAGAAGAAGAAGAAGAAGAAGAAGAAGAAGAAGAAGAAGAAGAAGAAGAAGAAGAAGAAGAAGAAGAAGAAGAAGAAGAAGAAGAGGAAGAAGAAGAGGAAGAGGAAGAGGAAGAGGGAAGGAGGGGAAGGGAGAGGGAGAAGGAGAAGGAGAAGGAGAGGAGGAAATGGAAAGGTGGAGGGGGAAGAGGGGGGAAAAGAAAGAGCGAGAGAGAGAGAGAGAGAGAGAGAGAGAGAGAGAGAGAGAGAGAGAGAGAGAGAGAGAGAGAGAGAGAGAGAGAGAGAGAGAGAGAGCGAAAGCGAGAGGGCAAATATCGGATAACCCGAGCAGTATTTTTGCTCCTCTAGATGTGATTTCTTGATAAGGTGCATTTGCCGTTTAACAGATGATAAGATAATCACCTTGGAAACCAGTCGGACTCCGAGCGCGATGTCCCTGTACGAGAGAGAGAGAGAGAGAGAGAGAGAGAGAGAGAGAGAGAGAGAGAGAGAGAGAGAGAGAGAGAGAGAGAGAGAGAGAGAGAGAGAGAGAGAGCGGAAGAGAGAGAATGAAAGGAAGAGAAAATTGTGTGTGTGTGTTTGTATAGGTGTTGGTATGTAGGTATCTATTTGTTTTGTGCTGTCTTTCTGCAGGCCTGTATGCTGTCTGAGCATTCTTTATTGTCTATCCAATCTATCCAATTGCCGCCATTGACAGAAACTGAATGAATTGAATCGCATTGCTTATGACAAACTATATTTAGTTTGAATACACGGTCACCACTTGCGATTTGAGTCACAGTTCGACAAAGTCTACATACAAAAAACATTATATTTCAGGAGAAGGTAGGGCGAAGGTCTAAAATTAACTTTTGATCAGAATCTAAAATATCCTCACGCTAAAATGAACCATTTTCACGTAGCCGAGCAAATGGAGAAGGTGCCGGCCTGTGATTGGTAGCACGGCGGCCCACGTGGTTCAAGTTGCATTCTGATTGGTAGAGGAATCGGCGGCGCCCGGTCGGAAGTGAGCTCCGTGAGGCGGAGAGGGGTGGGAGGAGGAGGAGGCGAGAGGAGGGAAGGAAGGAGGAGGCGAGAGGGGAGGGGAGGAGGAGGAGGAGGAGGCGAGAGGAGGGAAGGAAGGAGGAGGCGAGAGGGGTGGGAAGAGGAAGAGGCGAGAGGGGTGGGAAGAGGAGGCGAGAGAGGTGGGAGGAGGAGGAGGCGAGAGAAGGTAAAGGAAGAGGAAGGAAGGAAAGAGAAGGATTAGAATTAGGAGGAGGAGGAAGCGGGACATGATTTAACTAGTCTTTTAACTCTGAACTTGGGATATGATGTCTGGGTAGTCGACCCGAAAATTGGCAGCGAGTGTAGTGGCATTGCGAACGCCGGCTAATATTCATTGATAAGAAGAGACTAATTTGGTAGAATGAGAGAGAAGGAGAAGGAGAAGGAAAAGTTAGATTAGGGAGAGTAGAGGAGGTCAAGAGAGAAAGAAATGAAACGAGGGGGAAGAAAAGAGACGAATAAAAGGAAACTAAGACAGACAAAGACAATGATAAAGATTGAAACTGAGAATGCTAGACAGACAGGCAGACAGACAGATAGACAGACAGACAGACAGACAGACAGACAGACAAACAGACAGAGAGGCACACGACACGGCGAACTCAAACAAATAAACTTGGGCATATTTGTAGACAAACAATCTCGGATCTAGATGAGGGGGAAAAAATCTCATCGTCACGAAGGAGAAAGGGGACTATGGTGGGGAAGGGGAAGGGCAAGAGGAAGGGGGGCGGGGCGGAGCGGATGAATGAAAGAAGGAAGGGGACGAATAAATGAATCGAGTTATTCACGTCTTGGAGCGAAAGAGCGACCGTAATGCGTAGGCAAACGGGGCCCAGATTCTTGTGATGAATAAGATAACGGGGCGGCGACATTGATTCTCTCTCTCTCGGCCGGACGAGTAATTCGCGACTATCTCTCTCTCTCTCTCTCTCTCTCTCTCTCTCTCTCTCTCTCTCTCTCTCTCTCTCTCTCTCTCTCTCTCTCTCTCTCTCTCTCTCTCTCTCTCTCTCTCTCACACGCACACACACACACACTCACACTCACACTCACACTCACACTCACACTCACACTCACTCTCACTCACTCACTCTCACTCACTCACTCTCACTTACTCACTCACTCACTCACTCTCTCACTCACTCTCTCTCTCTCTCTCTCTCTCTCTCTCTCTCTCTCTCTCTCTCTCTCTCTCTCTCTCTCTCTCTCTCTCTCTCTCTCTCTCTCTCTCTCTCTCTCTCTCTCTCTCTCTCTCTCACACTCACTCACTCACTCACTCTTTCTCTTTCTTTCTTTCTCTCTCTCTCTCTCTCCTTCTCTCTCTCTCTCTCTCTCTCTCTCTCTCTCTCTCTCTCTCTCTCTCTCTCTCTCTCTCTCTCTCTCTCTCTCTCTCTCTCTCTCTCTCTCTCTCTCTCGTTCTTGCTTTCGCTCTCGCTGAGTAAGGGGGAGGGGGTAGAGTTTGTACAGACGCGGCGGCGTCCTAGTTCTTAAATACTGCACCTTGCCATGTGTGAAGTAGGAAGAAAATTAAGACGAAGATGAAGACAGAGACAGATAGATAGATATACAGAAACAGACAGACAGACAGACAGACAGACAGACAGAGTGACAGACAGACAGACATAGACAGACAGATAGACAGACAGACAGACAGACAGACAGACAGACAGACAGACAGACAGACAGACACACAGACAGACAGACACACAGACACACAGACAGACAGACAGACAGACAGAAAAAAAGAGAGAGTGAGAGCAAAGGAATTATAACTTCGAATCACAAGAATTCCAGTTAATTCCTTGAAGGTGATTTGCCAAGAATTGCAGATTTTCCCCGAATTGAAAAGTTGATTCAATGTTGCATGATATTGCGTGTGCATAATATGAAGGAACGACGAAGAAAAAAAAAGGAAAGAGGGATGGAAGGATGGAAGGAAATAAAGGAAAAGGAATAAAAAAGTCAGGCAAAGTTCACGCAATGGGAAAGGAGGAAATAACATGTAGGCGGGTGGAATGAAAAAAAAGGATTGTTTTGCAAGGAATGAAGAATAATAGTGGCCATTTTTAAGGGAAAACATGTTGAAAGTGAGTGCCGACTGCAGACATGCAAGGTAAATGGGAGGGAGGAACAGCGGGCGGAATGAAATGGTGGAGAGACTATGGTGACAGGGATAGGGTGTGTGTGTGTGTGTGTGTGTGTGTGTGTGTGTGAGAGAGAGAGAGAGAGAGAGAGAGAGAGAGAGAGAGAGAGAGAGAGAGAGAGAGAGAGAGAGAGAGAGAGAGAGAGAGAGAGAGAAAGAAAGAAAGAAGGGGAGAGAGAGTAGAGAGAGTAGAGAGAGTAGAGAGAGAGAGAGAGAGAGAGAGAGAGAGAGAGAGAGAGAGAGAGAGAGAGAGAGAGAGAGAGAGAGAGAGAGAGAGAGAGAGAGAGAGAGAGAGAGAGGAAGAGAGAGAGAGAGGGAGAGAGATAGGGAGAGGGGAGGGAGGGAGAGAAAGAGAGACAGAAACAGAAACAGAAACAGAAACAAACAAAGAGAGAAAGAGAGGGAGGGAAGGGGGGGAGAGATAGTTAGCCCACCCGAGAAACAAAGGCAGCATCAGCTCATCCCCCATTATGCATCAGCCACATCCTTGGAGGACGCAAGGAGAATACCGAAGGACGCTCCTGGGAAGGGACCAATAACCTTTTTAGAGACGCTGTTCGGCCTTAGGAACGGGGCGGCGAAAGATCGAAATATCTCCCATCTTTGAGTCCCTTTTTTGGGCCGGCTTCCGACACGGCTTCGTATGCAAATGTTGGGCATTAGGAATATTCGAACGATTTTTTTTTTTTTTTTTTAATGTTTTTTTTCGTGGGCGATACGATTCATTTTTATTTCCGCAGGGAATTACATATGCATGAAAAGACACTTTTTTGGGGGGTTTATTTCCGAGGAAGTTTGTAATGTTATGTATTCTATCTCTCTCCCTTTCTCCCCCCCCCCTCTCTCTCTCTCTCTCTCTCTCTCTCTCTCTCTCTCCTTCTCCTCTCTCGCCCCTCCTCCCTCTCTCCTCTCTCTCTTTTCCCCTCTCTCTCTCTCTCTCTCTCTCTCTCCTCCACCTTCCCCTCCCTCCCTCCCTCCCCCTTCCCTCCCTCCCCCTCCCTCCCTCCCTCCCCTCCTCTCCTGCTCCCCTTCCCTCCTCTCTCTCTCTCTCTCTCTCTCTCTCTCTCAGCTCTCTCTCTCTCTCTCTCTCTCTCTTCTCCCCCCCCTCTCTCTCTCTCCCCTCCCTCTCTCTCTCTCTCTCTCTCTCCTCCCTCCCCCCACCCCCCCCCCCCCCTCTCTCTCTCTCTCCTCTCTCCCTCTCTCTCTCTCTTTTCCTCTCTTCTCTCTCCTCTCTCTCTCTCTCTCTCTCTCTCTCTCGCCCCCCTCTCTCTCTCTCTCTCTCTCTCTCTCTCTCTCTCTCTCTCTCTCTCTCTCTCTCTCTCTCTCTCTCTCTCTCTCTCTCGCTCTCGCTCTCGCTCTCTCTCTCGCTCTCTCTTTCCGTCCCTCCCTCCCTCCCTCCCTCCCTCCCTCCCACTCTCTCTCCCACTCTCCCTCCCTTCCTATCTCTCTCATACACATATATAGGCCTATATGTATATTTATTTGACCGGGTGTAGGTTCTTAACTATATGTAGATCATTACGAACACTATAAATAAAAAGAAAGAGATAAAGAGAGGGAGGTTAAGAAGAAGGGGAGAGACAGAAATGGACGATAAACAGATGAAACAGCGAATAAATAAATCAAATGATTCACAAATAAAAATAATAAAAAAGTAGAGAGAGCGTGATGGAAACGGGAGGAAAAGTTTTGAAATAACAAGAGGTGAATAAAAAACTGATTTAGAAAGATCGAAGAGAAGCACGTTGTCGGACGCGCGAAGGAGGAAAACCAAATAATAAACCTTATGAGAAAATAGTGACAAACGTACAAATAATAATAGAAGAGAGAGAGAGGGAGAGAGAGAAAGAAAGAAAAAAAGAAAGAAAGAAAGAAAAAAAGAAAGAAAGAAAGAAAGAAAGTAAAAGAACGAAAGAAAGAAAGAAAGAATGAAAGAAAGAAAAAGAAAGAAAGACAGACATACAGACAATTAGACTATATAAATAGCGGTAATGGAAATAAATCAGTGAATAAAGTGACAACGAAGAAAATTAACAAAAGAGAAAAAAGAGAAGAGAGAGAGAGAAGAGGTTGGAAAAACTGACGTCTTGATATTGATATCTTCCTGTGATCAACATCGTCTAAGAGGGAAGGTGGGAGGGGGGAGGGGGGAGGGGGAGGAAGGGGGGAGCGGGCTCTGGGGAGGACAGGGGTGGGGAAGAGGAGTGTCGGATGAGGATGGGGGTGAGGGGAGAGAAGCTTAGGGGCTGGGGAGGGAGGCAAGGGGAGGTAAGGGATGGGGATGGGGAGGGGGGAGACGAGCGTGGGTTGGGGAAGGGGTGCAAGGAGAGAGGGGGGGAGGTGAAGTAAGGGAATGCCTTGTTGACTGAGGATATTGAATCCGTTGTTGTTTTTCTTATTTTGTCTGTTATATTTAGTTTGTTTTATGAAGGGTTAGCGGTGCCTTATCGTGTGTCTATTGTCACTTATTCATTTTTGATATTGCCAAAAGTGTTGTCATTGTTCATCACAGTGACCATCATCATAATGTTATTATTTTCATCATCAGCTTCCTCCTCCTCATCATTCTCCTCCTCATCACCATCCTCCTCCTCCTCATCATCATCATCGTCATCACCATCACCATCACCATCATCATCACCATCTTCATTCCGGTCAGATTTGTTAGTTTCATCAGTTTATCTGCCTATTTTGTGTCCATTCTTTGCACTTCGGATATCAGCTGATTGCCTTTCCGTGTTTACATAAATTTACATGCAAATCTGACGCACGTTGAATACACTTTGTTGAAATATTTATGCATTAATATACTGTTTGTGTGAGTAGATTTTTTTTCAACAGTGTATTTATAGATGTGGGAATTAAAGAGTAAGAATTAGTGGGTGGGTGGGTGGATGGAGTTGGTTGTGGAGGTGAGGGAGAGGTGGAGGTGGAGGTGGAGGTGGAGGTGGAGGTGGAAGTGGAAGTGGAGGTGGAGGGGAGATTGAGGTGGAGATGGAGGAGGAGAATAAGAATATAAGAAAGATAAAGAAGAAGAAGGAGAATAAAGACTCTCTTCTCTCTCTTTCTCTCACTCTTTCTCTCTTTTTCTCACAATCTCTCACCCTTGTTCTCACACTTGACTCATTTCATAACCTTCTATATCCTTTATCCTTACCTCCTCCTCTTTTTTCTCGTTCCTCCTTCTCTCCTCCTTTCCCCTTTCCTTCTTTCTCTCTCTTACTCTCCATATCCCCTTTCGCATCGATCAGGAAATATCATGTTGCCAAAGCGAATGAGAAATTCCCACAAAATTCCCCTAGTCGACAACTCGGCTAAGTTAGAGAGAGAAAAAAAAGGAGCCTTAACTTCCTTTGGCATAACTATCACCAAGTTCACTCAATCAACTTAACGTCCACGAACTTGTCAACAACAGAGAAAATGGAGTAAAAAAAAAAAGAGAGAAAGAAAAAAAAGGAAATAGATTCCTATAAAAGTTGGGCCTTTCGATGGATGAAGAGATTGAACGAGACGGTGGGGGGGAGTGGGGAGGGTAAGGGGAGCGGGGTAGGGAAAGGGGAAGGGAAAGGGGAAGGGGAAGGGGAAGGGGAAGGGGAATGGGAATGGAAAGGGAAAGGGAAGGGGAAGGGGAAGGGAAAGGGGAAAGGGGAAAGGGGAAGGGAAAGGAAAGGGGAAAGGAGGGATAGATTGAGGAAGGGAAGGGAAGGGGAGAGTAAGTGAGAGAAAGGAAGATAAAATAAAAAGATAAAGATTCCAAAAAGATACGAAATCTCTTAATTCTCGCCGCCGTGAATTAACAAAATGACCGTACTGATCACTTACTTGCTCGCCCGCCATTACGCCTTGTTTATCACTCTCGTCTCGAATACTGCAATCGTGTTTTATTTAACACCATATCCTCGCTCTGTCTTCTCTTTCCTTTGATCTCTCGGATAAATTGGATATTGAGTTATCGAAAATGTCGGGGGGAGGGGGGAGGGGGGAGGGGGGGAGTACGCTCGCGAGGAGGATAAATATTAATAGGTCTTCGGGGATTGATCGACTAAGTTACAAGAGCGAGAAACAGCGGGGAAGAGGGGAGGAAGGGGGGGGGGGGTAAGAAGGGACAAGGGGGAAGGTAGTAGGCAAAAGATATGGGGCGGAGAGGGAAGGATAGGATAAGTGTTACAGAAAGAAGATTGGGGAGAAGGGGGTAAAGGGGGAAGGGAGATTAGGGGAAAAGGCGAAGGAAGTGGGGGCGGAAGGGAGAGGGAGGAGGTAGACGGAGAGAGTAGGGAAGGGTAGGAAAGGGAGGCAGGAGGGTAAAGGGGAAGGGAGGAGGGATGCTAAGAAGAGGTAGGGGGGAAGGGAGGAAGAAGGGGAACTAGTAAGGGGAGGAGAAGTTAAAACTGCTGCTAATGCATGATGGTTTTGAACTTGCAAGAAGTTTGCAGCGAGGGAGAGTTTTATGATGTATATTGTTGACAAATTCTTTTCTTTCTTTCTCTTGCGGTTTCGAAATTCTTCCATTGAATGAGAAGGATGAAGTATGTGAAGTGGAAATGGTTTTTTATTGTTATAATGATTCTATTTTTTTATTTTATTTTTTATTTATGACTGATGTCATGGATGTTACGACATAGAGATTTACACAGATTTGCTTTGAGTGAGAATGACATTGCAATTAAAATTATATTCAGAGAGTTCTGTTGCGCAATTGTAGGACATTTTCATTCACACATCTGAATTCTGTTTTTTATTCGTGGTAAGGAAAAAGTACGATAACCTTTTTATGTGTTGGTTCGATTAGATGACCATTGATTATTATATTTTTCACGTCATTCCATTAGAATACAGTATTAAATTGAAACTTTGTAACCCCCACCCCCCCACCCCCCAAAAAAAAATATATATATTTAAAAGCTTAACTTGATTGAAAGGAACATACTTCGTTAAAAATATGTTTTATGCGCTATATTCTAAAGGATAAGCGTGGCGTCATACGCTAGGATGTTTTTGAAGATGACGAAGCCAGAGCGAATGTCATAAGAGGGTCCATGTGATGCTCAGTTTTTCCATCTCTCTCTCTCTCTCTCTCTCTCTCTCTCTCTCTCTCTCTCTCTCTCTCTCTCTCTCTCTCTCTCTCCTCTCTCTCTCTTCTCTCTCTCTCTTTCTCTCTTCTCTCTTTCTCTCTCTTTCTCTCTCTCTCTCTCTCTCTCTCTCTCTCCCCTTCTCTCTCTCTCTCTCTCTCCTCTCCCTTCTCTCTCTCTCTCTCTCTCTCTCTCTCTACTCTCTATATATATATCTCTATCGTATATATATATAATATATA
The DNA here is from genome assembly GCF_977035675.1 of Penaeus japonicus. Classification (NCBI taxonomy): domain Eukaryota; kingdom Metazoa; phylum Arthropoda; class Malacostraca; order Decapoda; family Penaeidae; genus Penaeus; species Penaeus japonicus. The sequence continues at coordinate 38,959,953 of NW_028234406.1, forward strand.
TATATATATATATATATATATATATATATATATATATATTATATATATATTTGTAATATATATTAATATACAATACTACACTCAACATATAAACACACACACACACACACACACACACACACACACACACACACACACACACACACACACACACACACACACACACACACACACACACACACACACACACACACACACACACACACTTGCCACTTGTGTGTGAATATGTGCGAAAGTGTTCGTACATGAGTGCATGCGTGTTATGTATGTGTACAATTCGTCTAAACACAATAACCTTCGCTCAC
>NW_028234406.1:38970541-38983041 GCF_977035675.1 Penaeus japonicus
CTTATAAACAACAAGAAAATTAACTCATCATGATAATGACAATGCCTTTTCAAATTTTGTTTTCAATGTTGATTAGTTGTCCATCAGTTGATATCAATATAAGGATTTCTTTTTTAAATTGACTAGTAAATACTCATCGCTGTTGACACTCCACAGCGGAATACTGTGGATAAGGACAGGTGTTGCTCCTCTCAACGGACGCCTTCAGGTCATGTTTGCTTTGGCTCCGGGGAATGAGTGCGCCTCGAGGGGCATACACTCACGCACCGAGCGACAACACGGAAGCTATGAGGGGGAGAGGGGGAGGGGGAGGGGGAGGGGGAGGGGGAGAGGGAGGGAGAGGGAGAGGGGGAGGGGGAGGGAGAGGGGGAGGGGGAGGGGGAGGGAGAGGGAGAAAGTGAGGGAGAGGGAGAAAGTGAGAGAGAGAAGAGGGAAGAGGGAAGAGGGAAGAGAGAAGAGAGAAGAGAGAAGAGAGAAGAGAGAAGAGAGAAGAGAGAAGAGAGAAGAGAGAAGAGAGAAGAGAGAGAGAGAGAGAGAGAGAGAGAGAGAGAGAGAGAGAGAGAGAGAGAGAGAGAGAGAGAGAGAGGGAGAGGGAGAGGGAGATGGAGGAAGGGGGTTGGGGAAGGGGGAGTCGGGGGTGGGGGGGATGGGTGAAAGGGTAGAAAATCACGACATGGGAGGAGGGGGAAACGAGATATGGGGGAGGGGGAGGAGGAGAGAGAGAGAGAGAAGGAAATGCTGAAGGGGATGCTGAAGAGGAACGGAAGTTAAAGAAAGGGGATAGGGAGGGAGTGGAGGAAAGGGAGGGGAAAGGAGACACCGATATACCCACGAGGAAGTAAGAGTTTCTCATCATTGTAGTAAATTCTATCAAATATTCGAGTATCTTTTTTTTTCAGTTCGAGTCCTGCGTCGCGCGATGGAGTGGTTCGCTTTACGCTCCCGTGTGGATATTCAATCATTTATGAATGGCGGGGTTTATTTACTCGCCCTTTTAACGTATTCATGACTAAAACCCTTTCACTTATTCATACACGAGCATTATCTGGATAATACGTCTCTTTCGGCGTGGAATTATTATCGCCTGTATTTAGTGTTTGTTTTGTTTGTTTGTCTGTCATCTGCACGGTGTTTGCGCGTCACACTGGCAGATCGAGTGACGGCGGTGAGACTTTCGGGAATTAATCTGTGAGGAAGGCTTCGAAGGTCGTCACTCTCGTCTCTTAGAAGGGGTAAGGTGGTGATGGGGGGAGGGGGGAGGTATGTTCACTCTGGCTGTATGCCTGCATGCCTATCTGTTTGTTTTTCTTGATTCGCTCTCTCCGTTTACTGTCATAGTGTATATTTATTTTTTTATTTTCTTTCTTTCTCTCTCTCTCTCTCTCTCTCTCTCTCTCTCTCTCTCTCTCTCTCTCTCTCTCTCTCTCTCTCTCTCTCTCTCTCTCTCTCTCTCTCTCTCTCTCTTTCTCTTTCTCTCGTGTATTTTTATCTGTTTCTGTTTTTATCTGTTTTTATCCCTTTCCACCCGCATACATTCTCTTCAATATATGTCTCCCCTTGGCTCCCGTGGTCATGTGCCAGATTGCATATTTTCCCCGAAAAGCCGATGACAAAATATCGGAATGAAGGTAAAAATTACGACCAAGGCACATCAATTTTGCACGCGGAAATAAGCAAGACAAAAAAAATAGGGTATCGAGTTTTATTGCAGCCGATGTTTTATGGGCTTATTGAGGCCATCGTTCAACCTGTGCAATGGCAGGGAGAGGAGTGTTTGGACTAAGGTGTTCTTGTGTGTGTTTGGTTTTTCATGTGGTAATGTTCACCTTAACCTCATCTTTTTCCCCATTTACCCTCATCTCTCTCTCTCTCTTTCTTTCTTTTCTTTCTCTTCTTTCTCTTCTCTCTCTTCTCTCTCTTCTCTCTCTTCTCTCTCTTCTCTCTCTTCTCTCTCTTCTCTCTCTTCTCTCTCTCTCTCTCTCTCTCTCTCTCTCTCTTTCTGTCCTCTCTCTCTCTCTCTCTCTCTCTTCTCTCTCTCTCTCTTCTCTCTCTCTCTCTCTCTCTCTTCTCTCTCTTCTCTCTCTTCTCTCTCTTCTCTCTCTCTCTCTCTCTCTCTCTCTCTCTCTCTCTCTCTCTCTCTCTCTCTCTCTCTCTCTCTCTCTCTCTCTCTCTCTCTCTCTCTCTCTACCTCTCTCTACCTCTCTCTACCTCTCCATCCCTCCCTACTTCTCTGTTTAGCGTCCCTTCTTACTGTCTCGTCTCTCACTCTTTCTTCATTTCTTTCCATCCTTCTTTCTCACCTCTCTTTTCGCCCTCACCCTCATTTTCAATCTCTCCATCTCTCTCCTTTTCTCCTCTCCTTTTTTCCTTTCCCCTCCTCCCATCCCTTTTCTTTCCTCCCTCTATTCTCCCCTCCTTCCTCCCTCCCTCCCTCCCTCCCACGATTCTCTCCCTATCTCTCACTCTCTCCTCCTTCCTCCTCTGCCATTCCTCCCCTCCCCCTTCTGCAACCCACTCTCAGTCTCTCTTCCTTCCCATCTCCCCCTCCACCTCTCCTACTCTTCTACTCTACCCCCCCACCCCCTACCTCTTTCTCCCCTCTACGATATGTCTGTCTGTCTGTCTGTCTGTCTCCGCATCCTATAGAGTCTGATAAAGTGGAATCCCCTTTTTCTAGAAACTCGGACATGTAATTGCTCCCCGTTCGAGTGTTCTTGTTTTTGTTTTCCTGTGCTGATTGCATCATTTGGGGTGGGGAATGAACGCTAATTGATTGTCAAAATGTGTACGGGCTTGTGACTGCGGCTGTGTGAGTGTGTGTAGTGTCAGTCTGTCTGTCTATCCATCTGTCTATCTGTATATCTATCTATCTGTCTGTCTGTCTTCACGCACGCATAAGTTTGCGCGTGTACTTTGTTTCAAAACGAAAACCACTCACACAAGTTACACGCCGAGTGGTGCAAAGTTTTAGTTCCCGTTATTGTTATCGAGATTATACCGGAATGATTCAGCCGGCCACTTTCTCTCGCGTGTTGTTGGTTGTAATGAGGGCGGGTGGGGAGGGGTGGGCGTGGGTGTGGGGAAGGGAGAGGGGAGGGGTGGGCGTGGGGAAGGAGAAGGGGGAAAGGGAAGGGAGAAGGGGAGGGTGTGGGGAGAAGGGGATGGGGAAAGGGAAGGGAGATGGGGAGGGTTGGATGTGAGAAAGGGGAGGGGAGGAAAGGGAGATGAAAGAGAAGGATTGGAGAGAAGAAGCGTGAGGAAACGAGGCAGTGAGAGGGAGAGGGGGAGGAGGGAGAGAAAGAGAGGCAGGGAGAGGGATGGGAAAATAGGAGGGAGAGATGAGAACGTAGAGAAAATAGGAGATCGAAATATAGAACATGGGACGGAAGTAGGGAAGGAGGTGTTACGAATAATAAAGGGAAAGCGAGGGAGGGTGGACGGAAGATGGAATCGAAAGGAAAGAGAGAGGGAGGGGGGAAGGAGGAGATAAAGGGGGGAGGGTATGTAGGGGAGACGCTATCACTGCACAATTGCATGTTATTGCTCGTGTTATTGCGTCCTTTCCCGCGGAAGGGTTGTGCTGTCATGGCGGTGAAGTGTATTGTTCGCGGGCATTTGTCATATAATTGCCTCCGTCAAGGTGTTCGTTCTTTCTCCCTCTCTTTCGCCCTGTCTATCTCTCTTTCTCTCTTTTACTGTCTCTCCTCCTCTCTGTTTTACTCTCTCTCTCTCTCTCTCTCTCTCTCTCTCTCTCTCTCTCTCTCTCTCTCTCTCTCTCTCTCTCTCTCTCTCTCTCTCTCTCTCTCTCTCTCTCTCTCTCTCTCTCTCTCTCTCTCTCTTTCTCCTCACTCACTCACTCTTTTTCACCTTCTTCATAGTATTATTATTATTATTTACCACCTTTCACGTCCTCGAGCTTATCTTATCATAGAATTTGTTTTTGTTGTTTTAATTTTGTTTATGCTCATCACCGTTTCTCTTCTTATTCTTTTTTTTGCTCCGTGTTCTTGTTTTGTTTTTGTTCATCGCCCCCTGTATTTGTTCATTGTATTTTTTCTTTTTTTCTCGTTTTGTTTTTGTTCATCGCCTGTACTGTGTTTGTTCATTGTTTTTTTTCTTTTTGTTCTTGTTTTTTTTTGTTCATCGCCTCTTCTGTGTTTGATCTTTCTTGTCTTTGTGTTCTTTTTTTATTTTTGTTCGTCGCCTCTTCTCTTCTGTTGTTTTTTTTTTTTTTTGCCGAAGTAAGGGAAGGTTGTTGTTGTTTGCACACGGCCCACCTGTTGCGAGAATTTTCTGATTACCTTTCAGTTTACGGCTATACTCCGAGGAGAAGGGGAGGGGGAGGGAGGGAGGGGAGGGGATGGTGAATGGAGAGGGGAAGGTGGAGGGGGAGAAAGAAAGCCAAACAAGAAAACAAGCAAAAGGAAAACGAAGGGAGAAACTATTAAAAACAGGAAAAAAAATAAAAAATGAATCAAGAAACATAATCCTTACGAAATGATATTTGAAGTCAAGGTGAGGTGTTGCGCAAGCTTGCCTCTCTCTCTCTCGCTCTCTCTCTTTCTTTCTTTCTTTCGCTCATTCACGCACACGCACAAACACACACGCACACGCACACGCACACGCACACGCACACGCACACGCACACGCACACGCACACGCACACACACACACACACACACACACACACACACACACACACACACACACACACACACACACACACACACACGCACACACACACACACACACACACACACACACACACACACACACACACACGCACACGCACACGCACACGCACACGCACACGCACACGCACACACACACGCACACGCACACACACACGCACGCACACACAACCCCCCACCCCCGCCTTCGAACTCTGGCTTGACACCTAGACACGTTTTCTCCTGGCGATGGCGAGCAACACATCACTAAAAGTCATCGTGCAAGTTATCATCATCTTCATCACGTGCTGTTATGCAAATGAAGGCTGAACCACTAAGACAAGGTCAAGGTGCGCGCGCGCGCATGTGTATGTGTATGTGTGTATGTGTATGCGTCTATGTGTGTGTGTTTGTGTCTGTGTCTTTGTGTCTGCCCGTGTCTGTGCGAGGAGAGGGATAGAAAGAGAGGGAAGAAATAGAAGGAAAAAAGATTCGGAACAAGAAAGGAAGAGAAGAAGGCGAAGACAGTCATAGCAAGAAAAAGATATTCATGATGAGTTTGATAGTAGCTGTGACAGTCGTGCAAAGACCCGGTAGCTGCGGAAAGAAGGTAAAGTAGGAAAATAAGAAGGAGAAAATATGGAATAGAGAAAGATAAAAAAGTAAAAGTTAAAAAATAAATAAATACTTCTCAAAAAAAGGGTATTCACAACATCAAAGAAAAAAAAACAATATTCAAACAGGAAAAAAAACAAGGAAGAAACAAACACACAAACAACACAAACTAAAGAAAGAAAAAGAAATAGAAAGGAAAAAAAAAGAGTACCACGAAGCGTGCGGAATTGCATCTGGCGGCATGTGGCATCTCGAAGAGCGTTTCCACATAGAGGATCATCAGTGTGAATAGATACTTCGCGAACTTACCCCTCGGTGCTCCCAACACACCCCGTCGTGGATCTGGGGGGTTGGAGGGAGGGAAGGAGGGGTGGTAGGAGGTGGTGGATGGGGTTGGGGAGGAAGGGGTGGAGGTGGGAGATGGTGGATGGGGTTGGGGAGGAAGGGGTGGAGGTGGGAGGTGGTGGATGGAGTTGGGGAGGTGATGGGTGGGGTTTAGGTGGGAGATGGTGGATGGGGTTGGGGAGTGAGGTTGAGGGGGAGGGGTTGAGGAATGGAGAAAGGAGGATGATGCTGGGTTGAGGAGGGGAAAGATTGGGTGATGGTTGGTGAGGTTAGGATAGGGGAGGTGGGGGAGAGGGTGATGGGAGTTGGGGATGAGGGTTTTTGGAGGTTTGAGGGAGAGATACAGAGGCAGAGACTTAAAGAGACAAACAAACAAATAGAAAGACAGAGGAAAGTATAAAAAGAAAAAAAGGGAAAGGAATAGATACGGTCCCAACAAAAGAAAAGAACACAAGAATGACAAGCTTAAGAAAAACAAAAGGAAAAGTAGCAAAAAAAAAAAGAAAAAAAAAAAAAGAGACAAGCCACAAAAAAGGGAAAAGGAAAACGGTTTGAAACAAAAGAAAAACAAGAGACGAGGGGGCGAGCCCGAACGACCTCTAACCTACCTGGTAAGACCATGAAGACTCCCAAGGTCCTGTGTTATTGAAAGATGGGGTGGGGGAGGGAGGGAGGGAGGAGGAGAAGGAGAGGGAGGAGGAAGGAGATGGAGGGAGGAGGAGGAAGAAGGAGAAGGATGGGGAAAGAGGGAGAAAGAAAAAGGCGTGGAAAGAGGAAGAAGGAGAAGGAGGAAGAGGGAGAAAGAGGAGAATAAAAGAAGGGAAAGGGGAAGGGATGGGGAAGGGGATGGGGATGGGGATGGGGATGGGGATGGGGATGGGGATGGGGATGGGGATGAGGATGGGGATGGGGATGGGGAAGGCAAAGGCAAAGGAAAGGGAAGGAGGAGTAGAAGGGAAGGCGAAGATCTCGATACATGGAGGGAGTAAAGTAAGTGAAGAGAGAGGGAAGATATGGGAGAAGGGAGGGAGGGAAAGGGGAGGTAAGAGGCGCGGAAGGGAGGTAAGGGGAGTGAGTGAGAGAGTGAGAGGGAGCGAGAGAGCTAGCAAGTCGAGTGTACCATACAATCCGCAACGGTCTTCCCTCCAACCCACCCCCCACCCCCACCCACCCTCTCTCTCGCAATCCCCCCTCCCTTCCCCTCCGCCTCCACCTCCCACCAGTCGTGTTGTGGCTTATGGCAAGTCCCTCAGAGAAAGTGGTAGTGAAAGAGAAAGGCTGGTTATATTTTTAGCATTTAATTATCTATCTGTCTATCTATATATTTATCTATCTCTATCCATCTATTTATCTCAGTTTATCTATATTTCTCTCTAGCTATTCATAAAAACAAGCAATTTCTAGCACTAAGGATTTACAGCGTAAAGGACATGAAGTAGTTTTATCCAGGGTGCGTGTGAAATCGGGTTAAGTGCACGAATCCCCAACTCAAAGGAATGAATGAGAGAGGGGAGAATGAATTGTATAAACACACGGCCACCCCCGTGATCATTGGACACACGAATAGAAAAGAAAGAAACACGAATAAAAAGGGAAAACGCGAAAATAAATGCCAGAACATCTCCCCATGGACCGGTGGTGTACATACACAGCGGGGGGAGAACAACACGGGAACACAGTGAACAAACGTACACAGTCTCATAAATAAACTTGAGTCTGCATCGCCTAGTTCTTTGTTAATGGCGGGGCACGCGTTTCTACACCTTTGTTTTAACGGAAGGGAATATCATTGATTTGATTAAGAATGTAACTTATTTGCTGAGACAGACCTATAGCCGATTTTGTGTGCTTTATTAGGTTAGGCGTGTTTTGTTACATGTTTTTCTTCTAATACATTGGATGTGTGTACAGGAGGATGTGTACAAACATCTACATCTGAAAGCAGTTATGTTCTGGTGTTTGTTTATTTTAGCAGGCAAACATAAACATGTGTGGATGTGTTTCTTATACACGCGTGCACACCCACGCATGCACGTACGCAAGCGCGCGCGCGCGCACACACACACACACACACACACACACACACACACACACACACACACACACACACACACACACACACACACACACACACACACACACACACACAAGCAACAACAAAATAACACAGAATTTATATATAGTTAAAATACACGGCCGTGCTTGTGTTCGCTTTCGCTTCCGGCCGCCAGATGTCGTGTGTGTAAATAAATCACAGCTGAGTCGCAATATACCAACCACGTGTTTATGTTCGTATATTTAGGGCAGAATACCGTTCTTATCTCTCTATCTTTCTATTTGTTTTTATGGACAGTAGTTTATGTGTTCGATTTATTTATTTATTGACTTCTTGATAAGCGATACGTCACATTTCAAAGTCAAATGGATAGGTATTTATCGGTATTGATTAGACTGTGATGGTAATTTTGGCTGACTAACTATCGTGATGCAATAGAACAGAAGCGAATATAGCAACAGGCGTTTGCAATCTTGTGCAACACTTGGTATTGCTATTTGTGTACTGTTCATTGCTGCCATTTCCCCCCTTGTATTTTGTTTATGTATGTATTTATGTTATTTTATTTATTAATTATTTATTTATTTACATGTATTTATTTATTGATTTATGTTTATACATTTATTATCCTTTTGTATACTTGTTAATTAATGTATTTATTTTGTATGATTATTTTATTTTATTTATTTATTGTTTTTTGTGAATTTATTGTTACATCTTTATCAACCTTTTAGTTATTCAGTTTTATTTTTTCTTTATCGTGTCAGGACGAGTATAATTTTGTTTCTGTGATTTGAAGGATTCTTTTGGTAATTCTGATAAAAGTGGTTGTTGTATTGGGTAATTGCGAGTGAAATTACAGTTGTCATTCGAGTTCTGTTTTTGGAAAGATCATTTGGTTATGACTCTTATAGTGTCGTTATGGTGTTGTTTTCATTACCAGCACCATAATTTTGTTATCATTCTTATCATTATGTTATTGATGTTAATTATTGTTCTTATATTATCACGGTTGTTAGATATAGTTGTCACCACCACTTTCGCTACTACTAACATTAGCACAGCTGATATACTACCTTTACTACTGCAACCACCACCACCACAACAACAACAATCACCACCACCACAACAACAATCACCACCACCACAACAACAATCACCACCACAACAACAACAACAATCACCACCACCACAACAACAACAATCACCACCACCACAACAACAACAATCACCACCACCACAACAACAACAACAATCACCACCACCACAACAACAACAATCACCACCACCACAACAACAATAACAACAATCACCACCACCCACCGCATCTCAAAATCGGGATCACCACAATTCGATAATCATGATGCCCCACGAACATCATTTCCTTTTGCGCAGATTTTCCACCACGCTAATAGCACACACACACCCATTGCGCAAGATCAAAGAGGTGTTCGAACACAGGTATTATCATCGGCGCCCCGAACCGCCTAGCTTTGACACCTGTTGCAAGCACCTGTCTCGTGGAAGCTCGGCGCCACCTGTCGTTCAGCGGTGATTTGCGGAAGTACAGAGTCTGGTATCTGTATTTTGGTGTCGTTGATGCTAAACGAGGAGGAAGGGGAAGGTATGGGGGGTAGGGAGGAGGGGGGGGTTGTCGTGTATATAGAGATGGATGGAGGTGGTTGGGAAGAAGGAGAGGAGGGGTTGTAGAGGGGAAGGGGAGGGGTAGGTGGAAGGATGGGTTGTAGAGGAGAGGAGAGGTGATGGTTGAAGGAAAGGGAAAGGCAAGAGGAAGGAGAAGTAGAAGGATGGAAGATGGGGAAAGGGATGGAAAGACTTTTTTGACTTTGACAAGTTTATTGAGACAAGTGATTATATGCATCTCAAAAGGATGAGGTAACATAGGTTATCCTCACCCCAATCTTAGTCCCTCTTTGAGCTCACATATATTTTACAAAACGTTACAGCTATGTCAACATTTTAGAATATATACAGAACAAGAGGTGGATCAATCACAAGCATACAGAGTTAAATGTTGAGAGAGAGGAGAGCGAGATAGATAGAGAGAGAGAGAGAGAGAGAGAGAGAGAGAGAGAGAGAGAGAGAGAGAGAGAGGATACTTTTAATAACATAAAACGATGTATGTGTATAGCAAAGTTTCTGACAATGATGATAGATGAAACCTTTTAGTTTGCAGCAACAACTAAATTGCAATTTTTCATTATCAATACAACCGGCACAATCTCCATATCATGATTGTGATTCCTGGGCACACTATAACGAGGTTACTGATTCGCATGTCAACAGTTTGGCTGAATGACTGGGCTTGGCGGGGCGAGATTGGCTGACTGAACCTTAAGTTTATCCATATGGATGATTGGCTGACTGGTCGTTGAATTGATTAATGGGGAACTGGGTGTCTGTCTTGCTGACATACTAACGGAAGCATAAAAGTCACGGACACGAAGACAGACACGAAGGCAGACATGAAGATAGACACGAATGCAGACACGAAGAGAGAGAGCGAGGATGTCCCTGCCAGTCACCACATCCGCCTCTAGGAAAGCATGACTCGACGCGTTGAAGTAACGAGCTTCAGATAGATAAGTCGCGTCGCCGCCATTAACGCGTCGGATCGCCTCGGGCCAAGGGAGTTCCGTTCTCGAAGCAACCGCTGCCGCCACCGAACCAGCCCGAATACCGATCCGATCGAAGTAACCCGATCAGCAGATCCGACCCACCAATCAACCAAACCCGCTCATCCACCCACTCATCTAAATACCAACACACGCAACCAATCAATGTCAACCAACCAACCACCCACCCACCCACCCACCCAAACACCCACCCACCCACCCACCCACTCACCCACCCACCCACTCACCCACTCACTCACTCACTCACTCACTCACTCACTCACTCACTCACTCAACCACCCACCCACCCACTCAACCAACCAACCAACCGCTACTACGACAATCATCAGTACCTTGGTTCGGGGATTCCTCCTGGCGTCGCGTCGATCGAATTCCTAATGACTAGAGGAGTCCGTTACGGGGGGGAGGGGGAGGGGGGGAGATCGGCGCAAGATCGTCCGCGCGGGATGAGCCAATTAATGTTACGATCATGGCGAGGTTGAGGTGGGGTATGGGCGCGAAGGGGTCGGTTGAACGGGGTTGGGGAGTCGGTTGAAGGGGATGGGGGGGGGGGTCGGTTGAAGGGGATGGGGGTTAGGGGTCGGTTGAAGGGGTAGGGGTTGAGATGGCGCTAAGATGAGGATAAGTTTAAGGGTAGGGGTTAAGATGAGGTGGGCGAAGAGGGTAGGGTTGGGGTAGGAGAGACGATAATGAAAGTGGTTGAGTCAGTCAGCGCTGTGTTTGAAGAGGAGTGGGAGGAGAGAGAGAGAGAGAGAGAGAGAGAGAGAGAGAGAGAGAGAGAGAGAGAGAGAGAGAGAGAGAGAGAGAGAGAGAGAGAGAGAGAGAGAGAAGATATACAGAGACAAAAACCGACAGACACAGACAGACAAACAAATAAAAATCGCTACAAAGGAAGACAGCAAGTAACGGAAAAAAGGAAAAGAAATCAATTCACGCCCAAAAGTCCCAAAAGCCACATCGAGAAGAATGAGAAAGACCTTCGTCAGGCAAGGCACTCGGAGCGAAAGTGCCAAGAGGGAGGAAGAGGAAGAGGAAGAGGGCCAAGTGGTAGTCTCCCGCAGGACAAGTGTTGCGTCATCCCGGGCCAAGATAAGACGTCTCAAGGGAGCCGCGGCATTTGGCGATCCGGGGCGTCCAGGGCGAGATAAGGGCGGGATCTTTTCCTCCAGCTGCGACTGTGGGCGTGACGAGCTGGCGGGTGGGCGGTCGGAAGGGGGAGGGAGAGGGGGAGAGGAGGGGGGGCGGCGACGGGGCTCCTCACGCTGGGTAACGCGAACTGACTGATCTTGGGCGATGGGGGGGAGAGGGAGGGTGATTTTGAACTTTTATTTGCACGACTATTTGCGTGTCTTGCAAAAAAAAATCGGCAAAGAAGGAGAAGCCTGTATCCTAACTGGCTGAACCGTAAATGCCTCCGCTGGTATGTTTATTTTTTCTCCTGGACTCCTCCTCGTCGTCGTCCTCCTCTTCCTCTTCTTCTTTGTCTTCTTCATCGTCTTTTCTTCTCCTACTCCCCCTCCTCCTCCCCCTCCCCCTCCCCCTCCCCCTCCCCCTCTTCCTCCTCCTCTTCCTCCTCATCCTCTTCCACCTCCTTCCTCCTCCTCCTCCTCATCTTCCACCTTCACCTCCTCCTCCTCCTCCTCCTCCTCTTCCTACTCCTCCTCCTCCTCTTCCTCTTCCTCTTCCACCACCTCCTCCTCTTCTTCTTCCACCTCCTCCTCCTCTTCCACTCCTCCTACTCCTCTTCACCTCCTCCTCCTTTTCCACCTCCTCCTCCTCTTTCACCTCCTCCTCCTCTTTCACCTCCACCTCCACCACCTCCTCCCCCTCCTCCTCCCCCCTCCTCCTTCTCCTCCTCCTCCCCCCCCTCCTCCTCCTCCTCCTCCTCCTCCTCCACCTCCTCCTCCCTCCTCCTCCTCCTTCTCCTCCTCCTCCTCCTCCTCCTCCTCCTCCTCCTCCTCCTCCTCCTCCTCCTCCTCCTCCTCCTCCTCCTCCTCCTCCACCGAAGACCCAACGAAGGTTCCCCGACTCTAATATCTTCGGTTCTGAAAAGTTGCATTTGATGTACGCTAATGTATTTTTTTTTTTTATGTGAATCCAATGAAGGAAAAAAAAAGAGTTGATTAAAAAGGATATGAGGAAAAGTCAAGAGAAAAA
>NW_028234406.1:38993041-39000541 GCF_977035675.1 Penaeus japonicus
AAAAAAGATAAAAAGAGAAGAGAGAGAGATAGAGAAAAAGAAAAAAAAAGAAAATCATAACAAAGACCATGGATACAAGTCAAGAACAGAAAGACAAAAGATTTACACAAAATAAACTAGAAAGGAAAAACGAAAAAGAAATGAGAGATAAAAAAGAAAGAACACTCAAACAAGCGAGGGAAGCATTTGACTCAAAAGCTCAACAAGAAGGAATGTCGCAACGAAGTCTTGCAAATGCACAAAGAACCAAACGTAACGACGCTCTACGCAGGAAGCATGTCAAGGTGGTCGCCAAGCTCTATCCCGGAGCTGAGAAACTGGAGAGCGGACTTGCATGCTTTTTCTCTTTCTTTTTTCGCTCTTTCTATCTCTTTCTTTCTCTCTTACTCTTTCTTTCTCTTTCTTTCTCTCTGTTTCTCTTTCTCTTTCTCTTTCTTGTATTCTCTATCTCTCTCTTTCTCTCTTTTTCTTTCTCTCTTTTTCTTTCTCTCTCTTTCTTTCTCTCTCTCTCTCTCTCTCTCTCTCTCTCTCTCTCTCTCTCTCTCTCTCTCTCTCTCTCTCTCTCTCTCTCTCTCTCTCTCTCTCTCTCTCTCTCTCTGTCTCTCTGTGTGTGTGTGTGTGTGTGTGTGTGTGTGTGTGTGTGTGTGTGTGTGTGTGTGTGTGTGTGTGTGTGTGTGTGTGTGTGTGTGTGTGTGTGAGGGTGTGGGTGTGTATACGTGCGAGTGTGTGAATGAATGAATGAATGAATGGCGAGAGGAGAGAGAGAGTGATTGAGAGAGAGAGAGAGAAAGAGAGTGATTGAGAGAGAGAGAGAAAGAGAGTGATTGAGAGAGAGAGAGAGAGAGAGAGAGAGAGAGAGAGAGAGAGAGAGAGAGAGAGAGAGAGAGAGAGAGAGGTCATTTTTTATGTCGCAAGCGAGCGTGGTGTTTGTCCATGTTCGTTGATACATCATACAGACCCCCAGTTGGCCACGCCGCGTGAATCAACTCTTCTCTCTCATCTTTATTTACATTTCCCTTCTTCATCTGCCTTTGCCCTTCCTCCTCCTCCTCGTCTTCAACCTCCTCCTGTCCTGTTTTTCTTCTTCCTCCTCCTCTGTCTCCTCCCTTTCCTCTTCCTCCACCTCCTCCTCCTCCTCCTCCTCCTCCTTTCCATCTTTCCTTTTCATTCTCCTCACCCTTCAATCATCCGTTTCTACTATCAGATAAAATCCATGCGTATCATTATCTGAGTCTTATCATTGTTATCAGCGTCAGCCTGTAATCACAGAATAAATTCCCTTCACCTCCCTCTCCTTCACCTTCGCCTCTCTTTCGCTCTTTCATCACCCTCTTCACTGCATTTCTCTTTTATTGGACGTCGTCTTTGTCTTTTGTTTAATCTTTTGGTGTATTATGTTGTGTTGTGTTTCGTGCTGTTTATCTTTTTTTTGTGTGTATCTTCTTGTTTATCTTTTTATGTGTTGTTTCTTCTTCTTTATTTTTTTCTATATGTTTATCTTCTTATGTGTTCTTTCTTCTTGTTTGTCTTTTTGTGTGTTATTAGCTTCCTTTGTTGATCTTTTATTGTGTTGTTATGTTTCCTCTTTTTTTCTGTTGTTTTTGTTTCTTTTTGTTGTTGTTGTTATGCCTCATCATGTCTAGATGTATTTGCGTTATTAATTTTCCTTTGTTTACCTTATTGGCTTATTATATTTTATCTGTTTTTCTCTTTGTATTTTTATATGTCGTTATTGTTGTTGGTATTTTCTGTTCTTTGTTCTGCGTCCTCTCTATCTTTCATGTTTATTGCTATCGGTGTTATCACCTTTGTTAGTTGTTTTTGTTGTTTTATGTCTCAACTCTCTAATGATCATTTGGTTGATTTCGCTGGAGAATAAAGCAGTGATGCAGTATTAGAGACATATTGCGTCTTTCAATTGCACAACATTGAGGTATTGAATTCCCTCTCCGTTGATGCGTTCCCGTTCTGTATTGTATCTGTATCCCTGTTGTCTCCTGTGCTCTGTTATCGCTGTATCCAAGGTTTATAGCTATATTATCGTTCTATCCTTTGTTGTATCTTATATTGTATCTTGTGTTGTAGGGTCGCTGTATTCAAGGTTTATGGTCGTATTATTGCTGTATCCTGTGCTGTATTATCGCTGTATCTTGTGGTGTATTATCGCTGTATCTAAGGTCTATGTTGGTCAGTGGCTGTATTATTGTTAACGTTGATAGCCATCGAAATTGGTGTGTTGTTATCGATGTTATTATTGTGTTATTGTTGTTTCTCTCTCTCTCTCGGTTTGTATATATTATCCCGATTTTATTTGGTGTTTTGCCGTCTCCGTTATCTGATAAGAAGAGAGGGTACAGATCGTTACCACACCCTGGAGTACCTGTTGTTTTCTCGTTTTTTGTTGTTGTTTTTTTCGTATTTTTTCTTTTCATCTTCTTTTTTGTCTTTTTCTGTTGGTTTTCGTCGAGCTTTTCCTTCCTTCTTTCGTCCTCCTTTCTTTCGTCTATATATATATTTTTTTTTTCGTGCGCTTTTTTTTCGTTGTTTTTCTTCGTCGTTTTCCTTTTTTTCCTTTTGTCACCTTTTCCCTTTCTTTTCGGACGTTATTTTTGCCCTTTCTCTTCCTTCTTTTTTCGTCCTTTTCGTCTTCCTCTTTTCCTTCTTTTCCTCACTTACCTTTCCCTTCGTCCTCGTCCCTCCTTTTCTCGCCCTCTTCCTTCCTCTTAATCCTCTTCTTTTTCGTCTCTCCCCCCCCCCTTCTCTTTCTCTCCGTCCTCCTTTTCCTTTTCCCCCATCCTCTCTCCTTTGTCCTCTCGCGCGGCAGGAAAGGGAAGTACACAACATATGGAAGGGGTTTCCGCCCAAGGACCTCCGGAAGGACGTGAGCGGGCGGCGAAGGAGTTGCGGAGAATGGAATGTCGGCGCCGCTCTTTTTTTATTTATTTATTTTTTTTTATCTTTCTTTCTTTTTTTGAGTGGTGGGTGGGGGTTAGGTGTGTGCTATTTGTGTTAGCTTATCAGTTTTTTTTATGTAGATTCTTTTCTTATTATCTATGTTGTTTTTTCCCTTTATTATTCGTTTTTATTATCATTAGTTTTTTTTATTGTCGTTATTGTTATTTCTCTTGTTTTTTACCTTTTTTGTCATTGTATCTTTCGTTGTGTGTGCGATAATGTGTGTGTTTGTTTACTTCCTTCCTCTGAGACGTAACGAGACGCAGACACGCAGGTGTCATTGGGAAGCTATCGATGGCGCCAGACAGACAGACAGTGAGGGGTGTTAGGCCTATTGGCGTCGCCGTGAAATGAGCCGATAGGCAATCCTTTCGGGAGAAAATTGAGCCTGGCGGAGGCCGTGTCGCCCGGCGGGTTAGGCGAGTGTGAGCGCAGTGAAGGAATCAGACAGTTTATGGATGTTGTGGAATGGAGCGGCTGTCCTTGAACCCTGGGCTCACGCTGCCCCTCTACCCTACCTCCCCTCTCCCCGTCCCCCGCTCCCTCCCCGCCCCGCCCTTCCCCTCCCTGTCCCTCCCGCCCCGTCCCCGGATGTCTTTCTTCCTCTCTCTTCCTCTCTCTGTCTGGTTCTCCCTCTCTTCTTTGCGCTTATATATATATATATATATATATATATATATATATATATATATATATATATATATATATACATATATGCATGTATGCATGCTAACATGCATACATACAGCACACTTCCGTCCATACGTACTGGTATCTTACACCACTACACTTTCATGTCTTTCCTACACACATATATACATGCACACACACACACACACACACACACACACACACACACACACACACACACACACACACACACACACACACACACACACACACACACACACACACACACACAAACACACACACAATCACACACACACACACAATCACACACACACGATGTAGACACTACATCCCCCCCCCTAAAAAGAACATACAAACACTGTCTGTCTACACTCGTGAACGGACGCATGCACACGCGCGCATGCTCGTATCCACATACAACTACACAGACACACAGAAGCTGATGTCATCACTAGACGGGTTTGGTCAGACATCCTATCCCAAGATGAACATGTGTGCGTGTGGACCAGCATATGTTGTACAGTGTGTGTGTGTGTGTGTGTGTATGTGTGTGTGTGTGTGTGTGTGTGTGTGTGTGTGTGTGTGTGTGTCGGAATTGGTGTCATAGAGAAAGAGGAAAAGAGAAAATTGGCTGTTATCGATTTGCAGATATTGATTACCCTTTTACGAGACCCTCCTATATTGATTGAGGGAATTGCAGAGAGAGAGAGAGAGAGAGAGAGAGAGAGAGAGAGAGAGAGAGAGAGAGAGAGAGAGAGAGAGAGAGAGAGAGAGAGAGAGAGAGAGGGAGGTTAAAGGCTAGATGCGAGGATGAAGAAAAGCCAGTGACCTTATATGTGACGAAAAAGTTGATTTACTTTAATTATAGAAACCAAAAAACACGATAAAGAAGACAATACACACAGCAAGTCCCTTTGGAAGGTGGATGAGAAAAAGAAGAAAAAGAAGACTTTGAAGACGAAGAGAACAAAAAAGACAAGACAAGAAAAAGAAGACGAAGAGAAGAGAGAAGGCAAGGATGAAAATAGAATACAATGAAGATGAAACAAGAAAAAAAAACGAAAGAAGAAATAAAAAAGAGTACGATGAAGATGAAACAAGAAAAAAAAACGAAAGAAGAAATAAAAAAAAGAGAAGGAGGGGGAAGAAAAATGAGAAGAAAGAAAAGAAAAGTTGAGACCACAACCCAGCGCGAGGAAGGAGGAGGGGCAGACAGAGACACCTCAGCTGACTGATGTCTAACATACATACTCGCTGGGAGATGCAGGCGTAGCGTGCTGGGGTTCATCTCCGGGCGAGACGGCGAAGCGAAGCCAATTCAAGACGAGCGAATTAAAAAAAAAAAAGCGAGAGGATTTGTTAACTTACGACTTTAAAACGAGAGAAATATGAACGAGCGATTTGTAAAAGAACGATTTAAAAGCGAGAGCATTGTAAAATAATTAATTGAAAACGAGGGAAATGTGAACGAGGGAATTGTAAATGAATGAATTAAAAGCGAGAGAAATGTAAATAAATTAAAAATGAGAGCATTGTAAATGAACTAATTGAAAACGAGAGCACTGTAAACGAACGAATTAAGAGCGAGATCCTTGTAAACCTACGAACTTAAAACAAGCTAATATATTACGAACGATTAAACTTGAGAGAATTGTAAATTAACCAATTAAAAGCATTGCAAACGAACGAATTAGAAACAAGAGAATTGTAAACAAAGAATTAAAAGCAAAAGAAGATTGTAAACGAGTAACTTGAAGACTAGAGACCTGTCTGTAGTTAACGAGACAGGCAGTCTAAGAGGACTCTATTGCTTGTCATTATATCATCATTATTTTAAGCCTCTTTTTGAACCTCTGTGGAACCCTTTTGAACGCTGTTGGGGTATTTGAGGGTGTGATTCTTGTTGTTTTTGTTTTGGAGGATCTTTTTACTTGTTTGGATGATTTGTTTAATTTGGTTGTTTGTTTCTGTGTTTCTTGTTAGGAACATTGCTAGTTTTCACAATCTCTTACTAAATATGTATGTACATTATATGTATGTATATATGTATATATATATATGTGTGTGTGTGTGTGTGTGCGCGCGCGCGTGTGTACGTGTGTGTATGTATGTATGTATGTATGTATGTATGTATGTATGTATGTGTGTGGGTTTATGTGTGTGGGGGTGTATGTAGATATAAATATAGATATAGATACAGATATAAATAAATAAGTAAACTAAGAAAAATAGAAAGACCACATTACTTACTGACGTGAAGTCTTGGTCGAGATAGGCCTGGGACGCGCGATGAATGTGCATTGGGGTAACGAAAAGGGAGAAGGGAAGGGAGAGAGAGCAGGGCCGGACGGGAAGGAAAGATCATCATCATCATCGTTATCGTTATCGTGATGATTACCATCATCATTATCCTTATCATATCTCCTCCTCCCCACTTCTATCCCCCTCTTCTCCTCCTCCCCCCTCTTCTCCCCCTCCTCCTCCTCCTCCTCCTCTTCCCCCTCCTCCTCCTCCTCTTCCTCCTCCTCCTCCTCCTCTTCCTCCTCCTCTTCCTCCTCCTCGACCCACCCCGGTAGCCGGAGACGCATGGAAGCAGCCGTTAAGAGATAATGACAGCGTGAGCGCAGGGGGACAGATAAGATGGTGTGTGAGCCAGCTGGATAGTAAAGCAATAGCTCGCACCAGCTGAACGACCACCATGCGTTCGCGGTTCAAGGTTAAGCGTCGAGGGGGAGGTGGGGGTGGAGGAGGAGGAGGAGGAGGAGGCAGAGGAGGAGCAGTTAAAGACAAAGGAGAAAGAGATGGAGGAAGGAGTGGGAGGGAAGGAGAGGGGGAGAGGGAGGGAAAGAGGGGGAGAGGGGGAGAGGAAGAGGAAGAGGAAGAGAGAGAGGGAGAGGGAGAGAGAGAGAGAGAGAGAGAGAGAGAGAGAGAGAGAGAGAGAGAGAGAGAGAGAGAGAGAGAGAGAGAGAGAGAGAGAGAAAATATAGGAAGAGTGAAATAAAGAAGAAAATAAAGAAAAAAAGAGAAGAAGAAAGGGAGGAAAGCCTAGGAAAAGAAATAATAGCAAAAACAGAAACCGACAAACACAGACAGACAGGCAGACAACAGACAGACAAACAGACTAGCGGACAGACAGACAGGCAGACATCATACAGACTAACAGGCAGACTAACAGACAGATAGACAGACAGAGAGACAGACAGACAGACAGAGACAGACAGACAGACAGAGACAGACAGACAGACAAGCAGATTCGAAGGAAGCGTAGGAGTGAGCAGGAAGAAGGAAGACGTGCCTCGATGAGCGTCGCTGGTGGTGAGATGGTGATGATCGACATAACGGTGAAGGTTCTTTGTCACCACCACTTGCTCGACGTCCGTTCCCCCCTTCTCCCTCCCTTCCTCTCTCCTCCCTCACCCTCGCTTCTTCCCTCTTCCCTCATCTCTCCTCTATTACTCTCCCTCTTCTTTACCTCCTACCTTACTCTTTCTTTTCTTTCCTTCCTCCCTTCCTCTCTCCTCCCTCCTCCCTTACTCCCCCTCTTTCTTCCTCCACCCTCCTTTCCTTTTCCTCCTGTCCTCTTCTCCCTCCCTCTTCCCTCTCTCCCTCCTCCCTCCCCCCTCCTCCCTCTCTCCCTCTTCCCTCTCTCCCTCCTCCCTCTCTCCCTCCTTCCTCCCTCCTCCCTCCTCCCTCCTCCCTCCTCCCTCCTCTCTCCTCCCTCCTCTCTCCTCCTTCCTCCTCAATTACCAAGTGCTAGAGGGTCGAGTAAGAGAAATGGCAGAGTATGTAAATGAAAGCCACAACGACCAGGCTTTTCATGATCATTGTTTTTATTTATCGCGATGTAGAACAGCTGGGGGACAGATCGCGTTGCGTCATTTTTGGATTCTCGAG
>NW_028234406.1:39005541-39008041 GCF_977035675.1 Penaeus japonicus
TTCCCCGTTGACGTCCAAGTCCCCACTACGCCTTTCTCCTCACCCACCTCCGACGTCCCTCTCCCCACTGACGTCCAGCTCCCGACTGATATCCATCCGCCCTACCGATCCTACCGATTTCCATCTCTCCACCAACGATCCTCTCCCCCATCGGCGTCCACCTCCCCTCCCCGGTCCATCTCCCTACGGACGTCCATTTCCCCGCCAGGGATCTTCTCTTCACACACTCCCTTCCCAAAATACAACGAGACCCCGTAAGATGCCAACAATAGCACCCTCGGCTGTTAATTAGGCGATCCTTTCCCCCCTCCCCCCAACCCCCCGTTTTCTTTCTTGTGTCTGAGAGGGTATGAATCCTCTAGATCCAAGGAGATCTCGAGGAGCTGTGGCATGCTCGCCGCGTCTTAATCTTTGAAGCGAGGACGCGTTGTGTGGTCATCGCATCGCGCGGCAGCCCAGAGACATTTTGTGAATGGGTGCTCTTCATTGAGGCTCTTGGCTCGCTGAGAGATGGATTGGTCGTTTTGGTATGATAGATGGTTGGGTGGTTAGGTTGGTCGGGTCAAATGGTGTTATGTTTGTCTTGGGGAGTCGTGTGGAAAAGGGTTACGCAGATAAAAACTTTTTATTTTTGTTTTTAAAGAGTGTCTTTTTTTTTTGTATCGTCGCAGTATTTGTGTGATTTTTTTAAGCCTGTAATTGATGGATTGGTCGGTTAGCAGCTGGTCGGCTCGAAACCCCCAGTTCAGTTCTAAATTAAACCGGATCAGGAAATATCGCAAATGTATATCAGGCGAGACAAAGTATCAACAGGGCTTCGGTTCGTAAGCCAACGAGGTCAATAGAGAAAGAGAGAGAGAGAGAGAGAGAGAGAGAGAGAGAGAGAGAGAGAGAGAGAGAGAGAGAGAGAGAGAGAGAGAGAGAGAGAGAGAGAGGGAGGGAGAGGAGAGAGAGAGAGAGAGAGAGAGAGAGAGAGAGAGAGAGAGAGAGAGAGAGAGCGAGCAGAGGAAGACAGAGCGAAAAAAACACAGGTAAAAACATTAGCAAAAAAAGGGGGAAAAAATAGTGAGGTCGGTGACTGGTCTAGATATGGGCGAAGTGACAGGAGTGTAAAGATGACCTTGAGCACAAGAGCAGAGCAAAGCGAGGCTCTATGGAGAGAGAAGTGAGGAGGCCGGAGTGAGGTAGAAAAGGGAGAGGAGAAGGAGGTGGAAAGGAGAGGGAGAAGTAGATGAAATGAGGAGTAAGAAGGAGGTGGAATGGGGAGAGGGGAGATGGTATGGGGAGGGAGAAGAGGGAAAGAGAGAAGCAGGTGGAAAGAAGAGGTCGAAGTAAAGGTTTGAGGGAAAATGAAGTGGAAGGGGAGGGAGATGTAAAGTAATGAGTGGGAGAAGTAAAGGGATGAGGGCGAAGGGGAGGGAGAAGGAGGAGAGAGAAACAGATAGATTAAGATTAAGGAGAAAGGGAGGAAGATATATAACAAGGATAATAGGAATGAGGGAGAGAGAGAGTGGCAAAAAGGAGAGGTAAAGCCGGGAAAGATGGAGGTAGGAAGGATGGAAGGAAGAAAATAAGAAAGAAAGATAGAATGAAAGTAAGAGAGAGAGAGAGAGAGAGAGAGAGAGAGAGAGAGAGAGAGAGAGAGAGAGAGAGAGAGAGAGAGAGAAAGAGAAAGAGAAGCAAAGAGAGAGAGAGAGAAGGGGGGGACGGAGAAAAGCCAAACACTTTAATTGACTCGCTGACAAACCGACTTTGACATGTTGACTTTGTACTTCTTTGCCGATCCTTCTGGCGGGTTGATTTGATGGAAGGATTGCGCTAATACACATGCGGAGCAGAAGGGGGGGGGAGGAAGAAGAAGAAGAAGAGGAAGAGGAATAGGGGGAGCGGGAGAGGAAGAGGGGGAGGGGGAGGGGGAAGGGGAGGAGGAGAGGAAGGGGAAGGGGAAGGAGGAGGGGGAGGGGGAGGGGAGGGGAAAGGAAGGGGAAGGGGAAGGGGAAGGGGAAGGGGAAGAAGAAGAAGAAGAAGAAGAAGAAGAAGAAGAAGAAGAAGAAGAAGAAGAAGAAGAAGAAGAAGAAGAAGGAGAAGAAGAAGAAGAAGGACAAGAAGGAGAAGAAGAAGAGGAATAAGAATAGGGGGAGAGGAAGAGGGGGGGAGGAGGAGAAGGAGAAGAAGAAGTAGAAGAAGAAGAAGAAGAAGAAGAAGAAGTAGAAGTAGAACAAGAACAAGAACAAGAATTTAAAAAAAAAATCAACCCAAGGAAGAAGCAAATAGAAAGAAGACAAAACAGAGGAAGATCGCAAGAGTCGACGACGATATTGGCGGCCGAGCATATTGATCAGCGTGAGGCAACGGTGGCCGGAACAATATTTTCTGATTTCGCTGACCTTTCAGGGAGGGGGGGGGAGGAGACTCTCGGAGCGGAACCAGAACGCGACGGGGAGGAGGCTCCGTGGCCATGTTGAGTTAAGTTGTTTTTTTTGGGTGGGGTGGGGGGTGT
>NW_028234406.1:39023041-39028041 GCF_977035675.1 Penaeus japonicus
AATGATGATGATTATGATAATGATAATGAGGATGTTTATGATAATGATAAGGTTGGCGATTATGGGAATACTGATAATAATTATTATGATGATAATGATGATTATTATGGTGATGATAATGACAAGGATTATGTCAGTGATAAGGATGGAAATTATGGTAATGACACAGATGATGATAAGAGAAATAATAATGGTGATGATGATGACAAAGGAAATGGTAATGACAATAACATTAGTAATCATAAACGGTGATAACGAAGTTAATGAAATTATCCGATTGCCGTTAATGAAAAGGAAGTAATAACGTAAGACATAAAATGCGGACGGCAAGAAGGTTCGGAAGCGCAGGGAACGGAAAGAAAAAGGATAATCTTGATCTATTGTCGGCGAAGGAGAAGGAGGAGGAGGAGGAAAAGATGGAGAGGAAAATGGAGAAGGTGGAGATGAAGCTGGAATAACGATGTGGAAGGAGGAGGGGGAGAAGAAGGAGGAGAGGGTGAGGGAAAGGGAGAGGGAGGGGGGAAGGGGGAGGGGGAGGAGGAGGAGGAGGAGGAGGAGAGGAGGAGGAGGAGGAGAGGGGAGAGAGGGAGGGAGGAGAGGAGAGGAGGAGGAGGAGGAGGAGGAGGAGGAGGAGGAGGAGAAGAAGAAGAAGAAGAAGAAGAAGAAGAAGAAGAAGAAGAAGAAGAAGAAGAGAAAAGGAAAAAGAAGAAGAAGAAAATAAGTGAAGAAAGCAGAAAAAATCAAATAAAAATAAAGATAAAAGTGAGGAGATAAAACTGAGAGTAAGAAGGAGAAGAAAAAGGCAGTGGGCGCCATAGGAACGAAAGAGGGTGTGGGGCAAGGATGGATGGAACAGCTGCCTTCCTCGACTGAAATTAATAATAAAGATTTATGGACCTCTACGTGAGTGCATGTATTTATATGTTCTTAAAACTACAGACATAAGGTTTTTTTGTCAATTTATATGTGGATGAAAGGATGTGCCTTTGAATATTGGTGGGCGTATATTGATTGCGTGCATGTGTGTATCGGTATGTCTCACGTACATGTATGTGCAAACGCACACGTAGACACAAACACACATACAAACACACATACACACTCACACATACACACACACACACACACAGACACACACACACACACACATACACACACACACACACACACTAACACACAGATTATCAAAGGCTTAGGTCTCGCGGGATATATCCCAACCAGCACCCCTCTCCTTCCCCCCCCTCCCTACCCCCCGAAAGATGATTTCTTATGCAACGAAAATAAGTATTTGTTACGAGAGAGAAAAAAAGAAAGTTATAATGCCTTTAGCCCTAGGGCGTGAGAGGTGGTTGTGACTATTTTTAGATCAGATGCGCATGGGGACTTCTCTGGTCTTGATGCATGGGGAGATGGAGGGAGAGAAGGAGAGGGAGAAGGAGAGGGAGAAGGAGAAGTAGAGGGAGAGGGAGAAGGAGAAGGAGAAGGAGAAGTAGAGGGAGAAAGAGAGGGCGAGAGATGGGGAGATAAAAAAGATTTAGGGAAAGAGAGAGATAGAGATAGAGATAAAAAGGAAGAGAGGGAGGGAGCTAGATATAGAAAGGAAGGAAGATAGAAAGAAATGATGAAAGAAAAAGAAAAGATATAGATAGAAAAAGAAGTACAGGGAGATATATGAATAAGGGGAGAGGATTTAATGGAAAGAGAGGGAGAAAAATCGAAGGATAGGTATAGATAGAATAAGAGAGAGAGATAAATAGAAGAAGAAGAGGGACAGATAGAATGAGAGGGTTAGTCAGAAAGAGAGGGAGATATATAAAGAGGGGTAGAGAGAGAGAGAGAGAGAAAGAGAGAGAGAGAGAGAGAGAGAGAGAGAGAGAGAGAGAGAGAGAGAGAGAGAGAGAGAGAGAGAGAGAGAGAGAGAGAGAGAGAGAGAGAGGAGGGGTAAGAGCGCAAGATCAGACAAAGATGCCCCCGCCATATCGCCACAGAAAAAGGAGGCAGGAGATAAGAGGATCCCACAAAGCCGTTATTGATGGCAGCGTCCGGCAGAGGGTGTAGGAGGAGGAGGAGGAGGAGCTCGCCACCTGGTGTGTCAGCGGACGAGACGCCTCCGTTGGGCGCCGCTTATTTATGTGAGGACCTCTCCCCCTTCCCCCCTTTACCCCTTCTCCGGACCCCTTCCTTCTCAGGACCCCCTTCCCAGGATCTCTCCCTCCTCTGCTCCCCTCCCTAAGGTCCCCCCTCTCCCTATCCCTCCTTCTTAGGACCCCTCCTTCATCAGGATTCCTTCCCCCTTCCATACTCCCTCCCCAGGACCCCTCCCTCACCCTTGCACGAACGCCCCCTTTATTGAGACAGAAAAGGGGTAATGAGGGAGGGGTGTGTCTCAGAGGAGACAGAAAGAGGGAAATATAGAAGGGGGTTGGGTCTTTAGGGAGACTTAAAGGGGAGGAAGGAGGTGGAGGGGCTAAGGAAAACATGATTTCAACCCCCCCCCCCCTCCCCAGGAAAGGGTGATGTGTACCGCAACTTCTTCCAACCTTGTAGACTCGCTCCTTGCCGGGAATGGCCAGAGAGAGGGGAGGTTAGTGAACGGATTGAGTAAGGAATTGGAGTGACAGAACGAGTGAGTGAGTGAGAGAGTGAGTGAGAGAGAGAGTGAGTGAGAGAGTGAGTGAGTGAGTGAGTGAGTGAGTGAGTGAGAGAGTGAGTGAGTGAGTGAGTGAGTGAGTGAGTGAGTGAGTGAGTGAGAGAGTGAGAGAGTGAGTGAGTGAGTGAGTGAGTGAGTGAGTGAGTGAGTGAGTGAGTGAGTGAGTGAGAGAGAGAGAGAGAGAGAGAGAGAGAGAGAGAGAGAGAGAGAGAGAGAGAGAGAGAGAGAGAGAGAGAGAGAGAGAGAGAGGGAGAGAAGTTACGAGAGAGAGACAAGTTAAGAGAGAGACAAGAAGAAGAGTAAGAGTGAGAGACAAGCACAGAGTTATTGGATACCCTTGCCAGATAGACATCTCAACAAACAAACGAACTGACAGAGGGACAGACAGATAGACAGACAGAGAAACAAACAGACCGGAGAGGGAGAGGGGGGGAAGGGGTGGAGGAGTGGGTTTACAAGTGACTGATTTAGTGAGTGCGTTAGTGATGTTGCGAGCAAGAAGGAAATAAGTGATGATTCCCAGAGCGGCTTCGGTACAAGGTCAGTCTGGTGCGTTGAGCGGTGATGTGCTCTGTACTTGTTTTTCTTGTTCGACTGCTCCGTGTCGTTGTTTTCCCGGCGCTGTGCTTGTGGTGAGTGTATTTGTTGGCCTTTTGGGGGATTTTGGTCGTATTTAGGTTGTTAGGTTGTTCTTTAAGATGGCTTTTGGTCGCGTTTATATAAATAACTTTATGGTCTTTCTTTTTTATTGTTGTTTTCTGGTCCCTCGGCTCTTGACCAAGCAAGCTGTGTTGTTTTATGTGTGTTTGTCGTCGTGCAGCGCGAAGGGTGTCAAGGTTATTCGTTCGTGTGAATTATAATCGTCTGTCGTTGTCTGTTGTTGTTTTCGATATCGGCTGTTGTTGTCGTTGTTGTTTTGTTGTTATTATTATCGTTGTTGTTGTTGTTTTGTTATTGTTATCGTTGTTGTTGTTTTGTTGTTATTGTTATCGTTGTTGTTGTTGTTTTGTTATTGTTATCGTTGTTGTTGTTTTGTTGTTATTGCTATCGTTGTTGTTGTTGTTTTTATGTTTTGAAGTTGTGTGTAGGCTGGTGGGGAATTTTCACGGCCCAAATGCCTTGTGACTGAAAAAGTCTACTGTGTCTGGTCATGTGACTGTTGTGAATGATTTTGTGTGCGTGCATGGTGTCAATTGCAAGATGTTTTGCTGCGTGCTCTTTATTTGCAAGGCCATGCTAATGCATTTTATTTTTGCGCTGAAGATTGCGTTCCAGGTTAATATATATATATATATTTTTTCATTGTGATATATGATTTAATACTTCTTACATGTTTACTCGGCGTCTGATTTGAATTCCACATGTACAATGTTTTCTCGTTCGTTTTTTCTAACAGAAAAGTTGCCCCATTAACTCAAATAAGCCTCCCCAAAGGATGTAAGTTAAGCCTCGAGGCCACCACGCCAGGTCGCGGACGAAGTACCTCGGCAGCGGCGGACCCTCGGGGGTTTGTCCTCGTCTGTAAACGGGCGGGGGGGGGGGGGCGTCTAGGCCCGCGGCCGGCGAACGGAGTAAGGGCGAACGGCACCACCGAGAGAGCTTGAGGCAGACATGTAGACAGATAGACAGGCAGGCAGGTCAGACGGACACTTGCTCGCTCGCTCGCTCGCTCACTCACTCACTCACTCACACGCACACGCACACGCACACGCACACGCACACGCACACGCGCACACACACACACACACACACACACACACACACACACACACACACACACACACACACACACACACACACACACACACACACGGATAGAGAGAGAGAGAAAGAGAAAGAGAAAGAGAAAGAGAGAGAGAGAGAGAAAAGGAGAAAGAGAAAGAAAGAAAGAAGAAAAGAAGAGAGAGAGACGCACAAATACAAACAGAGTGAATTAGAAACAGACACATGCTTATTGGATAGCCTAGTATCCTAATAAGAAATTCATTTACTAATCCGACATTGAGAGTCGCTCGGGCGTCAGTTCCTCTCCCGGCATGAAGGTGTGTGCACGTGCTGCGTTTCGCGTGACCTTCGTTATCACCGACCAAGAACCCGTTTGCTTAACCGTCGGTTACATCTCCCGCGCTCTCGGGTAAGGTCACCGGAAGCCTTGACCTTCTTAGGTCATTAGAGTTCTGTCTTAGGGGACAGAGAGAGGATTTTGATAAAGTTTATGATTTAGTAAATAGAGTTTAAAGAAAAATGTAGAAGCGAAAAGGTATTAGGTAAACACTTGAACTAAACACGCTCTACTTTACGCCTTGGCAGTGTTAAAGGTCTTGGTAGTGTTTACAGAACATCTATACAT
>NW_028234406.1:39038041-39040541 GCF_977035675.1 Penaeus japonicus
GGATGATGTGCGTGGGGGGAGGGGGTGGGAGTGGGGGTGGGAGGTCGTTGTTGTTACTGTTGGGTTCGTTTCTCTTCCCTTGGAATGGGGGGGGGGGGGGGGAGCGTGGGTTTGTCTCTCTCTCTCTCTCTCTCCCTCTCTCTCTCTCTCTCTCTCTCTCTCTCTCCCTCTCTCTCTCTCTCTCTCTCTCTCTCTCTCTCTCTCTCTCTCTCTCTCTCTCTCTCTCTCTCTCCCTCCCTCCCTCCCTCCCTCCCTCTCTCTCTCTCTCCCTCTCTCTCTCTCTCTCTCTCTCTCTCTCGTGTGTCAGCTACCTCTACCTCTCACTCACACTCTAATTCCCTCTCTCCTTCATCTTTCCCTTAATCTATCCGTCCATTCTTCCTTCCCTCCTCCCCTCCTTCCCTCCCTTCATTCTTTCCCCATATTCCTCTCTCCATCCCTATATATCTCTATTGTTATCTCGCTTTCCCAATCAATATATCTCTTACATCTAT
Organism: Penaeus japonicus; assembly: GCF_977035675.1. Taxonomy (NCBI): domain Eukaryota; kingdom Metazoa; phylum Arthropoda; class Malacostraca; order Decapoda; family Penaeidae; genus Penaeus; species Penaeus japonicus. The sequence continues at coordinate 39,038,536 of NW_028234406.1, forward strand.
ATCTCAATATCTTTATCTCTTAATCCGGATATCTATCACGGTTTTTTATCATCTCATAAATTTGGGTTGTGGTGACAGAAGCTGATAGAGCTTAATATTTCCTCTTTAATGGACCTCTATCTCGAGGTACAAAAAAGTAAAATATAATAAAATAAAATAAATATATATCTGTGTACATATATATATATATATATATATATATATATATATATATATATATATATATATATATATGCATATATATATTTGTTAATATATATTTCAAAGACAAGAAGAGAAGGAAACGAGAGCGCCGACTTGTCTCAACGAAGATAAAAAGAAAGTCAATGGCACAGACCCAGATCCCCCCCAACACCCTCCCCTCCCCCCGTCCTTCTTCTTCCTCCTCCCTTTTATATCTTCCCTATTTTCTCCTTCCTTCCTCCTCCCTCCTTGCTTTTATTTTCATCTTGTTTCCTCCTACTTTTATATCATTCCCCATTTTCTCCTTCCTTCTTTCCCCTCCCTCATCCCTCCTTTTCCCCTTCCTCCTTCCTTCCCCCTCCTCCCTCTCCCTCCTTATTTCTCCTTCCTCCCTCTTCTTATTTCACCTTTCTTCCCACTCCCTCCCTCCTTCTTCCTTCTATCTTCCTCTTCCCTCTTCCTTCCCATGTGTCAAAGACGTCCTCCGCTAGTTTGCTGATCCAGCGGGAAAAAATAATGGGCGTCGGGGCGAGGGGCGGCCATTGAAATCCCTCCCCCCCTCCCCCTCCCCCCTCCCCCTGTCGGTGTATCTCCCTAAGGTAGGGTGGGGGCGGGGGGTGGGGGGTGAGTCTCCGGGGCACTCATGGTATCGGGGCATTACTATGCATCGCGACTTGACTGGGTTTGTTTACCCGTGTTTAGTTGACGGCGGTGACTCATTGGTTCTGTCTTTAGTTGCGTAACTGACCCGCTCTTTTGTTTTTGTTTTTGCTTGCGCAACAGACTCGCTCGTTTGTTTTTAGTTTGCGCAACTGACTCGTTTCCTTTGTTTTTGTTTGCGCAACTGACTCGTCCTATTCTATTGTTCGTTTTATATTTGTTTTTTATTCTCTTGTAGATGGATGTACTAATGTGTTTTTGTTTTCTCCCCAACAGGTATGTGCGTGACGTGATTGTGGTAGCGTGACGGTGCTAATTGCGAGGTAACGACTGGTTGGAAATACACAAAAACTTATCATATGTTATGGCAGAATTTTCTAGTCAGTATTTTCGGCATTATTCACATTGCACGCTTGTACGTGTATATGCAAGCGAAACAAGTACACACACACACACACACACACACACACACACACACACACACACACACACACACACACACACACACACACACACACACACACACACACACACACACACACCTATATACATGTAAATGCTCATGTGCAGAGAGAGAGAGAGAGAGAGAGAGAGAGAGAGAGAGAGAGAGAGAGAGAGAGAGAGAGAGAGAGAGAGAGAGAGAGAGAGAGAGATTCACATTATAACACGCACACAAAGGGTGCGTCACATTACAACACCTATACTTAAGGAAAAAGGGGGAGTGGGAGAAGGGGGAGTAAATGAGACATAAATGAGAAGGAGGAGGGGGAGGAGTAGGAGGAGTAGGAGTAAAAGTAGGAGTAGGAGTAAGAAGAGGAATTGGAGTTGGAGTTTTGGGAGGAGGAGAAAGAGAAATAGAAAAAGGAGAAGCAGTTGAGGAGGAAGAGGTGAGGAGAAGTAAGATGATGATGATGATGATAAGATAATGATGATGATGATGATGATGATGATGATGATAAGATAATGATGATGATGATGATGATGAAGAGGAAGAAGAAGAGGAGGAGGATGACAGCGAGAGAGAGAGAGAGAGAGAGAGAGCAATGAATATTTACACAGGCCATGAATATGCTTATTTCCCCAGGACACATAACGCATACTGATGTGGTCCCGGGTAATGAGACAGACGGCGGCGGGCGTTACGTCAGTCTCATTGGGCGCGG
>NW_028234406.1:39050541-39053041 GCF_977035675.1 Penaeus japonicus
AGAGAGAGAGAGAGAGAGAGAGAGAGAGAGAGAGAGAGAGAGAGAGAAAGTGGAAAAATAGAACACGGATTCTTCTGCCCCTTCTATTGTAAGCAAGACCATTCTGACATGATTAATGAAGGGCATTACGTTTTTTTTTTAATTCTGCAACATCTGCAGTGGCTTAGCCTATATACAGAAATTTTTTAATGCTCAATTCTCTGTTTTGCAACAAAGATCGCATAGTGCAAAAGAGATTTTATTTACAGAATTGCTTATTATCCAGGGATTATCCTTCACATGCAACAACGCGCCTTTGCACACACGAAGAAAGGTGGGAACATGCACAACAACGAACTAAGCGCATTACGAAGAAAGTAGAGTAGTAGGACGGGGCAGAAGTAAAAGTTTACTCAATGAAGGAAGAGATTACAAGGCGCTGGACCACTCACAAGGGTACGGGAAGGGGCAGGGTGTGTGTGTGGGGGGGGAAGAGGGCAAGGGTACGGGAAGGGGCAGGGTGTGGGGGGGTGGGGGGAAGGGGAAGAGGGCAAGGGTACGGGAAGGGGAAGAGGGGGGGGCGGTGGAAGGTCGGCAGCTCCTCCTTCTCCTCCTACTAGGGTTTCGGGGAGGGTGGTAGGGGTAGGGGGGGCAGGGGTGGAGGCTGTTCCTCGTCTCGGTGTTGGATTGAGGGGGGGGTAGGGAGGGGAGGGGAGGGGAGGGAATTGGGAAACCAGTTTCTCATTATCGGTTAACATATAGTAGACCATGATATCGAGCTATTGTTTTTTTTTCTCCACATTTTCTTTGAGACTTGATGCTGTTTTTTTATTTATTATTCCTCCATTTGACTTTTTAATTTTAGGTTTGTATTTATATATGTATATTGTTGTTGTTTTTTTTGACGTTGGACTTTAATATTGAAATGTGATCCCTTTCGAAACACTTATCCTGAGGTTGATGAACACGTCAACTTCAGCTTGGGTAGCGCTACAGATGTTTGTTTCTTTCTTCTTTGTTTCCGATATTAATGCGTCTGTTTTTCCTTGTTTTTTTATTATCCGTATTTGTCTTTTGTTTTTGTTTTGTTTGTTTCTTGTTTATTTGTTGTTGTTTTTTTGTATTCTTTGATTTTTTTTTCTTAAGAGAACAAGGAAGTGAAGAAGGGTAGGAAGAGAAATAGGTGCGTATATACAGGGTATGGTTTATGTAGATACATGAATGTTTTTTATGGATGTAGCATATGTATGCATATATGTAAATATGTATCTATATATGTATGTGTGTATATGTATATATGTATATATATATATATATATATATATATATATATATATATACATATATACATATACATATACATATACATACATACATATACATATACATTATTATATATTATATATATATATATAATATATATATATATACATATATGTATATATATATATTATATATATATGTATGTGTGTGTGTGTGCGTGTGTGTGTGTGCGCGTGCGTGCATGTGTGTGTGTATGTGTGTGTGTGTGTGTGTGTGTGTGTGTGTGTGTGTGTGTGTGTGTGTGTGTGTGTGTGTCTGTCTGTGTGTGTGTGTGTATTCATTAATGTAAGTTTGTATGTACGTAGCCTATTTTTCCGTATGCATGCCCACGTATGTATCCTTTCAAAACCTCACACAACGCGATGAAGCGAACCGTCTGTGCAACTGTGCCCAACGAAAAGCTGTTTGAGCAATGCTTAAGAAAAATATTCCTAATTATTTTGAAAATGAGAACGCGTAATTAAGCTCTCTCGTCACAAGGAGACATGAACCTGTTAATTGCAAAGACTTTGATCACGTTCGGGGAAGATTCATATTGCTAAGGCGGAAAGGTGGGTGAAATATGCACGATGCATGGGCGTGGAGATTAGAGGATGAGGAAAGAGAGCAGGAAGAGGAGGAAGAGGAATGAATGGAGGAAGTGAAAGGGAAAGGAAGAAGGGGATGGAAAGGAAGGAGGAAGGAAGAAGGGAGGAAGAGGAAGTGATAGGGGATGGAGAGGGAGTAGGAAAGGGAGAGGGGAGACGGAAAAGGAAACGAAGAAGGGGAAGGTGAAGAAGAGGGAAAGACAGACAGACAGACAGACATAAGCAGAGAGATAAAGTAAGTGAGAAAAGGAAGAAAAGTGAGAGAGAGAGAGAGAGGGAAAAGAGACATAGAAAAAAAGTAGAGAAGCGTGACTATAAAATCGAATCTGAGAAGGAGGGAGGGATGAGAGGAGATGTTAAGAAAGGGGGGAGGGGGGCAGAATAAAGAAGAGAGAATACCCCAGCCCCGCGCAGTCCACGCCGTCGCCGCCACCACAAACAAAGAGTAATCGGGGAGAGCATTATTGATGATGTTTGTACGGCAGGACTATAAAATGAGCGCACAACAAAAGGGAATTAGCGAAGGCGAGCGCTAGCGAGAGTCCCCGAGGGGCTAGGGCGCCGCGCCGGCCGGAACGGACGCCTAAAAACACAAACTGGCAACTGCGCTA
>NW_028234406.1:39058041-39065541 GCF_977035675.1 Penaeus japonicus
TCTACTTCAACCTCCACCTCCACTTCCACCTCCACCAACCCCCTCTGCCTCTCCCTCTCCCACTCCACTCCTTCCTCCTCCCTCCCCTCTCTTCACCCACTCTTTCCCCTTCCCTCCCTATTCCCACTCCTCTCCCTCATTCCACTCCTCCCTCCCCCTCTCCCATCCCCCCTCCCATCCCCCCTCCCCCTCCCGTCACAGTTACGGGAGTGGGCTGTGTGACAATGATTGCTGTGTCTTCGTTCTGGTGAGAGGAAATGGTGTTGGAGTGTGGAAAGTTGCAATGTAAAAGGAGAATGAGGATCGGAACAAGGAGGAGGAGGAAGGAGGGAGGAGGAAGGAGGGAGGAGGAAGGAGGGAGGAGGAAGGAGGGAGGAGGAAGGAGAGAGGAGGAAGGAGGGAGGAGAGAGGAGGGAGGAGGAAGGAGGAAGGAGGAAGGAGAGAGGAGGAAGGAGAGGGAGAGGGAGGAGGGAGGAGGAAGGAGGGAGGAAGAAAGAAGAAGGAGGAGGAGGAGAGAAAGAAGAAGAAGGAGGAGGAGGAGAAAAAGAAGAGGAAGGAGGAGGAGAAAAAAGAAGAGGAAGGAGAAGAAGAAGAGGAAGAAGAAGAAGAGGAAGAAGAAGAAGAAGAAGAGGAAGAAGAAAAAGAAGAAGAAGAAGAAGAAGAAGAAGAAGAAGAAGAAGAAGAAGAAGAAGAAGAAGAAAAGAAGAAGAAGAAGAAAAAAAGGGGGGGGGGGAAATACGAAGAAAGTAGAAGAGAAAGAAGGAGAAAGAGAGAAACTCAGGAAAAGGACGAGGTCAAATTAAAGCCACCAGCAAAAACAAACAAACAAAGAACGTTTAATTAGAATCACTTCATCGTAGCGATATGAAAGATATCGGAAAGACATTGCATTTTCCTTATATTAGCGATTGAAGTGTTGATCTCAAGGAAGCAGAATGTGAGGAATGAGGTGAGTAATGAGATGAGGAATTAGGTGAGTAATGAGATGAGGAATGACTGATAAGAGATGAGGGATTACTCATGATAGAGGGAGATTTAGGTGACGTAATGAACGGGGGGATGGGGGGATAGGTGAGAAGGAAGAGTAAGAGGAGGAAGAAGAAGAAGAAGAAGAAGAAGAAGAAGAAGAAGAAGAAGAAGAAGAAGAAGAAGAAGAAGAAGAAGAAGAAGAAGAAAAAGAAGAAGAAGAAAAAAAAGGGGGGGGGGATATACGAAGAAAATAGAAGAGAAAGAAGGAGAAAGAGAGAAACTCAGGAAAAGGACGAGGTCAAATTAAAGCCACCAGCAAAAAACAAACAAACAAAGAACGTTTAATTAGAATCACTTCATCATAGCGACATAAAAGATATCGGAAAGACATTGCATTTCCCTTATACTAGCGATTGAAGTGTTGATCTCATGGAAGCAGAATGTTAGGAATGAGGTGAGTAATGAGATGAGGAATGACTGATAAGAGATGAGGGATTACTCATGACAGAGGGAGATTTAGGTGACGTAATGAATGGGGGGATGGGGGGATAGGTGAGAAGGAAGAGTAAGAGGAGGAGGAGGAAGAAGAATTAGAAGAAGAAGAAGAAGAAGAAGGATAATAATAATAATAATAAGAGGAGGAGGAGGAGGAGGAGGAGGATAAAAATGAATAATTTAGATGTAGAAAATATTGATACGAAGACGGGAGGAACGGATAAGGTTGAAGAAAGAGAAGGAAGCTTTAATGATATGTAAGGCGAAGAAAGAAAGAATATTTCGAATATAAAGAAAATCATGAATGGGTAAAGATAATGATAAAGATGGAGAGAGAAACAAGCGAGAACTTGCAAAGGAAGGAGAATCGTGGGGAATGGACCAAAAAAAGTAGTAAACAAAAAGCGTAAAAGTTATGCTAGTAAATTACCTGTAAAACAGTGAAGATGCAAAGAAAATAAGAACGTTTTTCCTGTGCGTTGCGAAGGCTCAGCGACGGCCAGGAGGGGAAGGAGGGGGCGGGGGGCAGTGGGGTGGAAGGAGGGGGGGTGGAAGGGAGTGGAGGAACACCTGGGGGTTATTGGGGGGGAGGGAAGGAGGGAGGGTACGAAGCTAGGGAAGGGTACGACGGTACGTAAGTGGAGACAGAGGTATGAGTGTTGATGTGTCGTGAGCTTGTTTGTCTGCCTCGGAGTGTTTTTGTTTGTTGTGTGTTTGTAAGTGTGTTTTTTTTTTAATTATTTTATTAGTGTGTGCCTTTGCCTTTGTGTGTGTGTTTGTATTTATGTGTTTGTGTGTTTGTATATGTGTGTGTGTGTGTGTGTGTGTGTGTGTGTGTATGTGTGTGTGTGTTCTGTTTAAGAGTTCGCCAGTTTGTTTGATTTTTCTGTTACTAGAATGAGCTGGAAATTAAATGTTCCTTTTGATGAAATATGAATGAAAAGGAATCCAAGGGAAGTGCAGCAATATAAATCCCAAAGCCAAAGAAAGGAAATAGAAAAGAAATGATAAAAGAGAACAAAAAAGCACAGATACACATGAAAAGGGATTCGCAGAATTAATATTGCAGTGGAAGATCTACGAATGACTGCAGAGTGGATTGTATCGCCTAACACAAGCAAGATTAAATAAATCTTCCTGACGCACAGATGTTATTTCTTTCTCTCTCTTTCCCTCGGTTATTCGTTTTCCTTTTCCTTCCTATTTCTCGAGAACAACAAAGCTGTCGAGTGTCTGCGTATGGGGGGCGGCGAAGACAGGAGTGTGTGTGTGAGGGGGGAGGGGGGAGGGCGGGTAGAGGTTCATATTTCCCGGCAGCGACCGCGGGCACAAATCACGAAGCGCGTCTCCCCCCAAGAAGGAACAGAAAATATTGACCCACTGCTTCGTTGATTCACACGAATGTCGGTGGATTATTGGTGGTGTACACCGAACAGGACGCGCACGCACATCGTACACGTGTAAATGGGGAAACTAAACACGTACACGCATACAGGCAGCAGCGATACGCACACGCACACGTACACGCACAGGCACACCCGGTTGTAAGTGCTCGAATATCATATTCATAGACTGAACATGCCAACACGCTCGAGTAGAGTGATAAGTGTTTGCCATTCTATTACCCTTGGCGCTGTGTCGGAGGTGTGTTTAGGATCCTGGGTTTAAGCCTTGATGCCGCTGATTAGTGGAATCACGTGAGATTAGCTGGCCATTAGTTATAGCCAATAGGAAGCGCTCGACGGTTAAAAAACAGTGAACAAGTAAAAATGAAAAAAATAAAAAAACACCTGACAAAGAGTTATGTCGAAGGGACGCTGCGAGTCGAGAAAAGATCAGTGGAATAAGTGTTTACATACTAAGGTGAGGAGCCGAGACCAGGTATCTGTTGACGAGAGACACGAGCAAAGGACGGGGGTCGTTATTAGTATGCTTTGTGCCGAGTGGTTTGAGATTCAGGGCACGGTCGCCCCGTTTCTAGATATGTATAACTAGAGCTAGTAATGGAATGCTATAGTTTAATGGACTTCGTAAGGGTTTGAACCTGATCATATTTAGTGGACGATCGAGGCGGTCGAAGGGGGAGAGAGAAAGAGAGAGAGAGAGAGAGAGAGAGAGAGAGAGAGAGAGAGAGAGAGAGAGAGCGAGCTCAGACGACGCCAGGTTTGATGGGCAGGGAGGAGCTGCGTCGACGTTGGTGTAGGTCGGGAGGCGGACATGATTTTTTTTCTGCGGATGACAGGCGGTGCGCTGCCTTTTGACCTGCAGAACACCAGCCATGAACTTCGTGTTACGGAGGTCATGCTTGAAGTGTTTGCATGGAGAGTGCATAGCATCTTGACTCCTAGTGGTTTACTCGAGATCTTAGGCGATGTAGGAATACGCCACCTCCGTCTCGCAGACACTGTAGCACTTGTAGAGAAGATGCCATGTCACTCCGAAGGCCTTTGTGAAGTAGCAAGTCAGTTTCGATTGTGATAAGTGCGTTGGCAGGAGAACTGCTGAGCTGTGGCGTAGGCATGTCAGAAGTAGGTCAGAGAAAATCTCCACTCAGGGATGGGCAGCGGGCGGTGATATTACAGTCCTGTTAGGTAATGGTGTTGTAATAAATATGAAAGAGTTATTGAATTTTTGGAGCGATGGCTTTTTCAGTTGTTGTGAACGTGTTGGCCGTGTAGTTTCCGCGACAAACAGCGACATTCACCCTTGACAAGTCAAGCATCTGAAGAGAGTGAGTATTTGTTGGCTCACAAGTTAGCGTCTGGCACATGGCTGGTGGTGAAATGCATATCCAACTTGGCAGACGGTAGAGCATCACATCGGCGGGCGAGTTCCCGATCCCACTAATGAAACTGACGGTCACAAACTCATCATCATGTTGTGAACCTGTTTTGGATAACGCAAGACAAGCTTATAACGTGAAGCACTTCCTGAGGATTTGGAGGCTCACAGGGCGTCGCTTGCTCGACTCGTAGGTAACAGCTAACAGACGTCAGGCTGTCGAACAGAACTGGCACCGCACACCTGTGCTTACTTATCGGTATATACAGGTGTGCAGTCGGTTTAGTGTAGACCGTTCACGTATACATGTGTGCATAATGTGTATACATGCAGATGTTTACACATTATACACATGAGAACAGACACAGAGAGAAAGGGATAGCGATAGTGAGACCAAGAGAGCGTCTGTACGTGCGCACAGTGGTTGCAAGTTGCAAACACGTCAAGACTGCGGAATAATCGGGGCGGCTCAGAATCAAGGTACCGCCCGACCTAAACTTCATTTTCCTCATTAACGCACCTTAATGAGCCGCGTGTGTCTGAGAGGGGAGGGGGGGGGCGGAGGAAGAAGGAAGGATGAAGGGATAGTGAAGGAATGAGAGAGAGAGAGAGAGAGAAGAAAGAAAGAAAGAAAGAAAGAGAGAGAGAAAGAGAGAGAGAGAGCGAGAGAGCGAGAGAGAGAGAGAGAGAGAGAGAAAAGAAAGAAAGAAAGAAAGAAAGAAAGAAAGAGAGAAAGAGAGAGAAAAAAAAGAGGGGGGGGGTAACAGACAGACAGTATAAAGAGAGAAGAACGGGAGGGAGAGGGGAAGGGAGAGAGAGTGAGATTCAGAGTCAAGCCTGTTTTACATAATTGAATGCCGAGGATAAGCGTCACTGTCATGTAATTAGACTGTTAGACCAAGCAAAGTTGGAGAAGAAGAGTGATGGCTGATAAAAGAAGGCGAAAGAGAGGAATAACTTTGGGGAATGTGTGTTGCTCTTCTCTCTCTCTCTCTCTCTCTCTCTCTCTCTCTCTCTCTCTCTCTCTCTCTCTCTCTCTCTCTCTCTCTCTCTCTCTCTCTCTCTCTCTCTCGCTCTCTCTGTCTCTCTTCTTCTCTCTCTCTCTCTCTCTCTCTCTCTCTCTCTCTCTCTCTCTCTCTCTCTCTCTCTCTCTCTCTCTCTCTCTCTCTCTCCCTCTCTCCCTCTCTCCCTCTCTCCCTCTCTCCCTCTCTCTCCCTCTCTCTCTCTCCCTCTCTCCCTCTCTCTCTCTCCCTCTCTCTCGCTTGTGCGTGTGAGTGTTGGCCATCATCACTGGCTATTTCAGTACGTACGTGTCTCTTCTACTTTCATTTTTCTTTCATTTTGGTTCCGCTTCTTACGCGAGCACCATCTCCTTTTCTCCCTCCTTTCCTATTTCGTTCCCAACTCTCTTCCCCTCCTCCCCTCCTTTTTCTTTCCTCTCTCTCTCCTTTCTCTCTCCCTTCCTCTCCTTTCTCTCGTCTCTCCCCCATCCTTCTATTTCTCCCTTTCCTCTCATATCTCCTTTTTCTCTTCTCTCTCTTCTTTCTATTTCTGAATCCCCCCTCTCATTTCTCCCCTATCTCCTCTCCATCCTCACTCGCCCTCTCCCATCTCTCTCCTCTCTCTCCTCTCTCTCCCGTCTCTCTCCTTTCTCCCCTCCCTCCTACCCTTCCCGCGCTCAATTAATGGATGGGTCTAGGTGGTTATGGTTTAGGGGTGAGGGGGGGTGAGGGTGAGGGTGAGGGTGTCCTGAGAATGGGGAGGAGAAGGGGAAGGGGGGGGGGTAGAGATGAACCCCAGGTTAGTCTCCCCGTATTGATTTTTGATGGCAACTCTCAAAGTTAAATGGGTAAAGATATCTCGTCTCGAATCTCTCTCTCTCTCTTTCTTTCTCTTTCTTTTTCTTTCTTTCTTTCTTTCTTTCTCTCTTTCTCTCATTTTCCTTCTCTCTCTCTCTCTCTCTCTCTCTCTCTCTCTCTCTCTCTCTCTCTCTCTCTCTCTCTCTCTCTCTCTCTCTCTCTCTCTCTCTCTCTCTCTCTTCCTCTCCCTCTCCCTCTCTCTCTCTTTCTCTCGTTTCTTGTCTTGCAGATCAGAGTTTTATTTTATTTATTCTATGGTCTTAACGTCGCCGTTCCCCTTTCTCTCCCCTCTTCCTCTTGTGCTCTAGTTATCCTTCTCTTATACCCTCCCTATTGCTTGCTCCTCGCTCTGTACCCTCTTTTTTTACTGTCTCTCCCTCCCCCTCTCTTTCTCTCTCTCGCTTAATCCCATCGTTTCTCTTCCTTTCACTCTTCCGTACTCCCCCTTTTCACCCTCTTCCGCGCAAAGTCTTCCTCCTGCCCTCCTTTCCGCGTCCCTTCCTACTCATCCTTTTCACCCACCGGCGTAATATTTCTGCCGCTGCGTCAGTTGAGTTATCGGCCGGGGGGGGGGGGGGGGCGGCTCGGGGGGCCGGAGGGGTGGGGGGGAGGGGGGCTTGAGCGGCCAGGGAACCGAGGCTTGAGTTATCGGCGCGAAATTAGTGAATTGTGCAATATTGGCTGTCGCTCTCGTAGTTCGCTTTATCTCGCGTGGGTCATCATCTTGCCGTCTGGGAGATAAGGCAAGGTGCTCGTGCTTCTGATTGTGTCCAGAGTTCGAGACGTTCATGCTGTTGCGTGTCTCCAGAAAGGGGATGTTCATGCTGTTGCTTGTGTCCAGAAAGCGAGGCGCTCATGCTGTAGCGTGTGTCCAGAAAGGGGATGTTCATGCTGTTGCTTGTGTCCAGAAAGCGAGGCGCTCATGCTGTTGCATGTGTCCAGAAGGCGAGGTGTTTATGCTGTTGTTTGTGTCCAGAAGGGGAGGTATTCATGCTGTAGCTATTGTGCGAGGTCGCTGTCACACGTTGACGCGGGAAAGGTGATGGCTAGTTCAGAGTCCCGTTTATTTATCAATTAATTTATTTATTTCCAATCTAGGTTACTGAAAAATGATGGCGATAATACGACCTCAATTGAAAATGAATATTGGGTCATCCGATTGTTCATATTACCTTGATTAAGTTTCGCCTTGTAATGCCATTGAATCGCAAACGCGGAAAAAAATCAAACTTTGGCTCACGGAGGAAAAAAAAAATCTTTACACCGAAAGTTAGCATTCCTTAACCGTGAGGAATTCAATCGATAGCAAGCAGTAACATGCAACCAAGGCCAGAGTTATGTGGGTTGCAATCTGGCAGACTTGGCTGGGAGGGAAGTAAAGAGACCCGTGTATTGT
>NW_028234406.1:39076694-39082537 GCF_977035675.1 Penaeus japonicus
TATTATCACACATCACCACCATCCCCATCATCATCACCATCACCACTTAAATCCGCATCATCATCACCACCATCATCACATCACCACTTAAATCCGCATCATTACCATCATCTAAATACGTATCATTGTCATCATCACCACCATCCCATCATCATCATCACCTTCACCATCACCATCATCCGTATCATCATCATTAACCACCATCATCAGCACCACCACTTAAATCCGCATCATCACCTTCATCATCACCACTTAAACCCGTATCATCATCATCACCTTCACCATCACCATCACCACTTAAATCCGCATCATCATCACCACCATCATCACTTAAATCCGTATCATCATCATCATCATCATCATCATCACACAACATTCTCCTCGCAATGCATGCATGTCACACGCACTCCTACAGTGCGCTATAACCATTACACTATATACGTAACAACGCCAAGAATTTAATACAGCAATACTATGCAACGAAGTATTCAACTACACATTTTCATGCATAAATAATTCAGCTTGACTTTGAACGTCAATATAAAATGATTCCTGTAATAAACGACGTCTGAGAACTTCAAGTTTAGCGGTGTTGTGAGTACAGCGCACACGAACGCGATAATCAGACTTATATACTATTTTGGTTCATCACTAATTAAAATGCTTTATTACCGTAAAATCTGCAATAAAGGGAACGCGGGTATTCCGTCACCGAGAGGGCGGTTTTTAAAATCGGTTAGGGAGGCGTCTTCGTCATGGTACTTTTTTTTCTGTATTATTCATTTGAGGGTGCTTTATACTGATGATTTTCTCTCTTTTCCGTTTTTTTTTGTTTTTTTTTTATTCCTTTCTTCTTCTTTTGCTGTTTTTGTCTGTTTGTTTCTTTTCCTTTTTCTTTCGTTTTTTTTTCTCTATTTCTTTCTTCTTCTTTTCTCTTTTTCTCTATCTAGCTCTAGTTCTAGCTCTCTCTAGCTCTAGTTCTAGCTCTCGCTCTTCCTCTCCCTCCCCTACTTTACCCTCCCCTCCCTCCTCTCCTTCTCTATCTATCTTTATCTCACGCGCTCGCTTTTAGCCGACTGACTTAGTTTCCATTTCCCCAACTCTCTTCCATCCCCTTGCCCTTCCTGGCTTCCTTTGGCGAGTGCCGTCATCCCCTAACCTCCTTACGGGCCCTGGCTACCCCCATCCCTCCCCCCAACCCCTACCCTCCGTCGAACTGTTACCAAAAGCAGCTACGTGCAAATCGTCCACCCTTGTCGCCGGCCTTCCACAGGCAGCGAATTTACCTATGGCTCTCCAAGATAAGGGGCTATACCTTCCTCGAAGTGATTTCTAATGCAGCTGTGTAACTCTCTCTCATCGTCTTGCTCTTCTGTTCTACTCACTCTCACCTCTCTCCGTCCACGTCGCACGTCACTCACACTCATACTCCCTCGCTCTCTCATCTCTCTCTCGCTCTCTCGTCATCATCCCCACCCCCTCTCGCCCCCGAGCTTCTCGAACTCTCTGTCCTCACTCATCTCGTCTCTTCAAACTGGCTCTTTCTCTCGTCTCTCTCTCTCTCTCTCTCTCAGCTCCGACTCTCTCTCTCTCTCACCCCTCGAGGTTCTCTCTCTCTCTCTCTCCACTCTCGTATCTCATCGATCCTCTCGTCTCTCTCTCACTCTCTGCGTCTTCCCTCTCCGAGTTACCACATCCCTCTCGCCTTTCCACTTGCCCTCCCCTCGCCCCCTCCGCCCTCCCCCTCGACACGCGCGTCACGCGCCTCACTCTCTCTCTCACACACACACACACACACACACACACACACACACACACACACACACACACACACAAAAGACCGAATCCCCACCAGCATGTACAAAGCCTACCATGCACAGGTGTATTGCACTGAACAATACATATATCTGCCCCAAGGTGGAAGCCGTAGCAAGGCCCTTTCCCCTCACCTCCTCTCTGTTCTAGATTTCTCCCCTATGTTCCCTTCTTCCTTACCCCTCCCACGGCTCCTTCCGGTCCCCCCTCCCACCGGTCGTACCCTCGCTCGTCCCCTCAGGGCACCGTCCCTCCTCGCCCGTCACGCGCGCGCCGCAGAACTTGAGTGCGCCCTCTGTCCACTACCACCCTTTCAGTACCCCCTCTCCTTTCCCTCTACCAGCTGATTTGCTCTTTCTATTGCGTCCCCCTTTCAAGCTATCCCCCCCCTCCCCTTCCCCTCCTCCTCTACCCATCCTCCTGCTCCCCCCGCCCCCACGCCCCTTCTTCCGTCCGCCCGTGTTTACCCAAGTTCAGCGACCTCGGCACTGCGGGAAAAGGTCGGGGACACGAAATTCAAAAAAAAAAGAAAAAAAAAGAAAAGAAAAAAAGAAAAACAAATACCTACAAAGAAAGAAAGAGAGAAATCAGAGAGAAAAACAATGAGAAGAAAGAAATGGGAACACCATTTGCTGTCGAATTATATAGTATTTGCTTCGGTCATGTTCGACTCCTGGTGCACATCTTGATAGGAAAGACCGTGTATGACTAGATGAGTAGATGGAGAGCGTGCGAGAGGGAAGGAGGGAGGGAGGGAGGGAGGGGGGGAGGGAGGGAGAGAGGGAGGGAGGGAAGGAGGGAGAGGAAGGGAGAGATGGAGAGAGGGGGAGAGGATAGGAGGGACGGAGGGAGAGGAAGGGAGGGGGAAAGAGAAGGACGAAAGAGGACAGAGAGGTAAGAATGGAGAAAGAGAAGGGAGGAAGGGAGAAAGAGAGGGAGGGGGGGAGGGAGAAAAGGGAGCTGAGAGGAGCCGAGCCGAGCAGAGCCGAGCAGAGCCGAGCAGAGGAGAGAGAGCGGCGGTGGCGGCGGCGCTCAACAGTTCTCTCACATGGCTCTCTTCAGACCCCAAGCAGTTGACAAGAACCCTACAAAAGAGCTATAAAAAGCGGCCTCCCGGGAGCCGGCCAAGTGTCCCTTCCTCGTCACAGCCGCCCGAGGAAGACGTGAATCCTGTCACTCGGCCGCCCCTTCCCCTGTCCCTCCTACTCGCCTGCTACGTGGCTGCTGCTCGCCTACTATTCGCCTGCTACGTGGCTGCTGCTCGCCTACTACTCCCCTGCTACGTAATTGCTATTTGTCTGCTATTTGCCTGCTGTTTATCTGCTACTTGTCTACCACATGCCTCTTTCGTAGCTGTCATGCCTGCGAACTGCCAGATTTCTGCCAGCTAATTGTCTGCCACACGCTCCTCGTGTAACTCTGCCGCAGCGCGTCAGTTACATCTCTTTACGATACTATTCATTTGGATTCATACCTTTTCAAAAATTCATCATAATGGAAAGACCATTTCTCCGTTATTTCTCGCCGTGACGTCATACCCTACTGACGTCATGCCCTCGGCCGTAATGTCACTCAGGTCATCCGTGACGTCATAGCGCCGTCCTTGCCACTTCCCGGCTGCCGATCCGGCCTGAAGCCGATCGTAGCGCCGACGACGAGTCTACAGCATCCCGATAGAGGCTTAGTTTACCCGCGAGGAAGGTGAGTGACCTAGGATACAAGGTCAACGGCCTCCCACACAGGGTCAGTGACACCCCCCCCCTTCCCGTTTCCCGACCTTCCCCTACGCCCCTCATTCTGACTCCATTCTATCCCCCCCCCCTCTCTCTCTCTCTCTCTCTCTCTCTCTTTCTCTCCCTCTCCCGTGTGTATGTATGAGAAACAGAGGGAGAGAGAGTGTTTTTATGTTTTGTTTTGTCCATCTGTCCATCTATTTATCTATTTATCTATCTATCTATCTATCTATCTATCTATCTATCTATCCATCTATCTATACATCTATACATCCATCTATCTATGCATATTTACAAAAAAAAAAAAATCGGAAATTCTCTCTGTCCGCTCCTGTGCTACGTGTACCTGCCGTCCGTTTCCAGACCGTTTTATAGACTCGCCGTGCAAGCAAGCCCCGACTGCTTGCATACCTGACTGTGTATCAGCGTTCGTTCGCCTCGCCATCTTAACTAAACACTTTTTTTTCTAATATCTAATCGGTTATTTGGCCAAGATATTGGAGACATCTTGGGACGGCGATAAGGGGCCTACTAACGCTTCAGTGGTCCTCCCCTCTCCCCCCTCTCCACTCCCCTCCCCCAAGGTCTGACTTACTCCACTAACCCCTTCTTATAATAGGACCCGATACTCCCCTCCCCCCTGCCCACACCCCCTACTCTCTTTCCTCCGTTTCCCTACGTTTCTCCTGCTCTCCCTCCTTTTCCTTCTTCTCTTTTTCTTCCCTCCTCCCTTCTAACACCTCCTTCTCCTCTTCTTTTTTCTTTCCCCTCCTCTCTTCCTCCTCCTTCGCTTCCTCTCTTTCCTCCCCTCCCCCGCCTCACCTTCTCCTATTACCTTTCTTCCCCTCCTCCGCCCCTCTCTTTCCTCCTCTCCCCTCATCTCCTCTCTTTTCCTCTCCTCCCCGCCTCTTCTCCTATAACCTTCCGTCCCCTCCTCTTCTCCGCCCTCTCCTATAACCTCCCCTCCCCTCTTCCTACGCCTCCTCTCTTCCCTTCCCTCCTCCTCCCCCGCCTCTCCCCTCACCTATCCAACGGTACCCTGACAACAACACCCACGCTGGCTGGCTGTCAGTATGTCTTACTTATGCTTTATCTCCTCTCTTTGGGTTTGCCTGCCTCTTTATTTGTCTATCGACCAGCTTGATATTTTCTCACTCACTCTCTTTCGCCCTCTCGCTCTCGCTCTCTCTCTCCTCTCTCTCTCTCTCTCTCTCTCTCTCTCTCTCTCTCTCTCTCTCTCTCTCTCTCTCTCTCTCTCTCACTCTCTCTCTCTCTCTCTCTCTCTCTCTCTCTCTCCCTCTCCCTCTCCCTCTCCCTCTCCCTCTCCCTCTCCCTCTCCCTCTCCCTCTCCCTCTCCCTCTCCCTCTCCCTCTCTTGTTTATACCCTTGTTCTCTTGTTCTCCCACTCTCTTTCTCGCTCTCGCTCCTCTCCTTCTCCTTCCCTTTCTCTTTATATTACTCTCTTTACTCTTTTCCCTTCTCCTTATCCTTTTCCCTCACTTCTCTCCTCTCCCCTTATATCTTCTCCTCCCTTTTTCATTACTAGAATAAAATAAAGAAACAAATCGAAAATAATCAAAATCCATTTTAATCATAATAACATGAACACATGTCTAATAATGAGCAGTAATAACGTTATGATTATTACAGCAATAACAGCACGAGTGAGAGAGAGCGATGGCGGATAAACAAGCAATGAAAAAGATTCGGAAATGGAAATATCTGTAGAACAAAAATGCAAAAGCGTGAGATGATGCAAATAATGTTTCTCGTGGGCAATAGCAACAGCAAAAGAACAATAACGATGATAAATGATAATGGTAATAATAGTATTGGCAACGATGATGAGTGTATATATATATATATATATATATATATATATATATATATATATATATATATACATATATATATATATATATATATATATGAATAATATATATATGTGTGTGCTTGTGCTTGTGCTTTGTGCTTGTGCTTTTGTGTGCTGTGTGTGTGGTGTGTGTGTCGTGTGTGGAGTGAGTGTGTGTGTGTGTGTGTGTGTGTGTGTGTGTGTGTTGCGTGTGAGTTGTGTGTGTGGGTGTGTGTTGTGTGCGTGTCGTGGGTGTGTGTTGTTGGTGTGTGAGGTGTGTGTGTGTGGTGTTGTGTGTGTGTGTGTGTGTGTGTGGTGTGTGTGTGTGTGGGTGTGTGTGGTGTGGTGTGTTGTGTTGTGTGGGTGTGTGTGTGCGTGTGTGGTGTGTGTTGTGCGTGTGTGGGTGTGGGTGTGTTGTGTGTGTGTGTGTGGTGTGTGTGTGG
>NW_028234406.1:39082637-39087637 GCF_977035675.1 Penaeus japonicus
AGACGGGACAGACAGACAGACAGACAGACAGACAGACAGACAGACAGACAGACAGACAGACAGACAGACAGACAGACAGACAGAAAAAGGGAGAGAGGGAGGGACAGAAATAGGGAGAGACACAGAGAGAGACAGACAGACAGACAGACAGACAGACAGACAGACAGACAGACAGACAGACAGAAAGAAAGAAAAAGGGAGAGAGGGAGGGACAGAAATAGGGAGAGACACAGAGAGAGACGGAGAGACGGAGAGAGGGAGGGACAGAAAGAGGGAGAGACAGAGAGAGAGACAGAGACAGAGACGCAATTGATGGCATCCACGCGGCGGAGCAGATGCAAAGTAGGGCTCTAAAGAGACGCAGAGAATGATTGCAAGGGAAGAGGGCGATAAAGAGGGTTTTCGTGAAGGGTTGTTGCAGGCGTGAAGGCACAAATGGCGATGAAAGAAATGAGAGGCGGTTGCGTAAGAGCCGCTCCCCCCACCCCCACTCCCGCCACCCGTGTTCATCGTCCGCCTCTTCCCCCTCTTGTTCTTCTTCGTGTTATTGTTCATCTTATTGTTGTAAGGGTTATGATAATGATTTTAGTAACGATAATGATTATTATTATTTTGTCAGTTATCAATATTATTCCTCCTCCTCCTCCTCTTCCTCCTCCTCCTCCTCTTCCTGCTCCTCCTCCTCCTCCTCCTCCTCCTCCTCCTCCTCCTCCTCCTCCTCCTCCTCACCCCCTTACTCTCCCCTCCTCCTTCGGATTCACTTGCTCTTTGCCCATCCCTCTACCCCTTCCACCTCCCCCTCCCCCTCCGTGACCACGTGGCGTCGGCTACACCCTCACCTTCACCTGTCACCCTTCGCGTCATTAGATCTCTCTCAGCCTTCAGGAGGATGTCACTGCGCCACCCACTCTTTTACCCGCCACCCTTCATCTCCCACACCCCCACACACCCACGCCCTTCCATCCCCCCCAAAAAGGAAAACATTCTCGGCAATAACTACAAGAGCGAGCTAGCGAGCGACGGCGCGTAGGCTCCTCCTCCCCCCTCCCTCCCTCCTCCTCCCTTCCCTCCTCCCGCAGGCGAATCGATCCCACGAGCGACGACGAATCCTTCCCCGTTAGTTCCCGGGATCTCCCCCTCCCCCTCCCCCCACACCCCGTCTGTAAACAAATCCTGCGCGGGAGCCTGTTCTTCGGGGCGGGCGCGGCAGGAAAGGGCAAGGAATGGGCGGAGAAGGGTGAAGGTGGAGGTGGAGGAGGGGGGGGGGGTGGAGGTAGAGGAGGTGGGAGTGGAGGAGGAGGTGAGGGTGGAGGAGGTGAGGGTGGAGGAGGTGAGGGTGGAGGTGGAGGTAGAGATAGAGGTAGAGGTAGAAGTAGAGGTAGAGGTAGAGGTAGAGGTAGAGATAGAGGTGAAGGTAGTAGGTGGAGGAAGAAAAAGAATTAGGAAAAGAAAGAGAAGCCGACAGTCGAATCGAGTCTGCTCTTTTCCGGTGCAACACCTGTTTCGCGTCGCGCACACCTGTCGAGTTTCGGAAACGCCGTCGATACGCCACAGTTGTCGCCGAATTCATTACAAATTTGGATGGAGGGGAAGGGGGGTCGCTTACATCTGGGGGGGAGATGAGAGTGAGATAAAAGGGGAATCCCCCCTCCCCCACCCCGTCCCCGTTCTCAGTATGTGTGTGAATGGATACGTAACATTTCAGAGGGGAGAGAGAGAGAAAGAGAGAGAAAGAGAAAAAGATAGAGATAATGATAAAGAGAGAGAAAGATAGATAGACAGAGAGAGAGAGAGAGAGCGAGAGAGAGAGAGAGAGAGAGAGAGAGAGAGAGAGAGAGAGAGAGAGAGAGAGTCGAGATGTGTAAAGAGAGAAGAGGAGAGGAGAGAGAGGGCTGAGAGAGGAGAGAGAGAGACAAAGAGAATTAGAGGGGGAGAGAGAGAGAGAGAGAGAGAGAGAGAGAGAGAGAGGGGGGGGGAGACAGACAGACAGACAGAGACAGAGAGATTTTTATATCACATCATAGATAAGGGTACTTAATTTATCGCCGCCATTAGAGTATTAGTCCTCATCCTCCCTCAGTCATCATAACCCCCCTCCCCCCCACCCCCAACATTCATCATCCCTTCGCTTTTATTGTTTCTGATTTTCCTCCTGAGGTAAGAGGACGTCAGTCCCTCAGCACGGCGCCAAACTAATGCTCTCGAACCAAAACAGATAAGATCCCACCTGCGAGCTCTGTTCAAATTTACGAACGGTTTCTCCTATTCTCTTTCTCTTTCTCTCGCTCTTTTTTTTTCTCTCTCTCTCCTCTCTCCCTCTTTTTTTCTCTCTCTCTTATCTCTCTTTATTTCTTTCTTTCTTTATCTCTCTCTCTCTCTCTCTCTCTCTCTCTCTCTCTCTCTCTCTCTCTCTTTCTCTCTTTCGTTCTCTCTTTTTCTCTTTCGTTCTCTCTTTTCTCTTTCGTTCTCTCTTTTCTCTTTCGTTCTCTCTTTCTTTCTTTCGTTCTCTCTCTTTCTCTCACTCTCTCTCTCTCATCTCTTCTCTTCTCCTCTCCTTCCCTCTAGTCTCCCTCCTCCTCCCATCATCTCTCCGTCCACTCCTCCCCTCCCCTCCCACTCCCCTATTCCCCTCCCTCTATCCCTTTCTCTCACTCTCTCTCTCCCCCGTCTCCCATCCGACCACCCCCTCACTCTCTCGTCCACCGTCTCTCTCCTCTCCATCTCATCTCCTCCAGCTCTCTCTCTCTCTCTCTCTCTCGACTCACTCGCTCTCTTTCTCTTTCTCTCTTTCTCTATCTCTCTCTGACCCTCTCCTCTTTCTCTTCTCTCTTCTCTCTTCTCTCTCTCTCTCTCTCTTTCCTCTCTCTCACACCTCTCTCTCTCTTTTCTCTCTCTTTTATTCTCTCTCTCTTTCTCTCTCTCTCTCTCTCTCTCTCTCTTCTCTCTCTCTCTCTCTCTCTCTCTCTCTCATCCTAGCTCATCTTGTTCTCTTGCTCTCTCTCGTATCACTTTCTCTCCTCTTCTCTGTCCGATCTCCACTCCACTCCTCAGTCATCCTCTCAGTCTCTCTCCCCATCTCGTCCCCCCTCTCCGATCTCCCCGTCTCTCTCCCCAGATCACTCGTTCGTCCCCGCCTCCTCCTCTCTCATCCCCCCTTCTCTCTTCTCTCTCTCCACAACTATACACTCACTTCACCTTACGCAAACGTACAATCAACGAGAGCACTCACTCACTTACGCACTCACTAACTCACTCACTCACTCACACACCCTCTCCCTTTCTCAATCCCCCTCCCTCCCTCCCACCCTCCCCCTCCCTGGCCCGTGCATGCATGTTACAAGGGGGGGGGAGTAGAAACGGCTGAGGACAGGGGCTTGTGGGGAGCGTAGGGTGATGGGAGATGGTCAGGGTGGGGGGGGGGCGTGAGGGAGTAAGATATTCAGGGCGGGTAGTGGGGCGGGGGAGAGGGGGTGTCAGGGGGCGTAGGAAGAGGCGAAGAGGAGGGCATCAGGGTGGGCGAGGGGGAAAGGGAGGGGGGAGGAAGGGCCAGAGGCAGAAGGAGGGGTGGGGGGAGAGGGGAGAGTGAGGTGAAGAGGGAGTCATGGGAGGGCCTTAGAGAGAGGGGGTAGGGAAGGATGGTGGCTGGGGGTGGGGGTGGGGGTGTTGGTGGGGGTGGGACTCGCATGTCGCATTAAACCGGCTTTTATTATGTTTATTCAACTCTTCCTCATGTATACTCGCGTTGTCGACTTTTCCCCTTTTTAATTTTTATTTTTTTTTGTCTGATGACTTCTTTGTTGTTAGTTTTAGTTTTTACTTTTTTCCCCTCGTTGTTTTCTTTACTTTGACTTCTTTGTTTTTACTTTGTTTTTTCTTTTTGAGTTTCGTAAGGGGGAGGAGGAGACAGGCGGAATAAGAGGAGGAGGAGGGAAAGGGGAAGGGAAATGGAAATGGAAAGGGAAAGGGAAAGGGTAAGGGTAAGGGAAGGGTAGGACGAGGACGAGAAAAAAAGGTGAGGAAGAGGAGGAGGAGGAGCAGGAGCAGGAGGAGCAGGAGGAGGAGCAGCAGGAGTAGGAGGGGGGGGGGTAAATAGAGTAAGAGAGGAAGATGGAATGGGAAGTCTCGGGCAGTAAATGAAATATTGTCAGGTCGAGTAATTGGGAAGAAGGGAAGAGAAAGTCCGAAATAAGAGGAAAAGAAGAAAAATGGCCGAGTGAGTGATGGAAGTAAGGGGAGGGAAATGACGAGAGGGAGAGAGAGAAAGAGAGAGAGAGAGAGAGAGAGAGAGAGAGAGAGAGAGAGAGAGAGAGAGAGAGAGAGAGAGAGAGAGAGAGAGAGAGAGAGAGAGAGAGGGGGGGGGGGGGGAGATAGAGAAAGAGAGAGGCTAAGAGAAAAAGAGAGAGAGAAAGAGAGAAAGAGAGGAAGAGAATGATAGAGAGAGGGAGAGGAAGAGAAAGAGGGAAAGGAAGAGAAAAAGGGAAAGGAAAAGAAAGAGGGAAGGGAAGAGAAAGAGGGAAGGGAAGAGAAAGAGGGAAAGGAAGAGAAAGATGGAGAGTAAGAGGTAGAGAAAGAAGTAGAGAGAGAGAGAGAGAGAGAGAGAGAGAGAGAGAGAGAGAGAGAGAGAGAGAGAGAGAGCGAGAGCGAGCGAGAGCGAGAGCGAGCGAGAGCGAGAGCGAGCGAGAGCGAGAGCGAGAGCGAGCGAGAGCGAGAGCGAGAGCGAGCGAGAGCGAGGGAGAGAGAGAGCCTGTCGAAGGCTTAACGGAAAGCGACCCCAAATCCTCTGTTTACTGCCATCGTAAACTAGTTCAGTTAGAACAAGATTTAATTTTTGAGTGTTATCGATCAATCAGAAATCTTTAGTCGTTCCTCACAGCCCGATTGCGTTGCCTCATTTCCCACGGGGAGGAAAGGCAGGAACAGGTGCGCGCGTCGGCGACGGGAGCGGCGACCAGCGCGTACCGCAACCGCCGCGCCGCCGCGAAGTCCCCGGGCGGTCGCTG
>NW_028234406.1:39092637-39102637 GCF_977035675.1 Penaeus japonicus
CGGGGAGAAGGACAAGGATATTGAAAGGAAGAGAAAGAAACAGAATAAGATAAGCAGCGAAAAAATGAAAAATCATTCAATGAAGAGAGAGAGAGACAGACAGACAGACAGACAGACAGACAGACAGACAGACAGACAGACAGACAGACAGACAGACAGACAGACAGACATAGAGTGAGAGAGAGTGCGACAGAAAGAGAAAGAGAAAGAAAGAAAAAAGAGAGAACGAAAGAGTGGCTGGGGCTGAGACGCGAGAAGCAAACGGTCGTTTGTGAGTGTGGGGAGGGAATGAAGGTAGTAAACCCACTCACTGCTCCAGCTGTGTCTCTCGCGATCACGTGGGAGAGGGAGAAGGGAGGAGGAAACAGAGGAAAGAGGAGGAGAAAGGAGGAAGGAGGAGGAGGAGATGAGAGAAGTAGAGGAGGGGGAGAAGGGAGAAGGACATGATGGGGTGGGGGGAATGGGGAGAGGGAGAAGGAGTAGAAAGAAAAAGAAGGAATAGGGAGAAGGAGGGGGATGTGAAGAGAGAGAAGATGGATAAAGGAGAGAAGAAGAAAGGGATGGAGAAGGAGGATCAGAAAAAAAAAATGTGAAAAAAGGAAGGAAAAAGAAGAGGAAGAAAAAGGATCGGAGAGAGAGAGAGAGAGAGAGAGAGAGAGAGAGAGAGAGAGAGAGAGAGAGAGAGAGAGAGAGAGAGAGAGAGAGAGAGAGAGAGAGAGAAGGAGGAGAAGGAAGAAGAAGA
This sequence comes from Penaeus japonicus, assembly GCF_977035675.1. Taxonomy (NCBI): domain Eukaryota; kingdom Metazoa; phylum Arthropoda; class Malacostraca; order Decapoda; family Penaeidae; genus Penaeus; species Penaeus japonicus. The sequence goes on from NW_028234406.1 coordinate 39,093,380, forward strand.
GAGTGAGTGAAGTATAGACAAGGAGAGAGAAAGAGAAAGAAAGAAGAATTGAAGGAAAGTGATAGGAAGAAAAGAGAAGGAGGCGGAGGTGGAAGAGGAGGAGAAAGGTAGAGAGGGAAAGAGAAAGGAAGAGAAGAGGGGGAGGGGGGAGGCGAGGAGGGGAGAAGGCTCATCTCAAACATAACACGTGAATAAATAATGTTGTTTGGATATTGCTTTTAGATCTTCGTGTATGTTTGTTTTTGTTTGTGTTGGTGAGTTAGGGAGGGAGTGAATGAAGAGAAATGAGTAAGGGATTCCGGAAGAAGGGATGAGTGAGTGAATGAGTGAGTGAGTGAGTGAGTGAGTGAGTGTAAAGACACTTGATTCTATGAAAGTATGAATGAATGAAGAGTAACTAACCAAATTTGAATTATGTGCATGTTTATGTGCGTGGGTGTGATTTTGTATTGCGTGTTTCTCTGTCTATGTGTACTTCCGTGTAAAAAAAAATTGTATATGTGTTTGTCTTTGTGTTTGTGTATGGGTATATTGCCTGTTCCTCCGCATTTATGTGTATGGACACAGGCACGAAACAAAAGGGCAGCAGGGTAGTCAGCAAGTAAACAAAGTATTACGAGCGAGACGCTAGTGAGCACGAATACTAAGTAAGGGTGAAAGATAAGGACACTGTTATAAAGCACACATTATCAACGACAGTATACAATTGTGACTCGTTGAGACAAGGATGGGTGGGCGGGCACGGGGCGGGGCGGCGGGGGGGTGGGCGGGCTGTAAGGGAGAGGGAGGGAAGGGTGTAAGTTAATGGGGTGGGGGAGGGGAGAGGTGGAAGGGAGGAGGGGGAAGGGGGGAGGGGGGGCAATGAAGACCGGCCTTAAAGACCTTATATTGGCTGGACTGGTCCCTTGGAAGGGTTGGGTGGAGAGGGGGAGAGGAGAGCAGAGGGGAAGGGAGAGGAGAGGAGAGGAGAGGAGAGGAGAGAAGAGAAGAGAAGAGAAGAGAAGAGAAGAGAAGAGGAGAGAAGAGAAGAGAAGAGAAGAGAAGAGAAGAGAAGAGAAGAGAAGAGAAGAGAAGAGAAGAGAAGAGAAGAGAAGAGAAGAGAAGAGAAGAGAAGAGAAGAGAAGAGAAGAGAAGAGAAGAGAAGAGAAGAGAGAAAAGAGAAAAGAGAAAAGAGAAAAGAGAAAAGAGAAAAGAAAACAGAAGAATAGAGAAGAGAAGAGAAGCGAGCATTCCCTCCCTCATTCCTCTCCCATTTATCTGATCCCGAGCTTCATTTGCTTTTATCTCTCGTTCCCTCTTTACGTCATCCTGCCACTCCAACCTGATTCGTCGCCTTTGATTCGTTATATTAAGCCGAAAGAAAAGGGAAAATCTTCAAAAGCCGATTTAATCAAACGAAGCTCTTAATTAGGTTAGTGTTATTTTGTCGCGCGGGTCGACACACCTTGACGCGCAGGTGAGGCTTTTTTTGTTTTCCTTGTTTGCCATCTGTTGTTGGTTGTTGTTTGTGATATATTTTTTATTTGTTTGTTTGTTTCGTTTGTTTAGCGCCGAATGGGATAGGTGTGTTCGGGTAAATGTGTTTTTCTTTTATAGTGTGAATTGCAATGTTATTTTTTTTCGTTGTGTTCTGTTTTGTTTTTGTTTTTTTGTTGTTTTTATGTTTTATCTTTGTGTTATATATGCTTTGTCAGGCGATCTTAATTACTCGTTTTCCTTGTCATTTTGCGCTCGCTTATTTTCGCGTTCGTTCTCTTATCTCTTTTGTCCGCCTTTCTTCGTCATGATGATATCTCACGTTCCCTCCCTTCGCTTCTCTGTCTTTATCGGTCTATCTGTTTATCTGTATATCTGTCTGTCTGTCTGTATATCTATTTATGTATCTATATATCTGTCTGTTTATCTTATATCTATTTATATTTTATATATTTTATGTCTGTCTGTCTGTCTGTCTGCCAGTCTATCCGTATACCTATCTGTCTATCTATCTGTCTACCTATCTGTCTATCTGTCTGTCTATCTTGTCTGTATGTCTGTGTATCTGTCAGTCTAATCTTGGCGGAATGAGTATCTGTCTGCCTGTCTTCCATACTCCCCCTCTCTTCCCTCCTTCCCTCTCCCTCTCCCTCTCCCTCTCTTTCCCCTCTCCCTCTCTTTCCCCTCCCCCTCTCCCTCTCCCTCTCCCTCTCTTTCCCCTCTCCCTCTCCCTCTCTCTCCCCTCTCCCCCTCTCTCTCCCCTCTCCCTCCTCCTCAGGCCAGCAGGCAGCGTGGAGTCGCGTTATGTACTTCAAACAGCGACGTAAATGGTTTCATCTTCAAGTGTTGCCATCTGGGGCGGCTTTAGTTCACGGGCGGAGGAGAGGTTTTGTGTTGCAAGGAATGGGTGTTGCTCCTGAAGGGCCGTCGCCGTCCGCTTCCTACTTCTACTCTCCCTCCTCTTTCTCCTTTTTTTTTACTTCTTCTTTTTTTACTTCTTTCTCTTTCTTCATCCTTATTCTCTTTCTCCTTTTCCTCCTCTTCCCCCTCCTTTACTTCTTCTTCCTCCTCCTCCTCTATTACCTCCTCCTATTCTTCCTCTTTTACCTCGCCCTCTTCTTCTTCATTTACCTCCTCCTCCTCCTTTACCTCCTCCTCCTCCTTTACCTCCTCCTCCTCCCCCTCCTCCTCCTCTTCCTCCTTTACTTCCCCCTCCTCCTCCTCCTCCTCCTCCTCCTCCTCTTCCTCCTTTACTTCCCCCTCCTCCTCCTCCTCCTCCTCCTCCTCCTCCTCCTCCTCCTCCTCCTCCTCCTCCTCCTCCTCCTCCTCCTCCTCCTCCACCTCCTCCACCTCCTCCTCCTCCTCGAAGTTCATTCTTTTCGAAGGTCGTGATTTGTCCTCCGGTTCTAGGTCTCGCTACTTTTTTTTTTACTTTTTTGTCTGCGTTTTTTTCGATTTTTTTTGTACGTTTATATATCTTCAGTAAATGTGTGTGCGTGCGTGCGTGCGTGCGTGCGTGCGTGTGTGTGTGTGTGCGCGTGTGAAATGACGTAACAAGTGTTGGAAAACATTATTGTGTTCCTAGAAAAAAAATTAGTAACACGATAAAAGAGTATATTTTTTGCGGACTTAATCTAGGATTGAATCGGATCCCATTAGAGCGCAAGGGGGGGGGGGATTATTGATTCCTTGTTGTTGTGAGTTATTGCAGGCTGTGCTGATGCTTGCTTGCATGACTGTGTTTCTGTCTCCTGTTCTTTGTCTCTGTTGTTTCTGGCTGTTAGTTTGTTTGTCTGTGTCGTTTTTCTCTGCATTTATTTGTTGTTGTTGTTGTTGTTGTTTTGTTGTCTTGTCTATCTTTTTTATTCTCTCTTACATCTAGATGGCCGAAATAGTGAACCATCTGAGGCAAAGATAAATATGATAAGGTCAAAGAAAAGATAAAGAGAGAACGATAAGACGGAATAGGAAGAACATAATAAGATAATGACAAAGTTTATGAGAGAAGTTGAAGAATGTTCTGTTGTACTGTGAATAATGAGACATACAGTAAGCCATTAAAGGTGCACCCCTCTCCTGCCCCTCCTCTCCCCCTCCCCTCCCTTCCACTCCATATCCCTCTCCCCTCCCCTCTCTCCTCCCCTCCCCCACCCCTCCCTTCCACTCCATATCCCTCCCCTCTCCCCTCTTCTCCCCTCCCCTCCCCTCCCCTCCTCCCCCCTCCCTACCCCACGCCCATCATTTCTCCTTTATGAACCCGCCAAGTGATTAAGTAAGACACGGCAAGTATTATGATCGCCTCTTAACTATTCTAGGCTTAATTGAACGTGTGTCGGTAAAACTAGGGTTATAGTTACCCCCCCCCCCTTCTCTCTCTACCCTCCACCCCCCCCTCCATCTCCTTCTTTCTCTCCTTTTCTCTTTCTCTTTCTCTTTTTCTTCTCTTCTCGTCTCCTTCGCACTGGGGTTTATCTTACCTTTCTCTCTCTTTTCTCTCTCTCTCGCTACCCCTCCCTCCTTCCCATTATACTCACCCCCTTCCCCCTCCTTTTTACACTCGCTCCCCCTCTCCCTTATACTCACCCCGTACCCCTTATACGCGCCCCCCCTACCCCTTATACGCGCCCCCCTACCCCTTATACGCGCCCCCCGTTCCCCCTTACACTCCCCCCCCTCCCTTTCCCCCTTATACTCCTCTTCCTCCCCCCGGAGCGGCGATACGTTTCAGAAATAGCACCACGACTCTAAGGTTTATGGCTACTCAGCAACGAGAAAAATTGAGTGTCTTGTGATAAGTCTCAAAATTCGGACTGGTGAGTGAGTCGGTATTTTTCCTTTCATTTTCTTCTTCTTTTTCCTCTCCTTTTTTTCTTCTTCTTCTGTTTCTTCTTCTTTTGCCTCTCCTTTTCTTTTCCTTTTCTGTTTCTTCTTCTTTTTTGTTCTTTCTCATCTTCTTCCTCTTCTTCTTTTTCTTCTTCTACTTCTCTACCTTCTTCTTTTTCTCTTTTTCTTACTTTTTCTCTTCTCCGTCTTCCTCTTCTTCTTCTTTTTCTTCTTTTCATATTTCTTCGTGTTTTTATGTGGAATTGTAATAGCAATAACAATGATAATAATGATGATGATGATAACAGCATTGGTAATGATAATTAATAACTACAACAAAAACAATGATAATGATAATAATGATATGGTTTATTTCGGTAAGTTCTTGTCACTTTAGAACATTTAAGTGTCTATTACAGTAAGGTACAGTTAACGCATAATGTATGTTTGCATTATACGAAAAATCACAATCTTGCAAATTCGAAAGTGTCACAGATGTATTTATTTATTTATTCAAACGCCATTCATAAGAAAGATTGGTAAGATTGGCCAAAAGTTGAGGGAGAATTGAAGCCGCGCTTGGCAGTGACGCCCCGAATGGCAAGACCAACACATTCTGCGGATAAGGATGCTTGTACGAGCCTCGGGGCGGGGTTGGTGGCGCCGTTAAGAAAAAAAAAGATATCCTGATAGTTTTACGTCGAAGGAAAAGCAAGCCAAGCCAACCTTTGCGCTTTCTTATCGCTTGCTCCCTCTTCGTTGTGTGACGCAAAGAGAGCGGTGCAATCCCTCTCCTCTTTTTACTTACTCTTTTTTTCACGGATATTACAATAAGTGGACCGCGCGGATGTCGGTGGGGCTGCGGGTCCAAAGAACAGATAAGATACCGGCCCCCAGCGCGAGCCAGTTTTTGCCGCGCCGCCCGGCCATTGTTTGACCCGACACCTGTTTGTTTGGTTATTTGTTTGCCGGGGGAGTCTCGACCCGACGACCTTTCCAGACCCTTTTGGGGGGGTCTGAGGACTTTCTACTCTTTGTGGGGATCCGTGTTGAAGGGGCAAGTGCGGGATGAATTAGCGGGACGTGTATTGTATGGGCGTGATGGAGGGTTGTGTGCGTGGCGGCGGGCGAGGCGGCGTGGTGCCGGGGCGGGCGGGCGGCCGGCGCGAGGGCAAGGCGAGCGAGTGGAGTGCGGACGACGCGCGCTTCGGAGTCGCCCGGCCGGCCTCCCGCCGTCACTCAGCGGTGCCAAGGTCCCTCGCCGTGCGCCTTCGCCCGCGCGGGATGGGCGGCCGCGGTGTGTCCTAATATAGAGGAGAGAAAGGAGAGGCGAGGCGGCTTTATGGCAACCCGGACAACCAACTTGGGTCCTGCGCGGAGAGCGGGCTTGTTATGGAATGTTTCTTCTCTTTTTTTTTCTCTTTCGTTCGTGTTTATTTGGTCTTTGCTTCCAACATGTTCATTCATTGTGCATTTCTTTCCTTTGCAGGTAAGCTCGGGCAGCTGGTGAGCGGTTCAGGTATGTTTGCTTGTGCAGTCACACGCAGAAAGAGGAACGGGGAAGGTAGGTGGGGGGAGGGGGTAGGATAAGTGTGAGGAGGGGATGGGAGTGGCTGATGTTATCCTTGACTCTTGTGTCGTGACAGGCATCGAGACCTGGCATTGAGCATCAACATACCGATCACTTACATACGCCCAGAGGCAGTACCAACGTCGCAAGCAGTTTTTGCTTTCCTCTGGAGACTGGGAAAGAAATTCTCATGTCGAGAAGCGATCCTTTGACGTTGTAAGAACGTGTGAAAATGATGAAGACGAAGTAGAAGATGAAGAAGATGTAGATGGACATGAAAAAGAAAAGAAGAAGAAGAAGAAGAAGAAGTAGTAGAAGAAGAAGAGGAAGAAGAAGACGACAAAGCAGTTAAGACTTGGGGGAAACGCAAGTAATAAGTTCATGCGTTTACTTACGGTTCTTCATACTTAGCCTTGTGACATTTTCGCAGAGAAACAAAAGCACTGCGACGTGGATCGTAGCAACAGGGGCAGTGGGGGCAGGGGAGGGGGAGGAGGAGGGGGGGAGAAAGCCTTCGCCGTGAAATTCTGTTGAATAACTTTTCAAAGGAAACCCCTCGCGTTGATTATCAATTTAGGAGAACACATTCATAAGTATTTCATATTAACATTCGGGGGAAAGCAATGCTATGCTTTAGATAATGGCGGCTTGAACTCCGACAAGCTAGGGACTGGACAGTGGACAGGTGCCGGAGTAACGGATTTTCCGAAACAGTGTAACTTACGGAAAAGGGAAAGTAATGCACTTGTGGTCGGTTAGATAGTAAATATAGATAGGAAAGTAAAATACCAGTGATTCAGTAATAACAGCACCAAGCACTGTAAGTCAGCTGTGGTATAAACAGTATGGGGCGGCGGTGGTGCCACAGCTGTCCAAGCGGCGGTCATGCATACTAATGACTGCCAGACTCTAGTCCCGAACTATCGAAGCTGCCGGGTTAATGGATGTCGGGCTTCTGAATGCCGGACTCGTGAATGCCGGACTCGTGGATGCCGAACCAGTACGATTCAACTTGTACCGGGAATCAGACGGGAATTAAATAACATTTCCTAGGGTTAGTACAAAGGCAAGGAGAAACCGGATAAACAGACCCAACAGGTTACTCAGGGACAGGAATGTAGGGTTATGGGCAGGGTAGGGGGGCGGGAGGGGGGATAAGCGCAAGGGACAAGGAGCAGGGGGGGAGGGGGACACCAGGGTGGCAAGGGATGATGAATAGAGGCGGACAGGGAAAAAAATAGAATAAGTGACAAAGGAAAGGTGATGAAAGGCGATAGGAGGCGTGGGGGCGTGGGGAGGGGGAGGGGGGGAATGGGTTGCCCTCAAAGACAGGTTAGTCATGCAACTTTTACGTCGTTGTTGTTGTGAGGGTGAGCAAGATGGCGGTAATGACTTTGGTGAGCATCAAGGTGACAGTGCATTGCATGATGTTGACTGTGAAGGCAATAATGCATAGCCTTGCTTTTTGTGCTTTCCGTTCTCATTCGCAACCCGATGACTATCATATTTTGTTATTGCTCGCCAGTTCCGGCTATGATATGATTTTGGGATGTTAGCATTACGGTCGAGTAGTGCAATAATGCATTCAGACTAATGTATTTCAAATATTCCATCTTGGTTCTGCTATTGCTGATGTTATTGCCAATGATCTACCGGCATTCCTATACTAAATCTACCGTTATAGCTAGGTTGCAACATCCGTGCACTGATTCCCGACCTTCAACCCAGTCCATCCTATCACGCAATTCAACTTCGGCTTCCCATAAAGGCTCTCTCCCCTCCTCCCTCCTCCCTCTCCTCCTCCTCCCCTCCTCCCCTCTCCAGCCTCCGTCTCCCTGGCGACCTTCAGTGTTTGCTCTCCACCGCGAGGAAACTTTCACTTAATAAGATATCGGGTTGGTCTTTCTCGGTGCATGGGGGTGGGGGGTGGACGGGGGGGGGGAGAATTGGAAGGGGTTGGGTAAGTGGAGGGGGCAGGGGGGGGTTAAGGGAAAGAGCGAGAGGGGAGAAAGAGAGGTTAAGAAGAGGAGAGAGAGAAAGAGGGACTATGATGAGGAGGGAGAGAGAGGCAGAGAGGATTATGGAGAGAAATGCGAGAGCGGGGGGAGAGAGGATATATATTCTACTTATTTACATTCTGTACATTTTACCTGTAAGTATTTTTACATGACATTACTTGAGCGTGGGAAGGTAATCGACATCGCAAGGCACTTTGATCTTCGGTTCTGATATATCAGATAAAGCAAGTCTTTGTTTATCAGTTTGTTATAATTTATTTTTAGTTTCCTCTTTTGACGTCGCTTACTTGGCCCGCCAGATTAATATCTCTCCAGTGGCCCTCGAGCGCCGCTGCGACTGGCCCTGCGTGCGGAATGGCCTCGCTTTATGTCCTTGCATTTTGATGGTTTTCGCTAATTGGCGACGCGAGGCCGACTCATCTAAAGCATCTGTCGGCCTCCGGTGGGCGAATGTAATGAGGGCGATCCGGCCATTCGGCTTTTTAAGCGTCGGCTGGATTTCCTCTTGGTAAGGAAGCACCGAGCGCGAAGTGGAGTCCTGGCCGATTAGCGGGGCTGCGGCTGTTGCGAGTGCATTCGCGTCGGTCGCCTCTGCCATTTTGGAAAGCCATTCTCGGTACTGGAATGGGCTCTAATGGATCGTTTTTCAAGGGTTGCACATTCCGAAATTGCGTTGCGCTTGATATCCCCCCCCCTTCCTACTCCCTCTCCCTTACCCATCACGCACCCAATAAGGACCGGTTGACGTTGGGATCAAACCGGGATTATTTTCTCCGCTAACCTGTCCTCGGCCGCTTGGGTCCTGCGCTTTGGCACCAGACCCCAGTCAGCGACAGCCAGCGACAGCCAGCGACAGCCAGCGACAGCCGCATTTTGCCGAGAGGGGAAACTAGATTTGCGATTACTAGTCGTTAAGGGATTGCGTTCTCCGGTTTTAAGGAGAGAACGTGAAATGGAGTTCAGGCAGGAAGAGAGGCGAGAGGGGCACGTTCCCCAGCCCGCTGTTTCGAGACGCGTGAAGACGAGGGAGTGAGTGGCGAGTGACTGGCGAGAGGAATCTTGGCGAGTGACTCGGGGGTTTTCCTGAAGCAGTTCGAGAAAAGCCTCGAGGGATTCTGGTGGCGCTTTGTCACTCGCCGGGTCCGCGGTGGACTGCTTTGTATTCTCTGGTTGTTTGGTTGCGGGGATGCGCGGGCGTGGGTGCGAGCGACTTTTATTTCTGGATTTCGTGAATAATTTCAGTGGATTTGATGTACTGTTGGCGAACAAACTTTACGCCATTTGCAATAACGCAACCGATCACTGCGAAATTTCTAAGGCTCGTTCGTCCACTTCCACTTCCAGCAGTGCAATTGTATATCACTGCAAGCA
>NW_028234406.1:39125137-39130137 GCF_977035675.1 Penaeus japonicus
GAGGGAGGGAGGGAGGGAGGGAGGGAGGGAGGGAGGGAGGGAGGGGAGGGGAGGGGAGGGGAGGGGAAGGGAAGGGGGATGTTTGGAGTGAGGAAGGGAAGGGGGAAGGGGAAGGTAGGGAAGGAGGAAGGGATAAGGAGAGAAAGGGAAGACGAAATAAAGGGAAAAGGGGAAGACAAAATAAGACAAGAAAAAAAGAAGAGAAGAGAGGGGAAGGGAGAAAGAGGGGGGAAAGGGAGGGACAAAGAGAGAAAGAGCGAGAGACGGGAAGAGATACACATCAACAGACAGACAGAGAAGTGGAGTTCAGAGACAAAAGAGAGAAAGAGTGAGAAAGACATCCACTTGACAGAGAGAGAGAAACCAAGAGCGAGTGGAGGGGGGGAGGGGGGGTGCAGGAGACGTAGCCAACAGGAGCGGGAATGGCGGAGGCGGGTGGGCGGCCGGGGTGGGTAGACGGGCTTCAGGCGGGGGCAGAATCTCCCGTGATGGCCGTTTGTGCAGGGGGAGGGGGGGTGTGAGGAGGATAAAAGGGGGGGAGGGCGAGGGGGTTGCGCATTTGATCCAGAGGAAAATGGACGGGAAAGATCGGGCGAGGAGAACGCCCTTCATTTTGTTTTCCCTCGACTTTTGTTCGATGGATTGCTTGCTTGCTTGCTTGTGTGCGTGCTTGCTGTCTCTCGGTCGTCCCTTTCTTTGCTGGTGATTGTTTTGCTTTAACGCACCATTCACTTGTGGACGATGGATTGCTTGCTCGCTTGCTTGCTCGTTTGTTTATTTACTTTGTTGTTGCTGAGAATGGTAAGGATGAGGATAAAAAGAATATTTATGGTGATCATAATCGACAGTAATGGTGATGCTGATAATGATATTACTTATTCTCAAGCCTAATTTATAATTATGATAACGCTAAAACAACGCTGATAATTACACTCAAAACAAAACAGTAATAATAGTATTGATGAGAATGACAGTGATGATAAAACTGATATTTATTGTACCCGAAAAAAACGACTTAAAAATACTCTAAACAAAACAAAAACAAAAAAAGTAAAAAGCAGATCTATAAATATATGTAAACTAAAAAATGAGAAAAAAAAGAAAAAAAGTTTCCCAGCAATGTAAGTAATTTTGACACCTCGAGCTCACGCTAGGAAGGGAACGGTTATTTATGGAAGTATTTGTTTCATGTTTCTCTTGTTTTCGTCCATCCATCGCTTTTAAACGGTGTTTTTAATCGTTTTTTATCGTGTGGCGTGTTGGAGCTGTGATCTGTTTTCGGTGGTGTTGCTTAGGCATTTCTCGCTGTCTCGCTGTCTCTGTCTCTTATGCTTTCTTTTTTTATTTTTGTCTCTCTCTTACTTACCCCTTTCGCCTTTCTCTCTCTCTCTCTCTGTTTTCTTTCTTTCTTTCTTTCTTTATCTCTCTCTCTCTCTCTCTCTCTCTCTCTCTCTCTCTCTCTCTCTCTCTCTCTCTCTCTCTCTCTCTCTCTCTCTCTCTCGCTTTCTCTCCCTCTCTCTCTTTCTCTTTCGCCTTCCTGCTTTCTCTCACCCCTCCCTCCCTCCCTCCCCTTCTCCTTTTTTTTTTCTCTTCTCCCCCTATTTCTCCCTCTCTCCCTTTCTCCTTTTCTCTCTATCCTTTCTTTTCTCTCTCTCATTCTTTTTTTTTCTCTTTTTCTCTCAGTTATTCGGCTTTGATTACCGTGTAGGCTTTGAAGGATTTACTCTTTTTGTGTATTAGTTTTCGCGGGTTGAATGGCTGCATCACATGGTTTTATATTTTTTGTCAGCGCTCTGTCTCTCTCTCTCTCTCTCTCTCTCTCTCTCTCTCTCTCTCTCTCTCTCTCTCTCTCTCTCTCTCTCTCTCTATATATATATATATATATATATATATATATACATATATATATATATATATATATGTATATGTATATATGTATATGTATATGTATATATGTATATATGTATATGTATATATATATATATATATTTATGTATGTATATATATTTATTTATATTCATATAGTTTCTTTTTCTTTTTCTTTTTTTTTTTCTTTTACGTGTTGGCATAGCGCTAGTAATACCTGAGGTGTTTGATTTTTTTTTATTTTTCCTCTTTTTTACGTATTGGCTTGGCGTTAGTATAGTTTATTTTTTATTTTTTAAAATACAGCTAGTCATGTCTTTGTTTAACAAAAACATATACCTGCTTTATTTTTACATGTTTTTTGTTGTTTTCTTTTGCTTTTATATGGCTTCAGAGTATAAATAGAAAGGATACATTCCACTCCCTCCTTTTTTTTGTAGGTTATTTACATATATGCACCGTTAATCTCGCGGCCGTTACGTGTTTGCGCGATGAATGAGTGTTTATAAAACGTCGGCTTGTAATTAACTCATGATTGATAATTGTTCATATATTAACGCCATAAATCATCTCCCGGGCGTATATGCAGGGGCTGTGAGGCAGGGTTGTGGGGTGGGGTGGGGTGGGGGGGGCGGATGGGGATGGGGATGGAGATGGGGGGTGGAGGGAGGAGGGATAAAGAGAGAGAAAGAGAAAAAGAAAGAGAAAGAGAGTGAAGGTGAGAGAGAGAGAGAGAGAAAGAAAGAAAGAAAGAAAGAAAGAAAGAAAGAAAAAAAGAGAGGGAGAGTAGAGAAAATAAAAAATAAAATGAGAGCGCGGAGGGAGAGGGGGAAGAGAGGGAGCACGCAGCTGTTGACATTTGATTTTAGGGAAGGATGATAAAAGTCCATAACGTGAATGAAACGTGTTTGCTCAGATTACCTCGCTGTCTGGTGTGCGATCCTCCGTCGACGGCGCGACGCTCCGGAAAGGCCTGTTTGCGTCGCTCTTCATTTCGGGGGGATTTGTCAACGCGTCTTTTGGCCTCCGCGGATGGTTGGATGGTTGGCTGGTTGGATGATTGACTAGTGGGGTGGTTGGGTGGTTGACTTGTGGGATGGTTGAATGGTTGAGTAGTGGGATGGTTGACTAATGGGAGGGTAGGATGGTTTAATGGTTGGCAGGTAGGATGGTTGAATTGCTGGCTGGTAGGATGGTTGAATGGTTGACTAGTGGGAGGATAGGGTGGTTGAATGGTTGGCTGGTGGGATGGTAGGGTGGTTGAATGGTTGGCTGGTGGGATGGTAGGGTGGTTGAATGGTTGGCTGGTGGGATGGTAGGGTGGTTGAATGGTTGCCTGGTAGGATGGTTGGATGGTTGACTAGCGGGATGGTAGGATGGGTGAATGATTGACTGGTAGGATGGTTGACTTAGAGGGATGGTAGGGTGGTTGAATGGTCGACTAGTGGGATGGTAGGGTGGTTGACTAGTAGGATGGTGTGAATAGTGGAAGGGTAGGATGGTTGAGTGGCTGACTAGTGGGATGGTAGGATGGTTGAATGGTTGACTAGTGGGAGGGTAGGATGGTTGAATGGTTGACTAGTGGGATGGTAGAGTGGTTGAGTGGCTGACTAGTGGGATGGTAGGATGGTTGAATGGTTGACTAGTGGGATGGTAGAGTGGTTGAATGGTTGACTAGTGGAAGGGTAGGATGGTTGAGTGGCTGACTAGTGGGATGGTAGGATGGTTGAATGGTTGACTAGTGGAAGGGTAGGATGGTTGAGTGGCTGACTAGTGGGATGGTAGGATGGTTGAATGGTTGACTAGTGGGAGGGTAGGATGGTTGAATGGTTGACTAGTGGGAGGGTAGGATGGTTGAATGGTTGACTAGTGGGATGGTTGGGTGGTTGAACGGTTGACTAGTGGGATGGTTGAGTGGTTGAATGGTTGACTAGTAGGATGGTTTCAATAGTTGAATGGTTGACTAGTGGGAGGGTAGGATGGTTGGATGGTTGAATGGTTGAATGGTTGACTAGTGGGAGGGTAGGATGGTTGAATGGTTGACTAGTGGGATGGTAGAGTGGTTGAATGGTTGACTAGTGGGAGGGTAGGATGGTTGAATGGTTGACTAGTGGGAGGGTAGGATGGTTGAATGGTTGACTAGTGGGAGGGTAGGATGGTTGAATGGTTGACTAGTGGGAGGGTAGGATGGTTGAATGGTTGACTAGTGGGAGGGTAGGATGGTTGAATGGTTGACTAGTGGGAGGGTAGGATGGTTGAATGGTTGACTAGTGGGAGGGTAGCATGGTTGAATGGTTGACTAGTGGGATGGTAGGGTGGTTGAATGGCTGATTGATTAGTAGGATGGTTGAATGGTTGGCTGGTGGGATGGTTGACTAGTGGGACGGTAAGATTATTAAATGGTTAAATAACAGGATGGTTGGTTGGTAGGAGGATTAAATAGTGGGATGTTTGGATGGTTGGCTGGTAGGATGGTTAGCTTAGTATGGGGATGGGGATTTTGATTATATTATTATTGGTATTGTGGTTGCTTTTGGTAATAGTAATGTTTCTGTTGGCTGTTTTGTTATTTTTGGGTCCCTCTTATTCGCCGTCTCTCCTTTTTGCCCATTCTTCCTCTTCTTATTATTATTATTTGTATTGCTATGCTCCCATTCCATCTTTTTTTCTTCTTGTTCTTTATTTCATCATCATCATTATCGTCATCATCATCATCATCTCCTTTCTCCTCGTCCTCATTCTCCACCTCCTCTCCTTCCTCCTCCTTCCTCCTCCACCTCCCTCCTCCCTCCTCCTCCTCCTCCTCCTCCTTCTCCTCCTCCTCCTCCTCCTCCTCCTCCTCCTTCCCTCCTTATCCTTCCCTCGTCGCTTGCCGTCCTTCTTTTCTTCCTCTACCTTCCCCCATTCCCCTGCCCCTTCTTCGCCTCCCTCCTTTCCTCCGTCCCTCCACCTCCCCACCCATTCCTTTCCCCCTTTTCCTCCTTCTCCGCCTTTCCCCCTTTGCCTCCACCTCCCTCCTCCTCGGCTCTTTTCGCCTGCCCCTCCTCCTCCACCCTTCCTCCTTCTCCTCCACCTTCCTTCCTCCTACTCCTCCTCCCTCCACCTCCCCGCCGAGCCCTCCCTCCAACCACCTC
>NW_028234406.1:39140137-39147637 GCF_977035675.1 Penaeus japonicus
TAACTTCACAGAAAACAGGTGCGTTCACATCACCTCAATACTCACGTTTAATCTCAAAACTCTCTCATTCTTATCACTCCTACAAACAACAAACTTTTTTTCTAATCACCTCACTCACTCACGACCACTCACTCATCATCATCATCACTCACTTCTTAACACTCTCATGAACCCACCCACTCACACACTTCACACACTTATAAAGACTTTCTGGCCTTGGCAACACACACTCTGTCACTATCCCTCTCCCTCTCTCTCGACAAGCTCTGTAATTATTCGTGCGACGTACAGTTCGCCGCCATATTTACCTGTCCTCCTGCGTCTGTCTCCCTTCCCTCTCCCTTCTCCCCTCTCCCCTCTCCCCTTCACAGAATACTAAACATCTGAATCGCTTTTCTGAACCTACGCCTCCCTCCCTCCTTCCCTCCCTCCCTCAATGTAGATGGCTTCGGTCGACGCTTTGATGAGGGAGGAGGGAGGGTGGGGGTCGCTCGTTGGGTGATTCTTGGGGAAAGGTGGAGGGGGTGGTCATAGCTTGGGGTATTTGTTTGTATGTGCTTGTGTTTGTCTATCTGCTTCTCAGTGTGTGTTTTCATTGAAGCATTTGTATTTGTTTCTTTTTTTCTGTCTGTTATTCTTGTTTTGGTCACTGGACACACACGTATCCGCACACGCATACGCATACGCATACGCATACGCATATGCATATATATTTGCACACGTACACGAACACATCCACGCACACACGCATAATCGCATACACACACACACACACACACACACACACACACACACACACACACACACACACACACACACACACACACACACACACACACACACACACACACACACACACACACACACACACACACAACCACACACACACACACACCACACACACACACACATACAACACACACACGCACACACACACATTTACACACACATACACACACACATTTTAAACACATGTACATACACACATACATATATATATATATATATATATATATATATTATAGATATATATATATATATATATATAAATTATACTATATATAGGTGTGTGTGTGTTAATGTATATATATATATATAAATAATATATTATATAAATTGTATATAATTATATATATATATATATATATAACTCTATATATATATATAATGTGTGTGATGTGTGTGTTTGTTTTGTGTGGTGTATGTGTGTTGTTTGTATGTGTGTGTGTATGTTGTTTGTGTGTATGTGTGTAGTATGATGTTGTAAGTATGTATGTATGTATGTATTATGAATGTATGTTTGTGAATTGTGTGTATGTATGTATGAATGAATGAATGTGTGTCTGTCTGTCTGCCTGTGTATATATATTTATGTATGTATGTATGCGTGTATTTGTGCGTGCGTGCGCGCGTGTTCGTAGGCGGATGGCAGACCTCCAAGAACCCGTCACTCCTCACTGTTGTCTCGTGCCTGATATATTCATGGATTTCATTGTTCGTGATCCTTTCGTTCCAACAAACCATTTATCTGTGCCGTTAGATGATGTCTGGTCACAATGGGGCGACGGGCCCTTTATCGGAATATATTCGACAGAAAGGGAGAGGAGAAGCGATGTAGGGGGAGAGGGAGGGACGAGGAGGGAGAGGAAGGAATGAAGCGGAAAAGAAAAGAAAAAGGAATGGGAGAGGGAGGGAATAGAGAGGAGCGATAGAGACGAGGAGGAGGGTAGAGGGTCAAGCGAGGGTAATAAGTCAGCATTGTCAGAGAGAAAAGGAAAAGGAAAAGGAAGAAGGTGAGGGTGAGGGAGAAGAGGGAGATTGGAAGAGAAAGGGAGAAAAAAGAGTGAATGGGAGAAGGAAATAGATTGAGAGTATGAAAGGCGGTGGGAGAGCGAGAGAAAGGCGGTCGGAAGGGAGTCAAGAGTCGAAGGAAAAGAAGGATTGACATACAGACAGACGGACAGCTGTAGAGACACTTGAGACAGCGAAAGAGGAAGTAAAGAAGAGAAAGAGTGACCCCCACACGACGAAAGAGCACACGGTCGCAGATCACGGAAGATCCTCCTCTACTGCCTCCCTTCCTAAGGCCTATTTTCCCTCGTCTCCTGCGCCCGAATGAAAGTGAAAATGTCCCCGAAAGAGACTGGAACATTTCCATGATTCGGGGCAATGTTAGCTCGATGTGGGTAATGGCGTGATCTGCGTGCCTGCGTCTGTGCTTGCTTGCTTGCGTGCGTGCGTGCGTCTGTGCCTGCGTCTCAGTCCCGCGAGCGTGGTCATTCCTCCGCGCGGAAACTCCCTACAACACGACCCGATTCCACGGTATGTGACCCTGTTTTAGGACTCGTGACGAAGCCATGCCGGATTTTTTTTTTTTTTTTTTTTTTTTTTTTTTTTTTTTTTTTTTTTTTTGTTTTTTTTTTTTTTTTTTGAGCGATTCCTTTTTTTTGTGGCGTTACGCGGTCACGCTCTTTCGTGTTTCGTTTCTTTGTGGCATTTCCGCCATTGAACTCTTGCTTTCCTTTGATGTTCATGTATGTTCCTTTGGTGGCAGGATTTACTCGGATGTTAGTGTTACAACTCTACTCTTTTGTCTTCTCCTTCTCCTCTTTCTTCTTCTCCTTTCTTCTTTTCCTCCTCCTCTTTCTTCTTCTTTCCTCTTCTTCGTCTCTTGCTGCTGATGTTCTTTTTCTTTTTTTGGACATTAACATTCATATTTTTGCATCATTTTTTTACCATCAGCATAGCTATAATAACGTTAGGGGCTATGGAACAGGACTTATTGTAATACTGAACACGATGATTATTATAATTATTACTATTAGTATTGTAATTCTTACAATCATTATTTTTTCACATTCTTCTTCTTCTTATTATTCCTATTTTTCCTCTTTCTGTAAACCCTCTTCACTGTTTCTAGTCCAGAAGCCCTATTGGTCGCCGTGATTATCGTGTGACGCCAAAGAGCATTTTCTCTGATCCTTCGAAATATGTATATAACAAAAACCGGAAGGGAGGATTATTATAGGCTAGATGTGAAATTCCGTTAAATATGTTTTTTTTTTTTTTTTTTTTAGTGATTTGTTTATTTTTTATTTATTTATTTTATTATTTTTTTTTTGCTTTTAGTGATTTGTTTATTTTTTATTTATTTATTTTATTATTATTATTTTTTTTTAATATTTTAACCTGGAATATTAATTTACACAGGAGTATTGTTGCTTTGTCGTTTTCTTTTTTTCTTTTTTTTTTTTTTTTTTTTCTTTTCGGTTCCTTTGTGTAGTTTTTTTTATGTCCTGCGTGTTCATTTCGTGTTTCTTCTTTCTGTTTTGTTTTCTTGTCATTTTAGCTGCGCGATGTATGGTTTCCCTCTTCTCATCTCTCTCACCCACGCTCGTCTCTCTCACCCTCTCCTCATCTCCTCTCTCTCCTCCTCCTCTTTCTTCTCCTCTCCTCTCTCCATCCTCTCTCTTCTCTCTCCTTCTCATCTCCTCCCTCTCATCTCTCTCTCCCTCTCTCCCACTCCCATATCTCTCCCCTCTCTCTCCTCATATTTTATTTTAGGCCCTGTGTTCAGACAGATATTTGAAAAAGATGGCTTCCTAATAATTATTCAAACGTCACAATTCAATACGTGGCCCGTTTGGATATGCATGTCGTTTTAAAACCACTTTCCACCATCCATGTCATATATATAATATATATATATATATATTTTATATTTATATATATTATATATATATATATGTGTGTTGTGTGTGTGTTGTGTGTGTGTGCTGTGTCGTGTGTGTGTGTGTGTGTGTGTTTGTACAGATACATATACATTATAACAACTTTGGGCGTTCGGGACTTGTGGGACATAAGGCTTATTTGGATGTTTTCTCCCTGGGTCTCTCGGGCCCAACTAGAAAACAGCAAAAAAAAGAAACTCAAGAGATATAAGGAGGAGGAGTTGGAGTGGCGGATCTCTATTAATAAAGAATAGAAGACTAGAAGAAGTAAGACAGTCATGAAGTTAGAAAGAAGTCAGTAAGCTAGGAAGTAGAAAGAAAGATAGTAGAAGTAGCAAGTAGAGTTGAAGAAGATGGAAGAAGAAGAAGAAGAAGAAGAAGAAGAAGAAGAAGAAGAAGAAGAAGAAGAAGAAGAAGAAGAAGAAGAAGAAGAAGAAGAAAGAAAGAAAGAAAGAAAGAGGAAAGAAGAAGAGTCAGGAAATGGAATAAGGAAAAAATCAGGAATGTCTTGGCAAGTTCTTGTGTCCATTAATGTCAGACTTGAGACTTCCTTCAAATAGCCTCGCCGACTCGCTGTCTTGTGTCGCAAAGCTGGAGGAGGAGGAGGAGGAGGAGGAGGAGGAGGAGGAGGAGGAGGAGGAGGAGGAGGAGGAGGAGGAGGAGGAGGAGGAGGGGAGGGATGAGGGACGGAGGGAATGGGGGAAGAGGACAGGAAAAGGGGAGGAATATGGATATGGAGGGTAAGTATGGAGGGATGGGAGGGAGGGAGGGAAGGGGAGAAAGGGAAGGATGGGATGGGAGGGAGGGAGGGAGGGAGGGAGGGAGGGATGGGACGGGGTGTTAGAGGGAAGGAAGAAGAAGCAGCCACGATGGAGGAGAGGGATGGGGGGTCGGTCGGGGAGAGGGAGGGGGAGTGAGAGTGAGAGTTAGAGTGAGTGCGTGCGTGCGTATGAGAGATAGAGAGGGTAAGAGTAAGAGTGAAAGTGTAAAACACAAGGGGAGAGAGAAAACAGACAGAGACAGATTGAGTGTATGCATGGTAATGAAGATAATGAAGGAAGAGACGAAGATAAAGAGGCCGAGAGAGAGAGAGAGAGAGAGAGAGAAAGAAAGAAAGAAAGAAAGAAAGAAAGAAAGAAAGAAAGAAAGAAAGAAAGAAAGAAAGAAAGAAAGAAAGAAAGAAAGAAAAGAAAAGAAAACAAGAGACAAAAGAAAAGCGCTTTTATTGACAAGGCGAGAAAGCACAGTGCAGGGATGGGGGGGGGGAGGGGAGACGCACACTTCACTCATCTCGATCGAGTCTTTCTAAAAGGGACAAGAAGAGGGAGGTGATTGATGGGAGAAGTGGGGTTGAATGGGAGGTAAAGAGATGGGGATGGAATGCGAATGGTTGAAAGCACAGATTGAAGAGGAAAGAAGGCCCTTCCCCAATATCGCGCCTTGTGTTTTTTGTTTTTGTTTTTCTTTTTTTCTTATTTTCTTTTAGGTAGGACACAGAAGTAGGCAATGGAATCATGTCAACAAGTACCGCGAGGTGCCTAGTTACAGGATTTAAAAATAGACATCTGAGTAAAAAAAAGGAAAGAAAACTAAAAACGAAAAAAAAATTAAATAAAAAAAAAACGTAAAAGATAGAATCATATAAATAGTTAAGAGCCAATCCGGTTTACGAAAGAAGTGTCGGATACGCGGAGGGAAATGATTGATCTATAAATAGCCCCGGGAGCAGCAAAACAAATCCCCGCGGAAAACGAAAATAAGTAACCGCATCGGATCGATAAAAACTACAGTTGGCGACAGAGCTGAAGCGTCGGCTGGGGAGGGGAGAAAGGGGGAGCCTAAGGAAAGAAGGGGAAAAGATGGGTAAGGGGAGGGGACGGGGAGGGGGGAGTAGGAAAGGAGGGGAAGGTGTGGCTGCCTGGGAGAAGGCATTGGGGAGTAGGCAAAAGACGGAAAGTGGGCGTAAGGAAGGGAATGGGGTTCGGGCTGGTAGGGCGTATAATAATGAACAAGTTGCGGTGAGACGGTGGCGAGGAAGGGAGAAGGGGGGAAGAGGAGAGAGCAGGGAGTAAGGTGTAAGGATCGCCACTCGGGATAATGAAAACCAGGATAAACGAATTCTGAAAACCTAATAAAGAAATGGTAAAAATCTTTTTTTGTTTCCGTTTCATTATGACTTTATGTCTTTATAGTTTTTCACGATGAAAGTATTTCAGTAATCACCTCAATATCACACACGCGCACGCAAGCAAGTACACACACATAGCATGACAAACCCCTTAAAACCACATGGGATACACTTCACACACCCCACAGAGAGAGAGAGAGAGAGAAAGAGAGAGAGAGAAGAGAGAGAGAGAAAAGAGGAGAGAAAAGAGAGAGAAGAGAGAGAGAAGGAAAAAGGAGAGGAAAGGGGAGAGAGGGGGAGGGGAGGAGGAGTGAGTGAGTGATGAGGAGTGAGTGAGTGATGAGTGAGTGATGAGTGAGTGAATGAGTGAGTGAGAGAGAGAAAGAGGGAACGAGAGAGAGCGAGAGAGGCAGAGAGAGAGGAGAGAGAAAAGAAAAGAGAGAGAGAGAGAGAGAGAGAGAGAGAGTGAGTGTGAGTGAGAGAGAGAGAGACCATATCCCTTTAATAACCTTGTTTGTTATCCAGTTGTTTTTGAGTGACCTTTTCTTTTAACTCGTATTTATAGCAAGACATGTTGAAAGTCATTATTTTGGCTTGTTTATTTATTTACATTTCGTCATGTCGCTCTTATCTAAAGTTACCTTTTTCCTGTATGTAAATATGCATTCGGCCTTTCATGCATGCAAATTATTCTCGATTCTTTCATGTATGTAAATATTATTATCTCGGGTTTGTTTATGACTGGCTTGTAACGGTACCCATTCAGGCTGAAGTGGGAGAGGGAGATGGAGTGGGAGAGGGAGAGGAAGAGGGAGAGGAAAGGGAGAGGGAAAGGGAAAGGGAAAGGGAAAGGGAGAGGGAAAGGGAGAGGGAAAGGGAGAGGGAAAGGGAAAGGGAAAGGGAAAGGGAAAGGGAAAGGGAAAGGGAAAGGGAAAGGGAAAGGGAAAGGGAAAGGGAAAGGGAAAGGGAAAGGGAAAGGGAAAGGGAAAGGGAAAGGGAAAGGGAAAGGGAAAGGGAAAGGGAAAGGGAAAGGGAAAGGGAAAGGGAAAGGGAAAGGGAAAGGGAAAGGGAAAGGGAAAGGGAGAGAGAGAGAGAGAGAGAGAGAGAGAGAGAGAGAGGGGGGGGGGGGGAAAAAGAGAGGGAAAGGGAGAGAGAGAGAGAGAGAGAGAGAGAGAGAGAGAGAGAGAGAGAGAGAGAGAGAGAGAGAGAGAGAGAGAGAGAGAGAGAGAGAGAGAGAGAGAGAGAGAGAGAAGGAGAGAAGGAAGGAAGGAAGAAGTTTTAGCGTCCCTCTTCTGAGTTTATTGTTTATGATTTAAGTCTCTAGCAAAATGATACGCGCTCACAGGCACGGGTTTCCTTTGTTTATTGTTTCATGAGGACGAGGTGCGTGGTGGCCGGATAAATGTTTTCCTTGTGAACGTGAAATTCGGAATATATGCCTTGACGCGGGAAGCGGCTGTTTGATCGTCGTTTTGATATTCGATTTTATGGGTCTATCTGTGTCTCTCGCGATCTCTTTCTGTCTTTGTCTTTTTCTTTCTGTCTGTTTCTGTCTGTCTTTCGCGATCTCTTTTTCTGTCTCTGTTTTTGTCTTATTCTTTCTGTCTGTTTCTGTCTGTCTCTCTTTTTCTTTCTGTCTCT
>NW_028234406.1:39152566-39157566 GCF_977035675.1 Penaeus japonicus
CGGGAAAGAAGTGATGAACTGCCGCAGTCATCATTTTTGCATCGGTGGGGGGGGAGGGATTGCATCGGGGGGTGAATGGTGACATGGACGGGAAACATCAGCCGTAATTTCCATTAAAGATTTCATGCTTCGCGATTTTGAGGGGAAAATAAAATCTCAGAAGGAAAGACGAATGATTTTTGAGATAGGATAAGAAAGAACAAGAGAATGAGAGTGGTAACGATTCTAATTACGATCGGAAATGAATAAAGGAGCTGTAGTTGAAAAAAAGGTTAAAGAGTGATTAAAAACAAAGAAACATCAGAGGCCGCACGGAAAGGGCCTGAATAAGCAAATAAGCAGCGCTGCCCCGGGACAAACGAGAAAAACGCTCTAAATGCTTGTCTTGATTGTCTTGTCTTCCCTCCTCGTTTCCCCCTCTTTCTCTTCGTCCTTTTCCGTCCCTCCCTTTTCTTCATTCTCTTCCCCTCTCTGTATGTCTGTATTTCATTAGTTCATTCTTTTTATCTCTCTCTCTCTCCGTCATTATCGGCACTTCTCTTCTTCTCATTCTCTTCCACTTTCTCTCCGTCTTTCTCGTTCCTTCTTTTCTCATTCTCGGGACCTCTTTCTCCCCCTCTCTTTCTCTTCTCCTCTCTTTCTCTCCGTCATTTGTTACCATACTCTTTCTCTCTCTCCTTTGTGGTTGCTTCTTTCTCCTTTTCCTCTTTCTCTACCCCTCTCTTTCCCTTCGTCTCTTGCTCCTCATCTCTTCTCCGACTTCTTCATTCTTTCCCCCTCTTTCCGTTGCGGTCCTTCCTTCCTTCGTCACCCATTTCTTCCTCTCCGCCCTTTCGCCATCCTTCTCCTCCTCCTCTCCTCTCTCCCTCCCCGTCCTTTACCCTCGTTCTCCTCTCTCTTCCTCTTCGGCCTTGCGTCCCCTCCCATCTTCTTGGTCTCCCCTCTTGAACCACCAAACACAATCATTTCTCGTGAACGTCAACGAAAAAAGAGAGAGAGAGAGAAAGAAAATAATAATGGAATAGACTGCCGCCTTTAAGTCTCGAGTGTTTGTTTTTGTTTTTGTTGTTCGATCATTCTTTGGCCTTTGTTGATGGTAAGTTTTGTTTGCCCTTTTCTTTGTTTTTTTTTCCTTTTTAGATAAGTTTGCTTGCCTTTCTTCCCTCTTTCTTTTATTTTTCTCTCGCTATTTTCCTTTCGTCCTCTCCTTCTTCGTATTCGTTATTGTTTGCCTCTGTCTTTACTTCCTTCCTTTCTTCTTTTTGTTCCCTTCTTCCTTCCATCCTTTCATTCTCTATTTCTTTCTTCATCCCTTCCTATATATTTTTTTTAATTCTTTTCTCTTTTCCATTCTTTCCACTCTTTATTCCCACCATCCATCCTTTCTTTCTCAATTCCCTTTGTACTTCCTTTCTATCTCTTCCTTCATCCCTTCCTTTATTTTTTTATTTTTCTTTATTCTTTATTCCCTCCCCCCCATCCATTTCTTTCCTTATTCCTTCGTCTCTAATATCTTTCTCTCCCCCATCCATTTCTTTTCGTATTCCTTCGTATCTATTTTTTATTCCCTCCTTCCTACCCCACCCCACCCTCTCTCACTTAGTTATCCTCCTCCTCCTCCTCCTCCTCCTCCTCTTCCCTGCCAGTCTCCGAGGTGAATGTCCTCCAGGCGAGGTTAGGCATACGGAGAGGAGAGAGACACAGAAAAAAAAGTCATTTCTCCCTCTTGTCCGTCCTTTCTGCGATGGCGCGACGTGATATGGTGATTTATTGATATGACATCAGATTGTGAAGGGAAATTACGGTTGTAATGGTCATTTCTGTGGAGGAGTAGATGCTTGGGAAGGCAGGGAGGGAAGGAGGGAGGGAGGGACGGAGGGACGGAGGGAGAGAGGGAGAGAGGGAGAGAGGAAGAGAGGAAGAGAGGAAGAGAGGGAGAGAGGGAGAGAGGGAGAGAGGGAGAGAGGGAGAGAGGGAGAGAGAGAGAGAGAGAGAGAGAGGGAGAGAGAGAGAGAGAGAGAGAGAGAGAGAGAGAGAGAAAGAGAGAGAGGGGGGGGGGAGGAAGGAAGGAGGGAGGGAGGAGGGAAATGAGGGAGGAAGAGGGGGTGAGGTGGGATGATGGGGGAAATTGAAGTACGTTTAGCGTTTGGTTTATGTAATTACTTACTTCCTCCCCCTCGCCCCTCCCACACATTCTCCCTCCCTCACCCCCACCCCGCCCCTCCGCCTCATCCTTACATCCACACAACGCCTCTCTTTATGACGTCATTAGGAACTTGTGGTTTATTGATTGTTAATTCAGAATTACATCGCCAGGGGATAGGGGTAGGGAGGGGAGGGGGTGGAAGGGACGTGGGCTACGTGGAATCCCTGGCAGGAACCGCTTTCCACATCGGATTGAACTGGAAGTGGATATACAAAAGGCATTTTCTAGTTCTTTTAGTTTTCTTCTACTCTATCGCCACTTTCTTTTTTATCCTCGTCTTCTTTCCTCTTCTACGTCTTTGTCTTCTTCTCCGTCGCCTTCTCCTTTTCTCCCCTCACTTGCCTCTCCCGAGTAACCCATCTATATATTCCTCTTGTCTATCCATCCATCCATCCATCTGTCTCTCTCTTTCTATCCACTTCCGAACGCGTCCTTTCTTTAGACCCTCGGCGTCATTAGGGGCCATTCAACCTTGACTGGCGGAGGTGAGGGAATTTTTGAGGGATTCGGAATGCATGGGGGTGAGGGGGATGAGGGTATGGGGGTAAGGGGTTGGGGTTGGGGTTGGGGTTGGGGTTGGGGTTGGGGTTGGGGGGAGGGGAACGAAGGAAGGGTAAAGGGTAAATGGGAAAGGGAATGAGGGATGGTTGAAGGGAAGGGAGGAGGGAAAAGGGATAGAGTTACATATGATTGTGTGTTGTTGTCAATGCTCCTTATCGATTGTGTTGCTGTGTGTGTTTCTGTGTTTGTTCTTCAAGTTCTTTTTCTGTTGCATGAGTTGTCGTTTCTATCGTGATGTTGTATTGTTATTGCAATTTTACTCTCTATGGGTATCTAGTAAAGTTGATGTTAACTGCGTATATGGTCACGGTAATAATGACGATGCTATAAAGATGAAAATTATCTTTACTGTAATCTTATGACAGCACTTTCATGTCATGACGCATGTGATAAACTACACTAAAATAATATTGCTCATGAGGCTTCCAATGGTCTTATTATACGCAATTGATCACTCGACATCTTATTTACTATTCAGCAAGTACAATTAAATCGACTGACTGTCAGGACAAGTATTTGGAATATTCTTTACATTCGTTCTCCTTGTGTGTCACTGACGCCTCAATGGCAAAAGACCACATGGCAAGTTGTGTTTGTTTGTTTATATCGCTGATTTTTGTTCGTGTCGGTTCTTTGGTAAATTGTGTTTGTTTTGTTCATGTTGTGTTGGTGTGGTTATTGTTATTATCGTTGTTATTGTTTTTGTTGTTGGAGTTGGAGATTTTAAAACGGAAGAGAATAGGATGGTGTTACTGTTTTTTGTTGTTTTTGTTATTAGTG
Organism: Penaeus japonicus; assembly: GCF_977035675.1. Taxonomy (NCBI): domain Eukaryota; kingdom Metazoa; phylum Arthropoda; class Malacostraca; order Decapoda; family Penaeidae; genus Penaeus; species Penaeus japonicus. The sequence goes on from NW_028234406.1 coordinate 39,156,114, forward strand.
TTACTATCATTATCATTGGTATTGTTATTATTATTATTATTATTATTATTATTATTAATCTTACTGTTATCATTATTGTTAATATTATTATTACTATTGTGATTGTTATTCTTGTTATTGGTAATAGGATCATTATGATCATAATCGGTATTCTTCTTATCATTATTGCTATTATTATTTTTGCTGTCAGTATTATTATCATTATTATTGGTGTTGGCATTGTTACTTTTATTATTTATATTGTTCCAATTACTTTAACGTCATTCTTTAAAAGTTAGCATTCTAATTATTAGACTTTCGTAATATTGTTAATTATCTTTAATTAGTGAGCGAGAGAGAGAGAGAGAGAGAGAGAGAGAGAGAGAGAGAGAGAGAGAGAGAGAGAGAGAGAGAGAGAGAGAGAGAGAGAGAGAAAGGAGAGAGAGAGAGAGAGTTTGCCAATTGTCAGTCAGCTGTGATGGTGATGGCGTGAGCATTGTCTGTTTTTCCTTACGTGAATATGATCTCTCAATCAGAGCCTAGATCTGGACTGCCAATTGAATCACAAGTACCGGAGTATGCAGGCAGATTACTCTCATTAGTCTCCGAACCCAATACCTCGCTAATTGAAACACGGAGGGGGACAAAGGGCCACGCTACGAGGTGCGATAGGGCCGTTTTGCCGCGGGTCCCGTAAGGGAAAATGAGCCTTAGAGTTGATTTGGGTCAACGTGTGAGTGGCCCCATGTGTCGATATGTGATCGGGGGACAGCCACGGCCTCTTATTGACCTGTGATTTGTTGAAATCGCACGCTGGCAGCGTCCACATCAAGCAAGTGATGGCTTTGATGTGAGAAAATAATCGACGTTTAACCATACCATTCACGGCTTAATCATACGACTTCTGTACTTCTCCGGTCATGTTTACTGTAATAGCTTTGCAATGTTATAACATCTATGCGACAGCAGGAGACGAGATTTTGCACCTCTTGATAATGCCAGTGAAGGAATCTCGTGTTCGGGTCAATAACCTCCATTTATATGTTTTTTTTAGGTTCGTTTGTCTCTCTTCGTTTTCCTTTCCACACCTGTGTCTCCTCTCTCGTGGTGGGTTTTAATTAGATGTTTGTGATAGTGTATGTGATTTGATTATCATTCATTCCGAATGTGATATAAATAAGTGAGTATGTGAATCCAATAAGTCCATTTTCGTCCAAGAAGAACATTTCCCAAGCGCCATTGGGCAGCTAATCCGGAAACAGCAAGGGTAACTGTAAACGTGATACCGCTTGCCGAGGATTCTTGATCGAGAGAGGGCGGTCGTTGCAAGGTGCGTGTGCGGGAAGCGGCGGCGGTCACGGCCGGGTCTCCGCACGGCTCGGATCACGTGCTGCCCCGACCCGATACTCACATGGCCTTCCCGAATCAAGGAGCTGGGCCATGACCTTTCCTTACGGAGGATTTCGCTTCCTCT
>NW_028234406.1:39167566-39177566 GCF_977035675.1 Penaeus japonicus
TCAAAGCGACCGGGAGACCCTCTGTACTTAGACCACTTTGTAAAGTTGCCGAAGTTAAGTCACACTCCTCCAAACAAATCGCCGACTCCAGCCCGGCACATACCTGAAAGTCATTTATCCCTTCATCCAAGAGAGAAGGCCATGTATGGTGCCCCCAAAGAAGACCTGAATCGTGGTTTGCATCTTCTTGTAGCTGCCACTCTTAACACTGAGCATGACGGGAGATATGGCCATGAGATTAGTTACGAAAGAAAACATAGTGCAGAGAGGAAGGACACAAATAATGATTGGAGGGATTCAAGTCTGGAGAGAAGAGAAAGGAGAGAGTCTTCTATAGACCTGAAAGAAAGTGAAAGAATTGGATTGAATCTAGAGAGAAGAGACTTAGTGATGGAAAGAAGAGAGCTGAGTGTTGAACGAAGAGATTCAAGTTTAGAAAGGAGAGATTTGGGCATTGAGAGAAGAAATTCAAGCACAGACAGAGGAGATCCAAGTCATGAAAGGAGAGATTTAAGCTTAGAGAAAAGAGACCTTGATTCTAAGTACCTGTATTCTAAACATCCAGATGGCAAAATACCTTTTGACCAATATAGAGCATGGGTGCCAACCTCAGAACACTCGAAGTCTGATAGTTTATCTATTGACCGGCCAAAATATATTCCAGGGCAACAACACTCTGTACCAACTTCCGTCCCCACAACCTTACCTCAGCAAGGTTCTAGAGTCTCTCCAGCTCAAGCTCCTCATCCGTATTCCTCCTATGGACGACCACCTGATACAAGGCTACCTCAGATCCATTATTCCCAAGCAGGACACCCCACCTCTTCTGCACACCACCAGGTTAATGCAGCTCAGCCATCCCATCCGAAAATACATCAGCCATACTTGCAGACAACAACGACAAGAACACTACAGGCCCCTGCAACTTCCAGCAGTAGTCATTCACTGGACCCGCCACATGCACCTGTGGTTTCTCAGTCTCATCATTATCCATATCCAAGCAGTCATAGTTATTCTCAGAGTGTTGCTGCTCAATACCACCAACACCAGCAGCAGAAGCAGCAACGTTCAGCTTCACAGTACCCACCATTCAGCTTACCACAGAATTCAAAATCAGGATCAGCATCTGGTATCCCAAATCCACATCTAACACCTCAACAGGCTGCCCATCAAGCATATGCCTATGCTCACCAACAACAACGTAGTGAAACGCCCCATGCAGTTTATTCCAGCAAGAGACAGAGTCAGATATCTCCCCACCCTTCAGTTTCTCCTCACCCATCCATGTCTCCCCATCCCTCGGCTTCTCCACATCCCTCAGCATCTCCCCATCCTGCTGCATCTCCCCATTCAACTGTTTCCCCCCATGCTTCCCACCAGGGACGAGTCCCCTCACAATATTCTCCCCATCACTCGCAGCGTCCACCCTCTGTCTCTGTTAGTCAGCATTCACATAATTACCCAGCAACTCTACCTCCTAGTCCTTATTCAGGTCCTCAGAGTCATTCGGCTCACACCACGCCGCCCTCCTCTCGGCCATCCTCAGCTACGCCTCAGCTGCCGCATACACCCCAAGGTCTCGCATCACATCCTCCTCAGTCTTCTTCCAGACAGTCAGCCCATCCCACCCCTGTGTATCCGCCCCATCATGCCCACCCTACCCAGCCTCACCCAACTTCATCTGCTGACAACCAGGGAAAACAAGGTCATTCCTCCCTAGACCCCCATCATCCACAACCTCGTCAGTCACAGCTGCACCCTCCTCCTCCTCCTCCTCCCCATCCCTCTCACTCTCATCACCCCTCCCAGTCGTATGCCCCACACCATGCTTCCCAGCCCTATCCCCACCCACACCATCCTTCTCATCCATATCCTCCTGCCCACTACCCATCCCAGCCATATCCTCCTCCTCCCCAGCCTTATCCTTTGTCGTCTCATCCATCTCAGCCTTACCCTCCTCCACCATCATCCCAGCATCATCCAACAGCATCTCATTCCTCCCAGCCTCATCCCTCCTCTCACCATCCATCAAATGCTCATCCTTCCCAGCCTCAGCCCTCCCAGTCACATCCTCTCCCACACCATACATCTTACCCACACCCGTCCCAAGCTTATTCCTCCCAGCCCCACCCATCGCAGGCATCCCATCATCCTGCCAGCAATTCCCATCCACCCCACCCACACCCCAGTCAACCTCCCACTCCCACGCAGCCTCCTCGTCCACCATCTTCAAGCCAGTCTCATCCGCCTGCAGTCCAGTCGCGTCCTCCTTCATCACAAGCTGCTCATCCTCCTGCATCACAGTCTACCTCTCCTTCAACTCAGTCTACTCCTCATTCATCACAAGCTCCCCCAACTCTCCCTCCTTCCTCCAAGGCTGCTTCACCTTCCTCTCAGTCTCGTCCTCCTTCAACCCAACCTCCCACCCCATCCACTCAGGCTCCTCCTTCAGCACATTCTAATCCTCCTCATCCGAGTCAGCAGCCTCCATCTCAGCCTGTACATCCTTCTTCCCAGCCTCATCCTCCTCCTACTGCTGCCCAGCCTCATGGAACTGCAAGCCAGCCACATGCTCCCCAGTCACAGCATCCTCCAGAAGCACAGCCTCCCACACAGCATCCACCTCCTCTAACCTCCCATACAACACAGTCACATCCTCCAGCTACCCAGCTTCCTGCTCCCTCAACACAGTCTCATCCACCAGCACCTCAGTCTCACCCTTCTACAACAATGTCTCATCCTCCTTCAGTACAGCATCCTCCTCCTTCATCACAGCATCCTCCCTCAGCACAACATCCACCTTCTTCAGCACAGCATCCTCCTCCTTCATCACAGCATCCTCCTTCCTCAGCACAGCATCCTCCTCCTTCATCACAGCATCCTCCTTCTTCAGCACAGCATCCTCCTCCTTCATCACAGCATCCTCCTTCCTCAGCACAGCATCCTCCTTCATCACAGCATCCTCCTTCTTCAGTACAGCATCCTCCTTCCTCAGCACAGCATCCTCCTTCCTCAGCACAGCATGCTCCTCCCTCAGCACAGCATGCTCCTCCCTCAGCACAGCATCCTCCTTCCTCAGCACAGCATCCTCCTCCAGCACAGCATCCTCACCCATCACAGCACCCTCCTCCCTCAGCACAACATCCACCTCCAACTCAGCATCCTTCTTCCTCAGCTCAGCATCCTCCCCCCACAGCACAACATCCTCCTTCATCAACACATCATCCCCCACCTCCAGCACAGCATCCTCCACCATCACCACAGCGCCCTACTCCCCCAGCACAGCATCATCCTCCACCAGCACAACATCCCCCTCATCCAGCACAACATCCTCCGACTCCAGCACAGCATCCTCCTCCCTCAGCACAGCATCCACCTGCACAGCATCATCCTCCCTCAGCACAGCATCCACCTGCACAGCATCATCCTCCCTCAGCTCAGCATCATCATCACCCCACACAACCAGCTCCCCCTCCCACACAGTCTCATCCTCATGCAGCACCCTCTACACATCCTCATCCTGCACAGCATCATCATCCTCATCCATCCCATCCTCATCCTTCATCATCTCAGTTGCATTCCCTTCAAAGTAAACCTCATCATCCTCCAACGCAGGCACAGCCTCACCTTCCACCTTTACAGACTCATCCTCCAACTCACCCTCCAACCCATATCCAGCATCCGCCAACCCACCCTCTGCCCCCATCAACTCAGTCACATCCTTCCCAACCGTATCCTCATTATCCTTCACAACCCTACTACTCACATCCTCACCCATCTCAGGCCTATCCCCCTCAAAGCCACCCACATTCACATCCTTCACAAAGCCATCCACCTGTACCCCATCAGTCCTCCCAGCCCCATCCATCTTATCCTCACCATCCTCCTGGTCAGCCACCTCAGTCCCCAAGTCATTCTTCTCATGCTCCTCCCCCTCGGAGCCACCCTACCCAGGGACACTTACCCCACCCACACCCGTCACATATGCATGTACCCCAAGTTCGCCATCCTCATTCCCACATGCCACATGCGGGTATGTATCCTCCCCACCCATCCCACCCTGCGGTTAGTCAGCATAATTCCCAGCCTCATGGATCTCATCCTCGACTACCCCATCCTTCTCAGCCTCATGCTCAAGCTTACCCCCCACACCCTCAGCAACCTCATTACCAACCACCACAACTTCCTCATCCAGCTGTGAAGACTGAAGGGGCTGGCAGTGGGGCACGTTACCCTGTGTATCCTTATCCTTCTCACCACATTAGCCCAGGTCATGACTTAGGGTCAGTTAGGGGCCCAGCACTTGCAAGTCCCCCACAGACATCAGCAGCATCTACTAAAGCAAGGGCACCTCAAGATATTGATCCTTCACGGATACGTACAAAGGGGGAACAAAAATCTTTTGATCCCAGAAATGCTGAGAGTGGAAAGTTGAAAGTGAACACAGAACCATGGCCAAATTATCAACCTGGTGTGCACAACACTTCACAGGTACAGCATACAGGTGACCAAGTACCTTACAGCAGCTCAAGACCTGTACACCAGCCACACATTTCAAATAGCCAAGAAGGACCAAAGATGGCTGCAGTATTTGAATTCAAGGAGGAAGATGCTCACAAAACAGATCAAAATCAGGTAGGCAATAAGATGGAACCTGGCAAGGCTGCTTTGGCTGACAAACTTCACAAGAAACTAAACAGAACTGAAAGCACTGAGTCTCTGGTTGTGAAGAAAGAAACTGTAACAGAATCTCCTGTACCAAAGAAAGAAGAGGTTCCAGAAGAGAAGGACGAATGGGCCTCTGGATTTGACAAGCTCTTAGAGGACTTGGCATCAAATCCTGAAGGTGTTACAAGCAGGAAAAGTAAAACGCTTGGAGCACGGTACTTGCAAAAGGTGCAGATCCAGCATGCTATAGATAATGATCTGATTGCACCTCCACCTACTGCCATTGTTGAGGAAGAAGATGAAAGTGAACCTGAGCCTCCAGTAAAGTTCCGCGGCAAGTTCAAAAGTATTAAGGATAAGAAAGTGGAACGTGTGATTCTCACCTATGCCTCGCATTCTGATGAAAGTGCTACTGAAATGATTCCAGATGAAGATGCCAGTGATTTTGAAGAAGAACTGAAACGTGAAATAAGATCAAAGGACAAGAAGCGGGGTCATACTAAGAAACCCAGAGGTGATTCAAGCAGTGGTAGTGAAAGTGGCAGGAAAGATAGTGACAGAAGAAAAAGTGGTGGACGTGGAAAGAATAAAGAGAATAAACCAAATAATAGACAGGATTCTGATTATTCTGTAAGCAGTAGTAGTGAGAGTGATAGTAGCTCAAGCTTAAGTTCTGATGATTCTGATAGTGATGATTCTGAGTCAGAAGAGCTGGTTAGACCTCGACGAAAAGGAAAGCAGGATTCAGACAGTGATGTTGGAAGAAAGAAACCAAAGAGGCGAGGAAGAAAGTGGGACAGTGATAGCAGTGACTCTGAGGAAGAGATCATACCAAGGAGAAGAACAAGGCGTCGCAGAAAATCATCAAGTGATGAGGACTCTTATAAACCTGTCCAGAGAAATAGGAAGAGGAAAAAGAAGCAAGATTCCAGCGATTCAGAAGAAGTGTCCCTAAAGACGAGAAGAGGAAAGAGAAAGAATAAGTCAGAATCAGAGGAAGAATTTGTGTCGACCAGAAGAGGTAGGAAGAAGGGGCGTGCTCCTAATAGGAAAAAGAAGAACCGTCAGAGAGAAGATTCTGACGATGAATCAGAGGATGAAAAAGCCTTGCCAAGAAAGACGAGAGGGATGAAGAAGAAACAGCAGGAATCAAAGAATAGAAAGAGAAGAAAAGAATCTTCTAGTGTAAGCTCATCTTCAGACTCGGATGAAGAAAATGATAGCCAAACAAAGAAGGATGTGGATCAAAGGAAGAAAGGTAACATCAAAAAAGGTAGAAAGATTTTGGAGGATTCCAGTGAAGACTCGGAACTTCCTGCAAAGAATAAGAATCATGCAAAGAGTAGCTTGATTGTGGATAGTGATGATTCAGATGAGGATTCAAAGAAGGAAACTAAGGAGCCAGAAGAGGAGAAAGTTAGTAATAAAGGGGACGAAGACCAAAAAGCCGAGTGTAGCGTAAAGGCAGATGCAGAAAATGAAGCAAAGGAAGCAGAAACGCAAGCAGAAGAGGATATGTTAGAGCTAAGTGAGGAATTGGAGTCAAACTTTGAAGGAGATTCAGTCATTGAGAAGCTTAACAAGATGCGCAATGAAGAGCTAAACAGAGAGGATGTGTTAGAAATGAAATCATGGTTTGGTGAGGTTAACAATGACATCAAAAAGCAACTTGGTAATCTACAGGAAATGGGCTTTAGGAATAACTGGAAGAAACCACAGTTTGGAGTTGGAGATGATTTCTTACATGGATGGCAGACAGATGTAAAGAAGTATAAGGAACTTACAGCCAGACTTCCAAAGAAGTTGTGCCTCTCTGTCAAGCACCAAGAAACCAGTTCGTCCAAAGGAACTTCCAGGAAGGGGCGTGACCGTGACACAGGAAAGGATTCTCCATCAAGGCAAGGATCATCTTCCCCAGCTAAGAATACAAGAAGTAAGTCGGGGATAATAAAGACAAGCATGGCAGTAGCCGAAGATGACAAACTTAAAGTAGCATCTAGACCAGAGATAAGTAGTGTTATGCAGAGATTCTTTGAAAAGGTTTTGGCAGATTCTGGCAATGATATGATGTCAAAAGGTAGCCTTGGCTCTAAGAAATTTAATCTGGGACCATTCCCGGCATATGGAGCGCAGCGAGTCCCAACGGGGCTGACTCCAACACCTTCAGTTGCTCCCTCCATGTTAGCGAGTGATGATTCAGACCTGGATTCCCTTGCAAGCATCAGAACTGATCTGCCAGCCTCTGATAGTGTTCCTGTCTCAAGAAGATCCATTGCTAGTAGTCTGCTGAAAAAGATTGGGCGGAAATACAATGACAAGAAGCTCAACACTTTGTGCCTCGGTAAACCTCGGAATATTCTTGAGGCTACAAACAAACCTCAGCTCCTGCCAACTCCTGGCATGCCTACAACAGAGAAGGAGCTTGAAAATATGGAACCGAATGAGATGAAAATTGCTACATTTTTCAGAAAAGAAACAGTTAGTAATTATAGGGATAACTTTGAGGTAGTTGTCACCAAGAATGGCATTAATGAGTTCACCCAAATACTTTATCAGTCTAGGACACGCACTAAGACCAAGCAGATTCAGGATGCTGCCACTGTCAGATCTGTCTTTGGTGCAGATATTCCTCCTCATCTACTGAAAAAGGCAGAGCTAAAGAAAGCCAAGAAAACACTATTAAAGAAGGGGGGAAAGAAGGATGAAGGGAAGGCAAAAGATGAGAGTTCTCCTGTGCCTGTAAGCAGAGCTAGCACTCCTGGTGGCTCAATGCAGGCCCCTGGGGATGAGGATGATGACTCAGAACTTCGCAGTGAGCGTTCGGAGTCTGTCCTTGGAGAATCATCGGCTCCAAGTGTGACCAAGAAAGCACGGCGGAAATTCCGCAAGTTCAGAAGTGGTTTTGATTACATCCGTAAGAAGAAAAAGGTCAAGCCCGATGACGAAGCAACACCATCTAGGAAGCGCTTGGTAAGATATCTTTTGTTTTCAAGAATTAGAGTTGTAAAGTATATCATAATATTAGTTCTTACAGTTTAATGCATTGTAAAAGGATCAGAAATAGTACTAAGAATATATTAAAAAAGGTGCACTTTAAGATATGTAATTATTATTCAAGTAGAGACCGAGTCAGATTTTCTGATAATTTGTCAAGTGAAAGTTAGCAGTGATTATGGCGTGACACATTTCAGGATATTGATGAAAGTGCTTTGCAATACCAAGCAGGGATTAATTGTTGTTCCTTTTATACTCCAACAGCCTGTTAGAAAGCATGTGAATTGGCCAGAGGAGAGTCGTGATGTTGCAGCTGAAGTTCGAAGCTGGGTTGTTAACAAAGGTCTTGGAGAAACTGTGTTACACAAGGCTGCTAGGCTTCAATATCATGTAAGTAAAGTGTTATTTTTAAAAAGTTCTGTATTGTTATTTCCTGTGTTTTAGGATTAGAAAATTATTTAATTCAGAAATGTAGTCTTTAAAGCATTAGGATCTTACTAGTACATAATCCTTTTTATTTCAAAAAGTTTTATTAACCTGATATGATGTATCTATATTCCTGTAATATTGATTTAATTAATATCTCTTTCTTCCTCAGGATGTGGTCGTGTACTGTGCTGAAAGTCCAGATTTTGACATTAATGTACGAGATAATGCTGGATACACACCTCTCCATGAAGCTTGCAATCGAGGCCATTTGGATATTGCACAGGTAAATAATAACAAAAAAAACTAGCCATTTATTGATACAGAAATAAGTGTATAAGGTATAATAAAAAAGGAACAAAACAAACACTATAATCTCATAAAAAAAAACCTTAGCCCTTTAAAAGATTTCAGATAGAATTAGATATTAACAATAAAACTTTTCTGGCAGGTTCTGTGCTCCCACGGTGCCCATGTTAATGCTCCGGGATACAAAGGAATGCGTCCGCTGCATGAAGCTGTCGAAAATGGCCATGCAGAACTTGCTCGCCTACTGCTTGCCTATGGTGCTGACCCAATGCTCACAACCTATGCAGGACAGACCTGTCTTGACCTGTGTGCCGATCTCCAGTGCACGCAGCTCCTTGAAGGCTTCCTCGCAGATCTCAAGGGTCATGATGGCGAAATGTGGCACTTTGCTGGTCCTGCACGGTTTAGTGGTAAGTGTACAGTGTATTGGTCATGATTATATACTGTTCACTGTTTGGTATATAGCTACTGTAAAAAGTTAGTTAACCAGATGTGGAAGTTCATGTCATTGTATGAATTTTTTAAACATTTTGTAGAAAATCATTTTGCCAAACTATATTTGTCTAGTGAGAGAGAGAGAGAGAGAGAGAGAGAGAGAGTGAGAGTGAGAGTGAGAGTGAGAGTGAGAGTGAGAGTGAGAGTGAGAGAGAGTGAGAGTGAGAGTGAGAGAGTGAGTGTGAGTTTGAGTGTGTACATGTATTATATGTAAGTAGGACTTATTTAGTTTGAGATTCAAAGACCTAAGATATTTTTATATTCCCAAACAGATCCAGAAGAACAAGGATGTGACATATTTGGCATGATACCAGTACCTTCTTGCAACAAAGCAACCTCAGGAGACAGTGTGGAGACAAGCCAAGATACTGACTTGAAGGCAACATCAGATTCAGTCGTCCCAAAGAATGTGGCAGTGGATGAAGTTGATAAAGGTCAGAAGTTGGAAAAAGAGAAAGCAGACAAAGAAGATGCATTGTCACATGTATTGGATGGAAAGAGTGTACAAAGTTTGTCAGATAAAGAGCCAAGTGTCAGTAGTGGTGAGGCAGTCAAAGAGAAGAGCACTATTAAGGAAGAGCCAAAATCTGTGGAGGTTAAATTAGAGAGTGAAACCAACATGACAGTGGAACAGTCATCTGAAAAGAAAGTGTCGTCCAGTGAGGCAGTCTGTAAGGAGGAGGATGGAAAAATTAGTGAACATAAGGAAGATTCTGATATAGAAGATGGATGGGACTTGCAGGTTGTATTTGAAATATGTGAGTCACCCTTACTAGATGTTTATGAAGTGGAAGGGCAACCACACAAGTATTTGCTGTTGTTGGAACTCATGAAGCACCTGAAAGTGACTCAAGAACAACTTATAATTGCAGCAAAGACTATTGAAACATTAGAACTGAGTCCAGAGGAATTTGAGAAACGCGTGCACTGTTGCATAGTAGGGTCCTGCAGCCGTGCACTTGTTGATGATTGCTCCTCAATGGTCCTTGTAAAGATTACACCTTCTTTAGAGAAATTATTGGGTATTGAAACTGTAAAACTTTAGTTTGATGCTGTATGTATGTGAATAGAGATGAGATCAATATTGCTTTAGACATTTTATAAGGAA